>NW_004443950.1:7929121-7970036 GCF_000243295.1 Trichechus manatus latirostris | reverse complement strand
ACAGTTTAACTTCTTCATTACCAATTTGGATGCCCTTTATTTCTTTTTCTTGCCTTATTGCTCTAGTAAAATATTTTTAATTGGATTATCTGATAACTTCAAAGAGAAGCATTTAAAATGACAAATCTATATATTGGCTCGTTCTTTTTTAATATGTATTTTATAACATGTTTATATATAAGCAAAATATATTGATTTTTAAGTTACATAAATAATATTATTGTATACATGTTATTCTGCAACTTCAATTTCCCACCTAACATTTTTTAGATCTATTCATGTTGATGCAGATAACCCCTATTCATTCATTTTATCTGGTACATAGCATTCCACCATATGAATATATTAAACATCATTTAGGTTATCTCCTATATTTTGCAATTAAAAATGATATGTTTCATATGAATGCTTGTGGGCATGTGTAAGAATTTGCAAAGAGTGAACCCAGAAATTAATTTTGGTTCAAAAAGAATGCAGACATGTTTGGATATTGTCAAATTCATCTTCAGATCCTTCAAATTTATCTGTCTATCTATCCATCTGTATTTATATATAATATATACATACATACATACAGTCCTTGTAATCAGATTGAGGTTTTGGGGATGAATATTGAATATACCATGGAATGCCAAAAGAATGAACAAATTAGTCTTGGAAGAGGCACAACTAGAATAAATGCTCCTTAGAAGCAAAATTGGGAGGAACTTTGGCTCGCTTACTTTGACATGTCATCAGGGAAGACCAATCACTAGAAAAGGGCATCATAGTTGTAAAGCGGAGGGTCTGCAAAGGTGAGGGAAGTCCTTGGTGAGATGAACTGACACAGTGACCAAAGCAATTAACTCAAACATAGCAACCATCGTGAAGATGGTGCAGGACTGAGTAATGTTTTGTTCTGTTATACATATGGTCGCTATGAATTGAAGCTCACTCAGTGGCAACTAACAGTAATGCATATATACATATATACACATATGTATGTGTGTGTGTGTGTGTGATGTTCTTTAAGGTTTCAAATGAATTCATTTAAGAAGGCCAATCTGATTCTACTGACTAGCTGGAACTGATTGGTAAGTGCTTAAACCTTCTTTTAGCCTGGTTCGTGGTAAAAGCTCAGGTTAAAGGAAATAGGTTTTTTCTTGTGAATAGTACAGCCAGAGTCTAACTTCTAAGCACTTCAACTGTTGAACATCAAGGAGATGAATTAGAAACAAAGAATCAAATATTTTCAGTATTTGATTTATAGATGGATCACCCTCTGCAAATGCTTTCTTATTTTTGAAAAGAACTTCAGTTATTACTCTTATGTTTTGAGTAGGAAATCTTACCATATGTTTGAAACAGTTGTTGTTATGGATTCAATTGTGCATCCCAAAATATATGTTGAACACCTAACCTCTTTATTGTGATTCTGAATATAGAGGTTTTCTTTTGTTAAGTTAATTAGGTCATACAAGTATAGGTTGGGTCCTAAACCTAATCCCTCCTGAGTGGTGGTTTGTAAAGGAGAGTACAAACACACAGAGACAGACACACACAGGATGACGACACCATGTGATGACGAGGCAGATGCATCTACAAGCTCAGGAACACTGAGGATTGCTGGCAACTACTAGAAGCTGAAAGAGGCAAAGAAGGACCTTCCTCTAGAGCTAGCACCCTGAATTCTGACTTCTAGCCTCCTGAACTATAAGAAAATAAAATTTCTGTTCTTTAAAACCATCCACTTGTGCGTTTGTTTGTTTGCTTTTTGTTGTTATGGCAGCACTTGCAAACTAAGACAGTTGTCTTAGACTACAATTTTATAGAGATTACTTTATCCGAATTCAGTAATAACATCCATTCAAAAATCATATATTGTTTGCTTTTTCTATACCTGAACACACAGAGGCTGGGAAACAGATATACTTTTATTCTGAAAGACTTACAATCACCTATAAGGGAGATAAACATGTCAGCAAATAATTGCAATCAGTTATTACGACTGCTTTAATATAATTATGTGCATAATTGAAGGAGCATTCTATAGAAGGAAAGGCCAGTGCTAGTGGTAAGAGTGGAGGAAGGTTTAGAACAGATTTGGCTTACATTTGTATCTTAAAGATGATGAGTATGTGTCCACTAAGAAAACAAGGAGGGTATGTGAATGGCAAGCAACAGCAGCATTTCCCACCAAAATGGGAGCAAGGAGGGGGAGGAAATGCAAATGGCTATCAATTTTTTGAAATTATAGGAAACAGCATGTTGGGGCATGTTGGGGAGAGGTTGTCAGGATTATAGAGGGCTTTATCTTCAGAGCTAAGCTGGTATTTTTGTTGTTGCTCTTTGACAGTAATACAGCAAACGAGTGAAAAATAATATTTTCATTTTAAAAACTCCCTCCAATTTCCCATGTTGAGGTGATTGTTGTTAAATGCCATGGAGTCGTTTCCGATTCAGCGATTCTGTGTACAACAGAATGAAACACTGCCCAATCCTGCGCCACCCTCACAGTTGTTGCTGTGTTTGAGCCCATTGTTGCAGCCACTGTGTCAGTCCATCTTGTCCAGGTCTTCCTCTTTTTCGCTGACCGTCTACTTTACCAAGCATGATGTCCACCTCCAGGGACTGGTCCCTCCTGATAACGTGTTCAAAGTACGTGAGATGAAGTCTCACCATCCTCGCTTGTCGAGGATGGAGAGTAAAAACTGGAAGCACGAAAAGACTGGTAGAAGCCATTCACTCTGTGCAGGACATGTGTGATGTGGCTTTCAGCTCAGTCTGTGTTGTGGAGATGAAACAGATCCTGCAGACTGTGGAGAAAGTGGAGGGAAGAGGCGAAGCCAGGAATAAATTGATTCTGAAACAAAGCAATGCAAATGGAACACCAATAGAAAATTTCCACTTCCATTTTTTTCCCCCTCCCTTACCTTATGGGTAAAAAATCCAAAATCCAAAACACAAACATCATACAAAAATGAGGTTTCTATACAGTTCAAAGGCCACTAAAAACGACAACAACAACAAAAAAATCCCATTGCCATAGAGTCGATTCCGACTCATAGGGACCTTATAGCACAGAGTAGAACTGTCCCATAGGGTTTCCAAGGAGCGGCTAGTAGATTCCAACTGCCAGCCTTTTGGTTAGCAGCCGAGCTCTTAACCACTACGCCACCAGGGCTTCTCAAAGGCCACTACCTCAGGAAAAATTGGAATTTAAACTCTTATAGGATCTATAGTAATACAACAAAATGTAATTAGTCAATGAATGAAACTATTAAATCATAGTATTAAAAAAAATAAATTTTTTTAGAAAGAAAAAAGTAGCAATGTGTCCCTGTTTAAGAAAAATACACATCTTCTTTCTGAAATATTCATGAATAAAAATAAAAAACTTCGTATGCTAATATAATTATTTTAATTGGTACATAAAAGTGAAATAATTTCAGAAGAGTTATAGAATAAAAGTGACAGAAAAAAGCATAAAAATTATATATAGAGAGAGAGAGTTGTTATAGGACAGAGTAGAACGGCCCCATAGGGTTTCCAAGGAGCAGCTGGTGGATCCGAACTGCCAACCTTTTAGTTAGCAGCCTGAACTCTTAACCACTTTGCTACCGGGGCTCTATATATATATATATATATATATATATATATATATATATATATATGGATATGTATATAGCTGTGTGTTGTTGAGTTGATTCTGACTCATAATGAACTGCTGCATAGGGTTTCTTATCTATCTATCTATCTATCTATCTAGCTAGCTAGCTAGCTAGCTATCTATCTATCTATCTATCTATCTATCTATCTAATCTATCTATCTATCTATCTATCTATCTATCTAATCTATCTAGCTGTGTGTTGTTGAGTTGATTCTGACTCATAACGAACTGCTGCATAGGGTTTCCTAGGCTGTAAGCTTCACTGGAATAGACTGACCAGGTCTTTTCTTCCGTGGAATGATGGGTGGGTTGGAACCATCAACCTTTTAGTTAGTACCAAGTGCTTACCTATTGCGCACCAGGTATGTGCACACATCAGACCTTTACCTCAATATCTTGAAATCTGGAAATCGCAGTCTGTTTTTGGTTGAAAAATGAGAGATGTTTCAGAAGAAGTGGTTTAAGAAATGTCATAAATGATGAGCTTGCTTACTGGGTAGTTGGAAGTAAATCCAGAGATGGATGGTAAGTGGTTAGCAGACTTGGAAGGAAAATGATTATATGTTGGATACTGATAAAATCAGGATCCAAAAATATCTTGTCAGTATGCTAAAAGAGTGAGTCAGACATTAGCAATAAAATTTAACAGGGCAAAGCATATATCTGCTAAAACAATCTGTTAGTTTCAAGGTGGGAGAGAGTTGAATGAGCATCAGAAGCAAATAATAAAAAGTGTTAAGATCCCAGATGGCAATTTCAGCAAAAATCAACATTGATGGGCTACTGGATCGTTAATACAATTGGTTTAGAAGTTTGGTGCCAAGAATATTTGGCACAACTTTTCTATGTTGGACAGGTCACATTACTATCATGTATTCAGGTGTGAGTGTGGGCCATTCAAAATAACACAGAAAGATTGAACTTGTCCAAAGGTTGTGATTTAAAGAATCCAGAATTAAAGTCCATAAAGCATCAAAACCATCAAGTCAATTCCGACTCATGGTGACTCTATAGGACAGTGTAGAACTGCCCCATAGGGTTTCTGAGGAGTAGCTGGTGAATTCAAATTGCCAGCCTTTTGGTTAGCAGCCGTAGCTCTTATCCACTACCAGGGTTTCCACATAAAGCATAGATGAAGGAAATAAAATAAAAACATTTTTATAAGATTGTACAGTCTCAGGGAGTAAGCGAGAACTACCTTTAAGTAGTTGAAAGCTCTGCTCAGAAGTGAATCAGGCTTGACTTTCTTGGTTTCAAAAGACTGGATTAGAACCAAAAGGAGGAAGATACTTGAAGACAGAAAACCGTGTAACAGTGGGAACCTTTCTAAGGTTAAAGAAAGAAAGGACGCCTTAAGAGGTAGTGAATTTCCCATCACGTGGGTGGGCTTCTAAGAAGGGCAGCTTTTTTTTTTTTAATGATTCGGATATTGGGTGAGGGATCCTTTGTAACTCTATCTAAATTCTTTCTAACTCTATAAGTTCAACAGAAGAGAAGGAGAGTGGCAAAGCCCAAGATGGATGTAGGACTCAAACTTAAAAATTGTGTGTGAGTTATTAAAAAATAAATAAAAATGGGAAGCAAGCTCAGTAAATAGGTTTAGATCACTTTGAGTAGCTGATGTGTGGCAACTACATGTTAGAATATATTGAATGGACCAAAAAAGTATCATTGCCCCTCCATATAGACCATAAGATATGACCTCAGGAAAATGATACTAAGACACTAGTGGCCACCTGACAGAGAGAAAAAGACAGTCACAAAAGCCACAGTGATGCAGAACATCAATAGGATTAAGGACAGAAATACAGAATAGTGAGGTGGACCTTATTATTTAGTTGAGTTGCATACAATTACATTATAATTATCTATTGATATCTATTCTGTGTCACTGCATCATATTTACTAGAGCTAGGAAAACAAAACAAAACCAAAAACATTCTCCCTATTCTCAAGAAACTGATGGTGTCTTGGCAGAGACAGATGTGCACAAATATAAATATAATACTCCTGGTTATTAATAGCAGATAATTCTCAGTAAGCATATACTATTCGACAGGTACTATGTATAGTAAAAGTTTCATTCATCTGATCTTGACTAATTAATCCTCTCAACTCTATGAGTTAAATGTAATTATTAGTCTCATTTTCCAAAATTGGAAATGAAAGTTCAGAGAGGTTATGTGAGATATTTTAGGCTCACAGCTAGTATGTGGTAGAGCCAGATTCACACCTACAGTTGACTAATTCCAAAGCCCATGCTGCTAAATACTATGCTAAAAAGATAATTCTAGTGCCAAAGTAATGGTCGGGCTATACAAGAAGATTCTAGATTCAGTGATACCTATTTAACCATCTAGGCAAGAGGGAGTGAATGTATAGGTATAGACCCTGGTAAGAGCAATGGTAATAGACAAGAGGGTCCATGTGGAAACTAAAGCAATGTAAAGTTCAAGGGACTACTTGTCATTATGAATACAATGAGATTATGTTGTTGTTGGCACTGTCCAGTCAGTTACAACTCATAGCAACCGTATGTACAACAGAGAGAAACTGCCCGGTCCTGAGCCATACTCACAATCGGTGTTATGCTTGAGCCCATTGTTGGAGACACTGTGTCAGTCCATCTCGTTGAGGGTTGTCCTCCTTTTCACTGACCCTCTACTTTACCAAGCATGATGTCCTTCTCCAGGGACTGGTCCCTCCTGATAACATGTCCAAATATGTGAAATGAAGTCTCGCTATTCTTGCTTCTAAGGGGCATTCTGGCTATACTTCTTGCAAGACAGGTTTGTTCGTTCTTCTGGAAGTCCATGGTATATTCAATATTCTTTGCCAACCCCATATTTCAAAGGCATCGAGTCTTCTGTCTTCCTTATGCCTTGTCCATCTTTTGCATGCGTATGAGGCGATTGAAAACACCATGGCTTGGGTCAGAGATTATAGCTACTGAATGAGATTATAGCTACTGAAAAATGGTAAACCATGAGTAAGTCAAATCTCACTGATTATCTATTTCAGAAACTATGAAATTATCCTAAATACCAGCATGAGTAAAAGGCAATCTTCTAAGTTATTAAGAAGCAATGGAACTTTATATAAGAAGCAAGATAGTTATACATGAAGTTGTTTACACACCATATTAAAGGTAGAAAAATCATGAAAACGAAGCTGTGAACAAAGTTTTACAGTTAACCTTTTACACCTAAAAATAATTCCAAATTTTTACATCGAGACATATTTTTACATTTGAACATGTGATAAGACCTCGAGCTGAAAAAGAAGCTCATTAAAGACAGAAGTTGCTCAGTGTTGCAGTTTAATTTTCAAGCCAACCACTGAAGTCAAAATTAAACTTCAGAGAAATCCTACTAAACTCTGTGCCTATGCTTAGTGTTTTTAAGAGAAATGGTCTTTATGTGTTTTGAAATTATGAATCCATGTAATATACCCTCATGTAAAAAATACTTGCAGATGTTTAAAAAATCAGCTCATTATTTTCTGACAGAAAAGAAGGGTTACCTTCATTAGTTTAAGTAGAAAAAATTCTCAATAACCATAATGATGGATCATTTTTCCTCTGAGAGATTGAAAATTTAAAAACAAAGTGTGGCTGCTGTAATTTTACAGGAAAATAAGAGATCTTCTAAAATTATAATTCCAGCTTATTACCATTTGAACAGCCTTTCTATGAGCCAAAGGGAAAAAAAAATGTATCTTTATCTTTTATATCATAAATCCACAGTTGCCAAAACTATGCCCGTATGTTTAGATGGAATGCAAATTCATAAACCTTAATTTGTCTTGATAATGAAAGCCTGTGACTTCTGCACAAAATATCTCCCAAAACTAAAAATAGATTGTTGCTTGTCTTTTTAATCTGTCCCTCAAATTGTCATCTCCATGTTTTGTTTACTGACATGGAAAATCAATTTGAGAATAAATGTTAGAAAAAACTGTGGGATGTGAATAAGAGATAAAAGGCTTCTTGAGTCCTAGATTCACCCAGGGGTAGAAATCCATAAAATGGCACAATTCCAGCAAAGAAAATTAAGGGCCAAGTATTTGGGTACCATTAAAAAAGCTGTAAAATCTGTGGTGCAAGAGAAAAGCAGAGAGAAATTCAATAGCAGAATTTTACATTGTGGTGATAAATAAAAATGAAAAACCACGCAAGTTAGTAAGGAGACTAACTATAAATCATGGAATATGATTGAAGCCACAGCGAATGAACGCTCGTAATGTCCATAACTGAGAAAAGTTTTGAGACAAAGAACATGAAGGTCTTATTTACACATTATTTAATGTTTTTAACCTAGCTTTCTACCTTCACGAAGCCCATGAAGGAAAATGTAGGCCTTTTAAACTCTTCCAGTGAACCCCCATTGTTCTTAGAATAAAATTCAAATGCATTTCTATGACCAACAAGGAGCTATGAACTTGTAAAAAGCCCATTCTACATATGAATGGAGGATACAGTTTAGATGTGTGACACAAATATATTCTTGGGTTTTATTTTCTTTCGTATGAATGAGAGTTAGGAGAGACTCTCACCAAACAATTTCCTAATTCCTTGTTATACCTTTCAGAGATGTGGGTGTTCTCTGGGAAAAATACCTGTGTTCAGGATATAGGTCGTACCTGGCCTTAGGTGATGCAAGCTATTTACTGCTCCTTTCACATTCTCAAACCTTTCCTGGGGCCTTTGGTCTTCAGATTTCCTCTCTCCTTGGTCCAATTCAGGATGCTCATAAATGCACACCAATGTCCAAAACTGGAATTTGTATTACTTGGTTTTGACTGCTTGGTCACTATTTAAAAAACAAACAAACAAACAAACAAAAAAAACCACTGCTGCCGAGTCGATTCTGACTCATAGCCACCCTATAGGACAGAGTAGAACTGCCCCATAGGGTTTCCAAGCAATGGCTAGTGGATTTGAACTGCTGACCTTTTGGTTAGCAGCCAAGCTCTTAACCACTACACCACCAGGGTTCCACAACCTTGATCACTATAACCTCTATCCAATACCTGCCTGAGCTTTTTAATAAAACTTCGCTTTAGTTTTTTTTTTCTTAATTCTAGTAATTCACCCTGTGTTCATGAAATGCATGTAACAAATGCAGAGGAAATATTTAAAGATAAACAGGAAAAAAAAAAAAAACTTGAACATGATTTCACAAGAGTGTATTCTAATGACCAATATGTACATTAAAAGATGCTCATCATCTTCAACCAGCAGGAAGTAAAATGAAATACATCCACTGGAAATGCTAAAATTAAAATGACAATACCAGCAGTCAGTGAGGATATGAATCAAATGGATGTCTAATACAGTGCAGGTTGAAATGTAAATTAATTCAATCACTTTCGAGAACTGTTTTGCAGTATCTAGTAAAGCTATACTGATGCTTGCACAGTTTTTAAGATCCCAAAACATGAAACAACCCAAATGTCAATCAAAATACAATGGGTAAATAAATTGACATTACAATGGAATACGATACAGCAATGAAAATGAATAAACTATTGCTACATGCCACAATTAAGAATATCACAAAGTTAATATTGAGCAAAATAAACCTGACTTTAAATAAAAAAGGAAACGTACATAGTAAATGGTTTCATTTACATAAAATTCAGAAACAAACCAAACCAATCTATGATGATAGAAGCCGGGTAAGTGGCTGCTTTTGAGGAAGAGGGAGACAAGTGATGAGAAAGGCATGACAGAAGTTTCTTGTTTCTAGAAATGTTCTATGTTTTAACTGAGTGGTAGCTACGTGAGTTTTACTAAATGTGCAAAAATTCACCAAGTGAAAAGTCACTTTTGCTTTGTGAAAAAAAAAAAATCTACCTATCATCTATCCAAGTATCTAAATTAAAGGTTGAGACTTAAAAAGAAAAAAAAAAGTGGATTAAATATGGAAGATGCCAGAAGATACAGATAGCAATGTAAATGATGATGGTGGTGATGATGTACAAATCTTCTGTTCTACACAAATACACAAATCTATAATGAGCACTTTAAATATACTATTTAATATTTAAGAGCTTGAAGCTCTGGTGTTAGGTAGACATGGATTAAGGTACTACTTTGATCACTTACCAGTTACGTAATGTCAAGTCCCAGAAATATTATGTAATGTCAGCTGTTGCCTCATTTGTAAAATTAACCTATGGACATTACTTACCTAATAGTATTATAATGAGAATTAGAATGGATAATCCATCTAAGTTGTCAGCAGAGCTTAGCTGATAGTAGTCTTCATTGCTGTTATCAATATTAACATCGTCATTCTTCATCCTAATTATCAATATTATCATTCCTGCCACAGTCGTCTAAGTTCTAGATAGCTTTAGTAAAGCTCACCCGCAGGAATAAAAACTGTGACATAAAGAAGTTGAGCTTCAGATATCCAGACCAGGAGATAAACAGAACGAGAGAGCGGATCTTTTTTTCTTTTTACTGTCCATTTTTACATGACTGTAAAAAATTTTTCATTTTTACAAATTATGTTATTAAAGATTAACATAAAAGCTGAAATGGCAAAAGTGGAGCCATAAATGTGTTATACCTTCCCAGAGAGCTAAAACAATCATAAAACCCCCAATTACATCTTTCATTTCAACATTTAGTTTGTCTTTTTATGTTAAATGAACGTAGGATTGAGACGGGAGACTTGCCATCGTGGGCACGATTTAAGGTTTCGTCCTCATTTTTACATCAACTGTTTTGATGCTCAAGCATTGTTTCATCACTAGTGTCAGAATTAGTCTCATTTCTCACTTATTTTTATAAAAGAATAAGGATAAGAAGTACTAAACTATTTAATAACTACACAATATAATGCTGCTGAACTGATTAAAAAAAAAAAAGTGCAGTTAAACCAAACTGTTGGATGGCAGGCCTGGCCCCCACGTGGTAACCTAAAATGATCTTTCATCTGCTGAGGTTTGAAAGTTCTAATAGAAAACACTGGACCATATCAGATGCAATATACAAAAGGTAATTTAGGATGTCCATATAATATATAGACTATAGTATGTATGCAAGACAAACTGAAAAAAAGTTAAGGACCGCCTGGATAATTGTCAAGTCTTTGCCATGCCATCATTTGTTTTTCTGGTTACTTCTATCTACCAGAAGTTCAGCAGTTTGAACCTGAACTCTATGGGGCAGTTCTACTCTGTCCTATAGGGTCGCTATGAGTTGGAATTGACTTGATGGCAACGGGTTTGGGTTTTTTTTGGTTATCTCTACAGTGAATTATAATAAACCTATAGTGAGTTATAGTAAAATAGGGTTAATACAAGTGTGGTAGGTTGCTTATAGATGCATCAAGTAAGCAGGGTGCGTATAGGAGAGGGGAGGAGATTTCGTTCCACATCACAACAGATTTTGGGTAAGGAAAGTTAGGTGTACAGCTATCAGCTATTAAAAAAAAGAAAGAGAGAGAGAGAGAAAGTTTGTTAAAGGTCCATTGGAGACACAAAAGCAAGGAGAGTTCAGGACCAAATCTGGGCCATGGAAGTAGCTCTAGTCTCTTATAATTACAAGCCTTGAAGACATTTTGTGATAATTCTTCTGGGCCATTAGTGTATTTGTGACTTAATTGCATTTTTTCCATGTATTTGCTATGTCAATGGCATGGACTACTACAGTGGTATGTTTCCATATTTTGTGTATATAGCAAATACATATGGAAGCCCAGCTGAAATTTAAAACTGCAAATTGAAAATGACACCATTTGGATTTGCTCTAAAACATGTTTAGGATTTTTTTTTTATTTGTCATGGGGGATAAGGATGAGAGGAGTGTGCTCAATATCATCTTTAAAATTCGACTTGCAGACTCAATTTGTTTATACATAAATTGGAAAGATTCAAACTTTTCAAAAATACAAATTGAATTTTAATTTTCAGCACCTGCAATTTTTTGATGTTGTTAAGCAATTATTTACATTTGTAAGGCACAACTTTTACTATTTGTATAACATTGGGGCAAGTGTCTTAGTTCCCCTGAGCCTCACTATACTCACCTCCAAAGTGTGTACAATGATAGGCACATTTTAGTTTGCTGAGAATATAAAAAAGGGAAAATGCATGAAGTCCCTTAGCATAGCAGTTAGAAAAATAATAGAGCTCAAATATATTTTTTATCATACATGTCTCTCTCTCTTTCTTTTGCTCTTTGTTTCTTCTGCTGCTCCTAGTTTTCTTCTCTCTGCCTGTATTGGGAAAGAGAGAAAAAACAAATCTTAATTTTAAACAGGCAAATTGTTTAAAACATTTAATCATTTGAAGAGAAAATACAAAAGAGATCTTCCAGAAAGTTTCCTGATAATTGAATGACTGCTTTTAAATGGCAAAGTTCATCTGTGAGCTGTCAGATATGATCCTGAGATATATTCAGTGCAAGAAAACAAATGACAAGTGACATAAGGAATAGACACAGTTATCCTTCGAAAACACAAGAAAGAAGCAGATTTGTGAGGAGGCTGCTAATGCCTGCAGTCAGTCACTGGCAAATCGTAATGGCCAAGGTCAGCAATGAAATAACTTTCAAAGTACTAACCTGGAGAGACTTCAGGTATGAAAGAGCAAGGTTGAAGTGCACTTATCACCATGGTGGTGCCCATCAAAAGGGACTGTTATCAGCATGTGACCTGTGCTCACCCACTGGCCCAAACCAGAGTTTTACTAGCGTGAAACAATAGTAATCAAAGAACATTTTGTACTTCACCCTAATGCTCCCTCATTTTCAAAACTATATTAGTTACCTATTATGTTATGATTAGAGAAACTTTTTGTAAAATTTCCCTCTACCCCAAACCCCCTCCTGCAAGGGCAGCTAGCACGTGGTGAATTTAAATGAACTTTTATTAAACAACATTTTGTCTGTGCTCTGGGGGCCTTCATTTTGCATAAAAGGCCAAAATTGACATATATGCCTCCTTAAAATAATAGGCTCTAAAGCTAGCTAACCTTAACTTCTATTTTAGTGCAATATTTTACAACAGAAAACAAGACTCTAAGAAAATGTCATGCTGCTCTGAAATATGCACCCAGAAAATAAAATGACCCTTCCAGACTTCGGATGGCATTTTTGAGAAATGTTTAATTTGGTTTGTGAGTCAGCCTCTTGATTTGAAATGAAACTTCAAGGTTTTTAGACTTGTTTCTCAATCCTCAAGAATGATATATTTTTAATGACGATGTATGTTAAGCCAAATTTTATATTGGCTCAAATTTAATCGACTAAAATGTTATATTTCTTAGTGAGAGTATTCTAACCTAAATTAATTTTATCATTTATGCCATGTGGTATGTTATTAATATCTAAGAAGTATAGAAAAAAAAAGATATAGAGTTCTAGAATCAAGAATTCCAACCTTTCTACCCAATGTTTTATAATTCTCTGCCATAGTTCTACGTTGTTATTGCCCAATCTCTATTTGAGTATCCCCAATGTCAGGGGATACAAAGACATTCTCACTGTTAAACACCTGTTGTTAAAAAAGTTATTTCTTATCTTAGGACATCTGTAATTTCCACATAACATAGTAATTAAGAATATGGTTGCTGGAGAAGACTGTGTGAGTTAAATCCAGTCATTTTGGGGTAAATGTTTAACAACTGGCTCTTGGGGGAAGGGAGACTGATTTGTGCATCTACCAATTTCTGTGGTTAAATACTTCAATCGTGGATGATTTCAGCTGCTAACATAATGTTAGGAGCCCTGGTGGCACAATGGTTAAGCACTCAACTGCTAACCAAAAGGTCGGCGGTTCAAACCCACTAGCTGTTCTTCAGGAGAAAAGACCTGGCGATCTGCTCCCATAAAGCTTACAGCCTAGGAAACCCTATGGGGCAGTTCTACTCTGTCCTATGGTGTTGCTATGAGTCGGAATGGACTCTGTGACACATACAACAACAACATGATATTGCTGACCTTGGAGATCTTGGTAGCTGTTAGGAGGGGTTTCCAGCACACCACTGGTTAAATCTCAACTCTCCTACCCAGAACCTATGCTATCTTGGATGATTAATTGAAACATTTTTGTGTTTCACTTTTTTCAAACTTAACATGGATATAAAAAAAAAACACAAGTTGAGAATTAAACCATCTCAATGAACTGGTACATAGTAAGTGCTATGTGAGTGCTTATTATCATTACTATTTTACTCATCTGCTGATGCCCAAGACAGAATATTTCAGATCTTCCTTCTACTTCATGGTTATGTAAATATTTGTATCCAGATATTATCCTCCTGTAAGATCATCATTTCTGGAACATAAACATTATTTAGCTCTTTTTAGTATTTCCTAAAGTATATTTCTATATGCTCTTTGCATTTCTCAAATTAGTCACTCAAAGTCTGGATTACAGCCTTTTTTATTCCCATTACATGCGAAAATTGACATGATAATTCACTTGCTAGCTTTTACAGGGAAAAAAAAAAAAATTGGCCACGATAAGCTGGACTGCCCTTTTAAGATGGGGTGTGTACACAGTCTCCAATGCCCTTTATTTCCTTAGAATACTGACCATGTCATTGATGGGCTTTTTCTGCCTTCCTCTCATAAATAGGTTTGACTGTTGCTCTGTATTTGGTAGATTTCTCTTAATATGAGGTACTCAGAAGCAAAGAGAGCATTCCAGGTATGATGTAAGGAGGCCTGAGCAAAGCAAGGAGCCTTGATGGTGCAGTGGTTAAGAGTTTGGCTGCTGACCTTTGCTGCTAATCAAGAGGTCGGCAGTTTGAATCCACCAGCTGCTCCTTGGAAACCCTATGGGGCAGTTCTACTCTGTTCCATAGGGTCACTTTGAGTCAGAATCAACTCGATAGCAATGGTTTGTTTGTTTGTTTGTTTGTTTAAGTAAGGCAAAAGGAGCCCTGATGGTGTGGTGGTTAAATGCTGTAAAGTCAGTGGCTCCAACCCATCAGCCACTCCACAGGAGAAGTATGTGGCAGTCAGTCTGCTTCCGTAGCGATTATGGCCTTGAAAACATGAGGCAACTCTTCTCTTTCACATGGCGTCTCTATGAGTCTGAATCAATTTGTCAGCAACAGGGTTTTTTTTAAGTAAAGCAACACTGTCTATCTGACCTTTGTACTGGATACTGAATTTGTGGTGGCAGGACCTAGCTTTACTCAATTTTACTTTTAAATCATCTGAAAAGGATTTTTTTTTTTCTTGTTGTTGTTCCAGAAATAATTCCTTTTTGGCTGGGCCAATTCTTTTTTGTGCAGATTTTTTTAATATTCAGCAAGTTAAGTGTACCTGTTACCGTCGAATCGATTCCAACTCACAGTGACCCTATAGGACAGAGTAGAACTGCCACATAGCGTTTCCAAGGAGCAGCTGGTGGATTTGAACTGCTGAACTTTTGGTTAGCAGCTGTAGCTCTTAACCACTATGCCACCAGGGCAGGGCCTTGAAAATACTATGTTTTTAACCCAAATGCCTTTAAAAAAAAACCACCACCAAAGCGAACACAAGAAGAAATTTGAAAAGCTATGTATCTATTTTTAAAAAAATTGTATTTGTAATTAAAAACCTTCCCACGAAGAAAGATCTAGGCCTGGATGGTTTCATAAGTGAATTCTACTATGCATTTAAGGAAGAAATTAACACGAGTCTTACCCAATTCTTCTTTAGAAAAAGGAGACTCTTCCCAACTTGGTCTATAAGGGGGCATACCCCAGATACTAAAAGCTGAAAAGAACATTAGAAGTAAAGAAAATTACAGACCAATAATAGCCCTCACTAATATAGATGTAATAATCTTCAACAAAAATATTAGCAAATAAATTTAGCAATAAATAAAAAAGATTATGAGTTTATCCCAAGAATGCATGTCTGCCTCCAAATTAGAAAAATCAACTAATATAAATCACCAAGTTAACAGAATAAAGGAGAAAATCATATATATAATCATCTCAGAAGGTACAGAGTAAGCATTTGACAAAATTCAACACTCATTCATGATAGCAGCTCTCAGCAGCTCAGCACAGAAGGGAAAATACTCAGTCTGATAAAGGGAATTACAAAAAAAAAAAAAACAACAACTACAAGTAGCATCATTCTTCATGATTAAATAAAACCCCTGAACAGTTGTAAGAGAACCAATGCTGGTAAAAATCATTCAAAGTATCTTTTCTAAACTAGAAAAAAAAAAAAAGATATGCAGACTTAAAGAATTTTACCAATTAAAAGAATCAATGCACACCTAGACAAACCCTTTCAAAATCTATTTTAGAGATAATGACAATGTCCTAAAAATATTTAGACAATATATGATAGAAAATTTAAGATGGCCTCAGACTTCTCCTCTGAAGCACTTAAATTCAAAAAGTGATAGAGCAACTGCCTAGAGAGTTTTGTTGGAGGAATTGAATTAGCCTTAAATAAGGCATTGTTCTGTTCAAAGTTAAGGGAAAAAGAGAAGGTTTTTGGAAAAATGCAGGATCACTTAGGGAGATTAAAAAAAGGAACAATGGAGCAACTTAATATAGAAAGGATATCTTGGTTTGATTTTTGCCTTGGGTTTACATTAGAAAATATTTACTTACAACTAAATCCAGATAGCAGTGTCATTTATATAGAATTACCATATTTGCAAGCATTAAAGGTCATTCTTGCATAATAACTGCACTTAAGCTTTAGAATCAGATGCTTGTCATTTAGATATGACTCCTATGTGGATTTGCTGAATTACTTCCATCTTCTAACTTGGGTACCAAAAATAAGCATATCAGCTGGGGGTAGTTTTGATGAGGGCCATATTCTTGGCAAGCATATTTATTCATTTCTTCCATGAAATGATCCATCATTTTGTATCAATAATAATCTGTTTGAGGAAGCCTAAGTTTTTTATTCTAATTATTTAAACCTATGGTAGTATTTCTAACTAGTTCCTCCCTACTGATTTCCTTTTCTCCTTTCCTTCACATGCCTGACCTTTAGTAACCTTCAGTGGCGCCTCACCTATCATTTGAATAATCTGTGCATTTTCTATATTATAAATCAAATACATGTTCTTGTAAGAAAATGTATAAAATATCAGAAATACAGAAAGAATAAAAATAAAAACAATATACCCTAGCATTCAGAAAAGAACAAAATAAAAACCCCAAAAATGTTTGGCATATTTATGCCATATAACCTTTTTCTCATTAAGTGAAACTATTAACACAAAATAATATTTCCAACTATTTCTTCAGATTTATGTCCCTTGTTCCGTCTATGTCTTCCTTATACTCCACGTACACTGTTCCCCAGATATGCCACATTATTTCTTACCCCTGAATCTTTGCTTAGTGTATTACCTCTTTGTAATCTATTCCTCATATGCCCTCAGAGCACTATATACATTTGCTCCTAATCATCTTGCCTGGTTTTATTCGATTTTTCTGAAGTAGTTTTTGGTGAATTTTTTAAAATTTCTCCTACTGTAATTCAAGCTTGTGAAGAATAGAGACTATCAATGTTTCTATTCAGTGCTTAGGACAGAAGTTTGGCACATAGTAGACATGCTAGCTAACTTGCATTCAAAGATAAGTGAAGAGGATTTGAGTCAAGTACAGATATCAAAACGCATCAGACTGTTAAGAATAAGTAAAGACCATACACATGTTTAATTCTGTCCACCAAAGCCCTTTTCCCATTACATTTTATATCTCTGGCTTATGAGAAGCTTTCACATATTTCTGTGAGAGCTGGCATTGTATCAGGGAGTATGAAGAAAGCTCATAAGACTGGAAACTCAGAATAATCCTTTTGTGTTTTTTGTTTGTTTGTTGTTGTTTTTATCTTCAAGTGGGCCAGTGTATTAGTTTCCTAGGTCTGTTGTAACAAATAACTACAAACTGGATGCCTTAAAACCTCAGAAATTTATTACAGGCAGTCCCCAGGTTACGAATGAAATCCGTTACTCAGTGTGTCTTTAAGTCAGAACAGGTGCATATGATTCTTATTTAGCCTTACTTTAGTGCAAAACAGGGCTCGAAGGCTTGTCAATGATTTAAAAGCTGCATGTGTACAAAGTGAAGGTAATTGTGATGAAGAATTTTCGCTAGTAGAGGGGTTGGTGCAATCGTTTCAAAGTGAGGGCAAATTTGCATATCAATAAAGAGCAAGTAAGAGTTGTCTGTAACTTAGACATTCCTCATAGTTCTAAAGGCTAGAGGTTCAAAATCAAGGTATCAGCAGGGCCGTTTCCCTTCTGAAGGCTCTAGGGAAGAATCCTTTCTTTCCTACTTGGAGCTTCTGGTGGTTCCCAGCAATTCTTGGCGTTCCTTGGCTTGTAGCTGCATCACTCAAATCTCTGCCTCCGTCTTAACATGACCTTTTTCCCTGTGCGTCTCTCTGTGTGTCTAAATCCAAATCCCCTCTCCTTTCTTTTATAAAGACAGCAGTCATTGGATTTAGGCCCCATCTTAAATTGATTACATCTGCAAAAATCCTATTTTCAAATAAGGTCACATTTACAGGTACTAGGGGATTAGAGGAGCCCTGGTGGTGCAATGGTTAAGAGTTCTGCTGCTAACCAACAGGTTGACAATTGAAATCCGCCAGCCGCTCCTTGGAAACCCTATGGGGCAGTTCTACTCTGTCCTATAGGGTCTCTATGAGTCAGAATGACCTGACAGCAATGGGTTTGGTTTTTTGTTTGGTTTAGGGGTTTAGAGCTTGAAAGTATCTTTTTGTTGGACACAATTAACTCCCTACAGGTGGCATCAGAGAATGCCCACCGTGAAGACTGAGAGGGTGAGTTTCTTATTTAGTATTTGCTTTACATACCTCTTATTCCCTCTCACCTATATTGGATATATATTTTCAGGAAGCTGCTATGGATTGTCCCCACCACCTGTCTGTCAGTTTGTCATATGGTGGTGGCTTGCATGCTGCTATGATGCTGAAGCTATACCACTGGTATTTCACATACCAGCAGGGTCACCCATGGTGGACAGGTTTCAGGAGAGTTTCCACGGTAAAATAGACTAGGAAGAGAGGTCTGGCAATCTACTTCCAAAAATTAACCAATGAAAACCCTATGGATCACAACAGAATATTGTTTGATATAGTCCTGGAAGATGAGCCCCCATAGGTTGGAAGCCATTGAAAGTACATAGTAGCCACAACAATGGACTCAAGCATATCAACAATCATGAAGATGGTATAGGACCAGGCAGCGTTTCATTCTATGGTACATGGGGTCATCATGAGCCAGAGCCAACATGAGGTAACTAAAAACAACAACAGTATGGGTTCTTTGCTTCCCCTAGAGTGGACAGAGGGAGTGTGGTGCTGCCGACACCCTGGATTTGGACTCCTAGGCTCTAGCACTCTATTTTTGTAAAGCCACCTAGTTTTTGGCATTTTGTTATGGAAGCCCTAGGAAACTAAGAAAGAAATTGTAGAATCTCACAGCCCTTTTGACCATGAAAAGGATCATAAATT
Source organism: Trichechus manatus latirostris (assembly GCF_000243295.1). Taxonomy (NCBI): domain Eukaryota; kingdom Metazoa; phylum Chordata; class Mammalia; order Sirenia; family Trichechidae; genus Trichechus; species Trichechus manatus. The sequence continues at coordinate 7,950,914 of NW_004443950.1, read as the reverse complement.
GTGTAAGAAACTTGGTCCAGAGAACAGAGCTCTCAGAGGCCAGAACCTGACACCGAGGATTCTATTAGGAGTTATGTGGACATGCTCTTTCGTGCCTCTGGGCCTTGCTGCATGGTGACTCTGCCATCTTGTGTTCTGGGCATATATGTTTTCATTAGGCTGTTCCTGATTTCCTCCCTCTATCACTGAACACTCATCCCTGATGAAGAGGTAAGTCCCTGCCCTATGCTCTCGAAGCGTCATCTGGGGGATTTTGCCAAACCACTTGTCACACAGTGATGCAGTTGCCATTGCTGTTTACTGTCTGTCTGCCCCACGAGACAGTTCTTTATGAAAGGTGAACATGCCTTCTGCAGCTCTCTAACTCTGGCATCTAGCACAGCATCTGGAGCGCAGTGGATACTCCAGTTCCCATATCTCCTTTTGTACTCATTCCCTCAGCAAACGTATCCTGCTTGGATGTCTTCCAGGGAAGGGTGGAATTTAATCACAGCTCACAGAGGGCAAAGTTGCCAGACCTACGCTGTGGGAGGCAGGCCTCAACATGACATGCTGAGCAAACCAATGGAGGAATTTTGTGACTTTGTCAGCTCAACCTTCTGTAGGCCTTTTCCCATCCCAAGAGGAGTCAGGTGCTTGATATTATAGCTTGGTTCTGGGGTTTAGAGAAACTCGCCCAGATAAGGAAGGGTCTTGCTCCTGGAAGGAAAAACGATAATCAGTCTTTTACAAAAACTATCATTAAGTACCAAGCTACCCAATTCTGTTGTTAACAAATTGTCTGATTTGAAGTGGGCCATTTTCTATTTCTGGATCTTAGTTTTCACATTTGTGAAAGAAAGAGGTTGAATTAAACATTTTCTGTTATAGGGCAGGTAAATTGCTTATGTGATATATACATGATTACCTCTTTCAAAATTAAAGACATGATGTTATGACTATTATCTTACTTTTTTGTTAGAGCCCTCTTTTAATTCTTTTGAGTTTTCCAATATACTCAGAGCTGTATCTTCTTTTTACCTCACAAAAACATGGTAATATAGGAAAGATAGTTTTTCATTCATGCATGTTTTCTTTCATTTGGCAATTACTCATGGAGCATTTACTGTGTACCAGGCACTGTGTTTGACACTGCAAATACAAAGATGATGCAAAATTAAGTGAGTGAGCTCCCATTTCATAAAATTCAGTCACATAATTAGCCAGGGCTAAAACCTTTGATATTCAAACTTACTCTCTTTCCTGTAAGTCAACCACCAAAATCCACCTGTGTTCCGTAAAACTTTGAAGCCCATCTTCTTCCTGGTTCTGCTTTGAAAGTCAAGATTAAACAAAACAAGACAACAACAACAACAAAAAAAAATCTAGGTATTTTTAAAGATGGTTCTTAGCCAGAAATATTTGGACTTGGCTGAAAATTTGGCCTCGAAATAGATTCCACTTGGAAACTGGCTTTCCTCCCTATTTGCCAAAACAGCCTCCTCGCAGGAATGTGACCTCAGCAAGAGAGAGATTGAGGATGTCTGAGTGAAATCACTGGGGGGTTGGTGTGAAATAGCTGTGTGATTTGGGAGCCTAACTTTTAAGTAAAAAAATAGAATTAATGGGTTAGTTAGCCTAGTTGAAAAAAAAAAATTGAAAGTGAAACATGTAACTAGCTTTATTTTCATTTGTAAATGCTGGGAAATGAGTGCATTACACCTGGCTTGAGGGCAAAATACCAGTACTGTCAGCAGCATGTACTCTGCCTTCATTCCACTCCAGGAAGAAACAAATGAAGATAGAATTTTGCCCCGCCCCTTCTTCTCACCTCCAGTTATTCCTTCTTGTCTTTTCATCTCATTCTGTCCTATCTTATTTCTTCTCTTTCCTTTATGTTTCATTTCATAAAATGAGCATTGACACCCTGCTATTTCCTGAAGTTGTATTGGGCATGTGAAATAGATATGCAATATTGAATCAAATGAAGGTCCTGCTCTTAAGAATATCATAACCTAATAGGGGAGGCAAGACATACACTTACATGTGACCTGGGTGTAACTATGTTTCCTCATGGCCCAGTTTTTGTTGAGTGTATGTACAAAGAAATACATCCTGATGTCCAAAAACAGCAAGTCAGTGCAAGTATTTTAAAAATAATCTTAACCTCCAAAAAATTACTAGACTCAGTACAAATATTTACTCTGGCCATTCTCAAAAACCAATGATGATGTATGCATTGGAGATGGGGAAGGTTTATGTTCAATACCCAGAAAAAGTCTATTTTATAATTTTCTTTGATGAATTTTCCTCTCCCAATCCTTTATGCTCCCCTTTTTAGCACTCTGCTCACCATTTTCTTACATTCTTACAATTTCTTATGTTCTTACATTCTCCTTCCATACCACCAAGTACCACTTCCATTGAGACCACTGGGACTTTTTTCCCCCACTCACCAGCCTTTTCAAGATACTTTAGCATCTTCAGACACCTTAAAACTGAAGCTCCCCTGTCTTTCTTTGCTTCTCAAAGTAGGAAATGACTTAAGACATGCCATTATTCTCTCAATCTTATTACCTTTTTTTTTTTGGTGAGAGCTTGTGTATAATTTCTAATGATTAATATTCTTTCCTTATTTCTTCCTGCTGTTTATTATAATTCTATTTCTATGTGTCAGAAGAATAGGAGATAATAATGAATGACAGCGGTAACTAATGACTTCCTAGTGAAGATGACCTTGGAAATTGAGTGGGCCTTGAGCGGGGCAAGAGGAGGGTGACAAAGGGGCATTTGTCAATATTTACTTTCTGATTGTGGATACTTCATTAAATTCTATACTGGCCCATTATGACCTTGCAGGTTATTTTCTGAGAATAGCCTTCACCACTGTACAGAGAGGATTGGATACATGAATACATGGAGAGTTCGAGAAAGAGAGAATCATGCCAAACCCTAGGTCCTAGTAACATCTTCCCCTAAGGCCCAGCCATTCCTGTCCATCCATACCGCAGAACAAATCTATTTCCCCACAGAAAGCTTCCCATTTATGCTGAAGAGAGTACAATCTGGATTCCTGTCACTTTCAATTCAGAAACTTCTAACTATTTCAAAATCGTAGAAAAATCCTTGTAGGATGGCATTTTTGTCTTAATTTTACAGATGGTGAAATTGGGGCTCAGAGAAATGGAAAAGTATAAATAGTTTAGAGAGATGCATTCTGAGGCTATTGTGTCGACATGTATAATATGTGCAGAGTTTGTTCAAGGAAAAGAAATCTTCCTGCAGTCTATCCTGCGTCTCTGTGTGTGTGTGTCTGTATGCTTCTGTGTGACTGTGTCTCTGTGACTCTGTGTGCGTGTGTGTACGGCTGGACAGTGAGAAAGAACAGGAGTGGAAGGAGTAAGGGAAAATTTGAAGCAGAAGAAATAAAAGTCAAGTGCAAAATAATGCATATCTTGTGCTTGACTTAAAAAAAAAAAAAAGTAAGTCACTGTAAAAGGTGCTAGTGATGTACTTATTTTCCAAGCCACTTGGTATCTGCGTTGCTTCTCTTTACCCATCTTTCAAGTACCCAGTAATCTGAAAAATAGACGATCAACTCGCTTCTCTCTGTCCCCTCTGACAAATGAAGACAGTTCTCAATGAGACAGTAATGGAAGCTCCTCCAAATTAGTCTAAAAATACCGCCAGGGTATCAGCCTTCCCCTGATCTGCCTTGTTATCCTAATGCAATTACATAACTTTCTAATCTTTCTGTCAGCACAGCAGTCAGAAGGCACTGAGGAAGAAAAAATGCTGTCAACCAGAAGGACTGAACATCTAATGTGGAGGTGACTGATTAACTTCTGCCTCTGCTTTAGTATCAATCTATTAGCTACTGGCATCTGGACCAATAACTTCTTAAAGATCCCGAGCTGGTCAGCAATTTTATATTCACTAAATTTACTTTAATGCCCACAGATGTTATAACCTTCCTAAGCCAACTCCCACCCCTCTACTCCCTGGTCTAATCATCGTTAAGAGTAGCTGGAGCAGGCAATGCAGCCTTGTGTTTGGTGGGCACTAAAATGAAGTCCTTCCAGGAAGTGGGGAGCGGGTGGGATGCCATGTCACCTACGTAGAGACACTTCCTGGTGTGTAATGTTGCCCCTGTGCAAGAGCAATTGAACTGCTCATGGAAATCTGCCATCTTTCTGTGTGGATACTTCTTTTTTTTTCATTAAGGAAACTAAAAATTGAAAGCAAAATCACTTGAGGTATAAAATCATAGGATTTTAAAGCTGTAAGGGACAGAAGAATTGCTATTGCTTTTGCTTCAGTTTTCACATGAAGGAAATGAGAGTCTCAGTGATCAAGAGAGAGAAGGTGAGGCACTGAAAATAACCTGGAATCTATACCCAGAAGGTGATGGCTGAGGGTGAATTAAAAATCATTTTTATTTTCTGACTTTTTATCTGAATTTCCTACATTTTCTAAGATGAGCATTCATCAATGTAAATAAAAGTATTAATATTTAAATAACATGAAGTTTGACAGGGCTGGATCTGAGTGTGAGTCCTAACTCCACCAGTAAATGCTGGATGACCTTGACAGGTAATTTAACCTCTCTGATGCTCAGTGTTATGTCCATTTTATGCATAAAATCACTTGTATCAATTTTCTATGAATGATGTGAGGATTCAGTGGAATAAAATATAGAGAAAGCAGCACATGACTTGGCACATCTCTTCCCTAGTTAGTGTCAACAAGATAAGGACACACACACACACACACACACACACACGCACACACAAACACACACATACTACCTACACCTCGTCAGTGTTTATTCCCTCCCTTTAACATGAAGCCAATGAAAGTGTCTGTTTAGGTTAAATGACACACCATCCATTCCTCATTTCTGTCTGGTCTTCTGTTGCCTTCTACAACCAAAGAGTGTGTGCCAAATCCACTGGACCATACAGATTCAGGTGGTGCCTATGCGTGAGGCTGTCTGTTTCCCTCACTGAGGCAGACGTCTACAGTCAAGTCAGGCTTGATAATGGCAGCCTTGCCTGCCCATTGAAGGCCAACAGATTTCTTTTGCTACTAAGAATTGTTTTACTGTGTATATTTTCAACAATAACAATAATAATAATAAAATTTTTTAAAAATTAATTACACAATGTAATGGTGTTTGTATAGGTTTTTGACCAAGTGATACTCTGTGCTCCTTACTCAAATACTGTGAATCTCCTCTTTCGCATATTGCCTTTCTAGCAAAAAAAACCACGAAACCCACTGCCATTGAGTCAATTCCAACACATGGTAACTGGTAACCCTATCGGACAGAGTAGAACTGCTCCATAGGGTTTCCAAGGCTGTAAACCTTTATGGAAGCAGACTACCACATCTTTCTCCAGTGGAGCAGCTGGTGGGTTTGAACCGCCAACCTTTTTGGTTAGCATTCTAGCGCTTTAACCACTACACCACCAGGGCTCCCTCTTTCTAGCCCAACACGGCTAATTCCTCCTAGGTAACTTCTATATTATTCAGAGCACTGTGTTTGGATAGTGCTCCTTGAAAGAAATGTGAAAGATACTCACCATAAACAATGGAAACCAAAAACTGAGCCAAAACAAACTAAACTAAACCAAAACAAACAAAAAAGTATAAAAGAAGTACATAACAACCTAAACCTCAGTCCCAGAATTACCCACCATCAATGTGTTCCTAACCATAGCCTGAATATTTTTCCTGCCTATATGCATGTGTAGATGGACATGATGGGCAAGTAACAGCTGAAACGGGGTGCTAACAGCTTAATGATGCTCTGGGGACTGACTTAGGCATCAGTAAATCTAGGTGCTAGTCTTAGTTCTGATTCTAATACTAACAGACTTCTAACCAACCATGGGCAAATCAATTAGCGTTTCTGGGCATGAGATTCCTGGTTTATTAAAGGAAAGGCTTTTTTTTTTTTTTTTTTTTTTCACCCAGATGCTATAGTTACTCATGCAATCTGAAAGAAGGGATAGGGTGAGTGGGAAGGGTTTATGCATTATCAGATCCTAGAGCAGAGGATCAGAAATTCTCTAACAACTTTTAGATTTAAAGTTCTGTGAGTCTGTAGTTTCATATTAATCCATACTTTCGCCAAAAAAAATTATTCTTTCATGTATGTATTCTTCCCATTACAAAGTATTAATACCCTAAATGAGGTAGTAGTCCAAAGACTAATTCAAGGTCAAAAAAGAAGGTTAACTTGCAACACAATTTTCATTGTCACATCCTTCGGTATATCTGAGTCTGTGCGTATACATATCATCTGAAAATATAAATGTAAAGGATAATGATTTAGATCAGAGGTCAGAAAACTTTTCCTGTAAAATGGACCAAGAGGTAAAATAAAGGATACTATGTAGGAGCTGGAGCCCTGATGGCGCAGTGGTTAAGAGCTCGGCTGCTGACCAAAAAGGTCAGCAGTTTGAATCCACCAGCTGCTCCTTGGAAACCCTATGGGTCAGTTCTACTCTGTCCTATAGGGTCACTATAGTCACTATGAGTTGAAATTGACTCCATGGCAATGGGTTTTGGTATGTAAGAACTAAGGAGCCCTGGTGTTGCAGTGGTTAAGCGCTCAGCTGCTAACTGAAAGGTCAGTGGTTCAAACCCACCAGCAGCTCTGTGGCAGAAAAGGCTTGACGATCTGTTCCTGTAAAGATCAAAGCCCAGGAAACCCTCTGGGGCAATTCCACTCTGTCCTATAAGGTCGCTATGAGTCAGAATCTACTCCATGGCACACAACATCATGTAAGAACTTATGTAACATTTAAAAATGTAATCATTTAAAAATATAGAAAACATTCTTAGCTCATACATGAATAGGCAAGAGCAGGCTTTGGCTCCAGGGTTGTAGTTTGCTGACCCTTGATCTGAAAGATAAAGATTTATTCCAGAGACCTAGACGTTTGCAGAAAGTCTTTTGGCTGAAGAGGTATGTAATATGTAGGGAGAATTAAAAAGTAGTTGAGACAACAATGAACAATTTAAAAAATCATAGCTAAAGGATTTGGGAAATATCTTTGTAAATAATAATTTTAGATGTCTGCTTTCTTCAATCTTATCAATTCTCTTGGTCGAATAAGGTTGTTCAGCCCTCCCTTCTAGGAGTTGTTTCTGCCGAGACTGGGGAAAGTATTCGTGCAGCACTCTACCCCAAGTGAAGCCAGCAAAGCTTAAGCCAGGGTCTGGCTTTAGCCGATAAACCCCCTTTCTGGAAATGGCATTTTGCAGAGTGCTCATTCTTCACATGCCACCCATAGGCTTCCATTCCAGATGCAGTTGCCTCTTTAAATTTCAAGTTGGTTTTACTGAAAGTCCTATGAATGTTTTATTTAAAGTCCTGGGATTTTTAACAGCCTCATGATAATTTATCACCTGGGGAAAGGAAAAAAAATTAAAAAGCGTGAGCATTTATATTGTGAAAACTCTAAGGACAGATAAGAGATTTGCCTTTTATTTTTCCCTTCCATAAATAGAATCACTACATTTAGTCTCTGGCAATTTCTTTCTTGAATACCTTTTGGGAAAGTGTACATGATTTGAAAGGCCGATGAATAAGAAAAGGAGACCTGGTTTACAGTGGTTAAGTGCTCAGCTGCTAACTGAAAGGTTGGCAGTTCAAACCCACTAGCAGCTCCATGGGAGAAAGAAGTGGCAGTCTGCTTGCATAAAGATTACAGCCTTGGAAACCCTATGGGGAAGTTCTACCCTGTCCTATTGGGTCATATAAGTTAAATCAGCTGAACAGCAACAGGTTTTTTTAATAGGAAAACTGAAGCTTGGGATAATTGTTTCATTTTTTTCTATGAGATGGAGAATTAATGAATTATGATTGTTGTTGAAAAATTTATGTCCCTCTGTTCAAGATCCTGTAGTCTGCAGGTAAGATTTCTGTCCTGTCTCAGTTTGACTTACCTACCTCCCCTCACTTCGGATATGTCTTCAGGTAAGACCAATCTCTAGAAAAGGACACTGTTTGGTAAAGTAAAGGACCAATGAAAATGAGGGAAACTCTCCATCAGATGGATTGACACAATAGCTGCAACGATGGACTCGAACATACCAACAGTCATGAAGATGGCATAGGACCAGGCAATGTTTCATTGTGTTATATGTAAGGTCACCATGAGTCAGAGCCAACTCAAGGGCAGCTAATAACAACAACATCCCCTCAACTGAAACACATTAAAATATAGTCTTAGATACTACAGATGATATTTGAAAATAATACAAGTATGATCTTTTGGCTTGCTCCTACTCATATATACATGTTCCCATCTTCAAAGATCTTCTGATCCTCATTTGGCTCTGCCATTTCATTTTTAAAACCAGCCTGAGTTTCCTATGCCCAATAAACCACTCCACCATGTATTAGAACACTCCCTCAAACAAGCTGCTGATATTCCCTTTCCCAATTCAGCCAAGGACGTCACTTCTTCCATCCCAGTGCTGGAAACCTGGAGTGAAATGACCTGCCCAAAATCTGTCACAGGCCATGAAGTATGACAGTGTTAACGTCACAATCCAGCAGAGCCTGATTTTGCTTATTCTTCTAATGCCCCCTCCCCTTTTTTTCCTATTTGTGTCTAAGATTGTAACATAAGTAAGATGTAAATAATTGTTGAGATCCAGAATCCTAGGCATGAACAACATTGTTAAGATGATAAGGAATGAAAGTTTTTGTCTCTTCTGTAATGGCCTCACAACTAGCTGCCAAGTAGGGAGTTTCTGTACATTCTGTAGGGTGAGGTGTGGGGAGTGATAGGCTCCATCCTTCACATTTCCAAAGAAGAAACTGTTATGTTTCTATGATGCCTCTTAAAAAAAACCCAGAAAATGCCAAATATCTGCCTACTTACCATATTCTCAGCTTCGATGCTTAGCATGAAAGATGCTACAAAAGAGCTCTCTCTCTCTGTATTTATCTCTGTCTTTGTGTGTGCACATACACTTGTGTGTACACACACACACTGCTAAGAATATCATCTTGTTTTGGTCTCTAGAACATTTTGCTTCTTTTCTTGCTCATTCATTCAATCTCTTACTCCATTTAAACAAATAAAATTTATTTAATGACTTCTATGTCCTAGGGAAACCCCAAGGAATGAAAGATGTAGGTGCCAACCCCATGGAACATAAAGATTTTCTTCTCCCTGCATCCTCCTTTTGCTACTGAGAGGTCTTCTTCTTTTCCTGGCTCATCTTACAACACTTCTTTCCATCTCTTCTCCTTGTGATACGCCCTACTCTGAACTGGCCTGCAGTGCATAAGTATTATATATCTCTACAGCGCTGGGATTTTTTGTTGATAAGTTTTTGTGTTTTTTTTAAGCATACTGTTTCCATCTGCTGTGGTTATACCATGTGAAATGTCCATATATTTTCACAGGGATGGAGGTAATTTGAAGAGAAAGCGAAAAGTAGCAGAGACTATGCCATTAAAAAATGTGAACATTATGTAGGAAACTATTATTGATTGAAAACTATTACTGATAAAAACTATTATTGATTACATATTGAGCCCAAAGAACTCAAATACCTGACCTACCCCTCCACCTGAGTTGCTGATCCAAAGGTCTGGTGGCATAACACTTTCTTAGACTTCCAAGAGGATATACTGCAAAACGATTAAAACATACAAATAAAAAGCAGGTGATACAAAAAATATAACATGTTCAGTACTAAATGAAGTCACAGGTCAGTCAGTACTAAATGAAGTCACAGGTCAGAATCAAAGACATCCTGGGGAGAACATTTTGAGGATCATCTTGGAGTTACACTGTAGAAGGTTTAACAAAAAGCAACTGGTCACGACATAGAAGTAATAAAAAAGTACAAGATGAGAAACTAAGTTGACAAAAGAGTGTTACACACCCAAAATATGAGAATTTTCTAAACCTCCCTGTCCCTCATGTCTTGTTCTTTGATGTGTATCTAAGTCATTTTTTTTCTCGTTAACTAAATCACTCCTTGGTCACAGACCAGAAAACCAACATTGGAAAGAATTCATCAGGGACTCACAATATAACGCAAGTTGGGAATGGTTTTTTCCTTTTTTTCCCCCCAAAAAGAAACTATCTTACACTATCCATCTGGGGCCAGTAATCTGTCAACCATTATCAAAGTTATTTCCTTAAGAGCAGTTTAACGAGATTCATTAATTTAAAGAGATTAGAAACAGTCTGTATTAAAGGACATTTTGACATAAAAAAATAGGTTATAATAAAAGCTGAAAATCAGCAGTCTTTCTTCTTATCAAGGATGAGACAGAACTCTCAGCAAAGTCTTCTTCATTCAAAGTGAAATTCAAGATCTGATTCAATTAATAGCAGTCTTGAAATGAAACAGAAAAATAAAGTTTTGCAATAGGTCAGAGTACTAAACGTACTACTGACAAGAGCACAAAATGTTCAGTATTTTTCAAGGGAGACTTCTAAAATGAGACAGAAAGGAAGAAAAAAGAAGGGTAAAAACATACACATTTAATAATGGAAGAACAAACCTGGCTAAATTTTACAAAACTGGAAACCAACTTTTCTATCACTAGCTGTCTCTGAGGCAACAATTGTTTATTAAGTTGGTGAAACGTCGTTTTCTCTCTAAGACATGTTTCATGAGCGTGCTTTATTGAAATGCCTTCACCTCCCTAAAAAATAATATTCTTTCTCTTAAACACAGCACTTTAAAGGATATGTACTGAGTATATCACAGTGACGGCCTATGTGGAAGAGAGGGGTGGGATTTTGGACAAAATGGCAGTAAATACATAAAACAAGGAAATATAAAGAAATATGTATATGCATAGTCATCATACACACATACACGTAGTACATATGTACATATGTCCTGAAGTGTATGGCTCCCAAGAAATCTGAGTGAATAACTTTGACCACAGATGAAATTTCAAGTTAGAAGTCACTGTTAGTTCCTTTGCGAATCAGATACTGAGACGGAGGTAGGAATGCTAAATGTTTATTTGGAAGTAAACCAGTTGCTTTCGAGTAGATTCTGGCTCAGGGAGACCCCATATGTGTCAGAGTAGAACTGTGCTCCATAGGTTTTTGACTGGAACCTCCAACTTTTTGTTTAGCAGTTGACTGTGTTAACCATTTGCACCACCCACGGGCTCCATTATTGGGAGGTAATGCTTTTAAAAGATAAGATAGGCAAGGATTAGAGTTGGACAGGGAAAGCTCCAAGCCATGATGATTCTTACCTGTTAAAAGAAAGAGGATGGAAAGAGGATTTGATAAGGAGAACTTCAAGTTGCAATATAGATTCGAAAATATCTTGTGCAACCCAAGGGGGAGATCCAAAGCAAGGCTTTCCCATTAAGGGAGTCCGAGGTTGGACAGAAATGGCACATCCCAGTACCTCTGTCGTGCTCAATCATTGGCTGTGACTGCCCGTGAGGCCATGGCCTTGGAGGAGAGCTGAGGTGGGTCCTGAAGGCATTAGCAACTGGAGGCTACCACTGCGAACTTGTCTTTCTGCTAGGTTCCTGGTACCTTTCTCTTCCTTTTTATACCAAGATTTTTTCGAGGGGGAATACTCTAATCCCTTACCACTATTTTTATATTAAAACACTGAATCCCAGGCAGATTAAAATACTTGGACAGGATCTCACACCATTAGTTAGAATAATCAGAACTAGAATCCTTTAAGCCCCACGGTCATTTCCCACTTAATCACACTTCCTTCGTTCTCAGATATACACAATGTATTTGAGGCTCATGGGACTATTCCTTTAAGTACTAAGTCTTACCTATGCCTACTGTCCTACTTCCCTTATCTTTCCTATAGTTTCTTTATGATATACTAGACAATTTGCTAGAAACTTTGTCAGTATTTTTTTTTCTAGGTTAAAATGTTGTATGATTAAAAGTCTGCAAGGGGAAATTAATACTCAAACAGTGAAGAAAGAGTTCAAGTGAGAAAGCTCCTTGACTGACACCAACTCCAAACTTTTCCCCAGAGATTATTAATTTTTACAATTTCTGTTTTAATTCTTCTGGTAGTGCCAACACAATTATAAAATAACAGTATTATTTTCCTCTATTTCTTGTTACATTATTCTGGAATACATATGATGAAAGATGATGGATTTATGTCTCTTTAAAATATCCGCCTGAACCCCATTCCTGTTGCTTGAAATTTACAAATAAGGCTTAAGTGATACAATGTTACTATTTCTTTATCTGCCAGAGCTCTGGTAGTGCAGTTAAAGCACTTGTCTGCTAACCGAAAGATTGGCAATTCGAACCCACCAGCCGCTCGGTGGGAGAAACGTGGCAGTCTGCTTCCGTAAAGATTACAGCCTTGGGAACCGTAGCGGGCAGTTCTACTCTGTCCAATAGGGTAACTGAGTCAGAATGGACTCAATGGCTGTGGGTTTCTTTTGTTAGTTTTTATTTCCTTTTCTATCAACTATAGATAATACATACCGTCTCCCTATTGTGTAGTTACTAAACCTCCTCATTAGGTTTTCTTTGTTCACCTCTCAATTTCTGTCAGTTTTACCGTCATTTTATAACATCATGGCTTATAACGTTTACATTCTTGCTGCAATCTAGAAGAACGTGAGGACATTTTCTCTGAATTTAGAAAACCAATCTACTAAACAAGAAGACATTATAAACTTATGTTTGTAAATCTGTAATGCTCAAACGAGAAGGTTCTGAATGTCAAGGTCAGTTAGTTCTCTTCTTTTAATACTCACTACATGAAAATGTATGCCACATTTTATTTTGATTCAAAAAAGTACTACAGATTACTCGCACAGATTTTTCTTTCCCAGACGTTCAAAGTTTTTCCTATGGACAGAGATATATATGTATATATACATATATGTTGTTGTTAAGTCCCCCCAAGTTGGTTCTGACTCACAGCAACCGCATGTACAACAGAACGAAACACTGCCCAGTCCTGCACAGTAGTTGCTATGTTTGAGCCCGTTGTTGCAGCCACTGTGTCAATCCACCTTTTTGAGGGTCTTGCTCTTTTTCGCTGACCATCTACTTTGCCAAGCATGATGTCCTTCTCCAGGGACTGGTCCCTCCTGATAACATGTCCAAAGTACGTGAGATGAAGTCTTGCCATTTTCCCTTCTGAGGAACATTCTGCTGCACTTCTTCCAAGACAGATATGTTCTTTCTTCTGGCAGTCCATGGCATATTCAATATTCTTTGCCAACACCATAATTCAAATGCATCAATTCTTCTTTAGTCTTCCTTATTCATTGTCCAGCTTTCGTATGCATATGAGGCAATTGAAAATACCATGGCTTGGGTCAGGTGCACCTTAGTCCTCAGAGTGACATCTTTCCTTTTTAACACTTTAAAGAGATATTTCACAGCACATATATATTACCACTGTAAAAAAGATCATTTAATATGTTATATGTGTCTGTGCATACGTGCATGCACATATGCATGTATGTGTATGTGTGTTTTGCCATCTTTTATAAAATAATTCAGTTCATTTAATATAACTATTTCATAAATACTTTTAAATATGGGTTGATTTACTTTGAGTTGTTTTAAGTCTTGTTGCTGTTGTTGTTAGGTGCTGTCGAGTCAGCTGCAACTTGTAGCAACCCTACACACCACAGAATGAAACACTGCCTGGTCCTGCGCCATGCTCACAATCGTTGTTATGCTGGAGCTCATTGTTACAGCCACTGTGGCAGTCCCTCTTGTTGAGGGTCTTCCTCTGTTTCACTAACCCTCTACTTTACCATGCATGATGTCCTTCTCTAGGGACTGATCCCTCCTGACAACATGTCCAAAGTATGTAAGACACGGTCTCGCCATCCTTGCTTCTAAGGAGCATTCTGGTTGTACTTCTTCCAAGACAGATTTGTCCATTCTTTTGGCAGCCCATGGTATATTCAATATTCTTCACCAGCACCACAATTCAAAGGCATCAATTCTTCTTCGGTCTTCCTCATTCATTGTCCAGCTTTCGCATGCATGTGATGCTATTGAAAATACCATGTCTTGGGTCAGGCCACCTTAGTCTTCAAGGTGACATCTTTGCATTTCAACACTTTAAAGAGGTCTTTTGCAGCAGATTTGCCCAGTGCAATGCATCTGTTGATTTCTTGACTGCAGCTTCCGTGAGTTGATTGTGGATCCAAGTAAAATGCAATCATTGACAACTTTGATCTTTTCTCCGTTGTTCATAATGCTGCTTCTTGGTCCAGTTGTGAGGATTTTTGTTTTCTTTATGTTGAGGTGTAATCCATACTGAAGGCTGTGGTCTCTGATCTTCATCAGTAAGTGCTTCAAGTCCTCTTCACTTTTAGCAAGCAAGGTTGTGTCATCTGCTTAACACAGGTTATTAATGAGACATCCTCCAATCCCGATGCCTCCTTCTTCTTCATATAATCCATCTTCTTATAGTATTTGCTCAGCATACAGATTGAATAGGTATGGTGAAAGGATACAACCCTGATGCACACCTTTCCTGACTTTAAACCACGCAGTATCCCCTTGTTCTGTCTGAACAACGGCTTCTTGATCTATGTACAGGTTCCACATGAGCACAATTAAGTGTTCTGGAACTCCCATTCTTGGTAATGTTATCCATAATTTGTTATGATCCACACGATTGAATGCCTTTACATAGTCAATAAAATAATGTAGGCTTTCTTTTATTTGTACTTCCAGTGTTTATTCACTCTTTAAAATATGTATCTTTTTCCAGGAGTACTTATTGAAAGAATGTTTTCAAAACTTTTGAGTAAAAAGTAAATGTGACAATGCTTGTCTGGAAATATACAATCTGATTTCAAAACCACTTTACATTTATTATTATGCATAACATACACTAATTACTTTTCTTCTTAAATTAAGCATTTTTTTAAAAAAATTGAGATAATTGTAGATTCACATGCATGATTGTAAGAAATAATAGAGTTCCTGTGCACCCTTTGCCAAATTAACTCAAATGACAGCAAAACTGTAGCTCCATATGGCAACCAGGATATTGACATTGATAAATACGTTTAAGAAGACAGCCATCTGTGATGGTTAAGATTGTGTGTCAACTTGGCTGGACCATGATTCTCAGCGGTTTGGTAGTTATGATATAGTTTGGTAGTTAGGCCATGATGTAATCACCTCCATGATGAGATCTGATATAATGCCTTCCATGATGAGATACGTTATGAGCAGCCAGTCAATTGAAAAGGAGTTTCCTTGGGGGTGTGGCCTGCCTCCAGTATAGGTGGGTTTTCTGGCAAAGTTCCCTGGCTTTTGCTCACTCTGGATCCTGCAACCGGCTCCTGTTCATCTGACCTCCAGTTTTTGGAACTCAAGCTAGCAGCTTACCTGCTGATCTTGGGATCGCCAGCCCCTTCAGCTACATAAGTCAGGAGAAGCCTTCAGCCTGACTTACAGACTTGGAACTTTTCAGACTCTACAACCATGTGAGCCATTTCCTTGATATAAATCTCTCTCTGTGTATCTGTTTATACACGTCACTGGTTTTGCTTCTCCAGAGGACTCAGCCTAAAACACTGTCCCATCACGGCAAGGATCCCTTGTTTTACCCTTTTCTAGTCACCCTCACCTCTTTTTTAATGCCACCTTCCTTAACTCATGGTAAACATTAATCTGTTCTGTTTTTCTATAATTTTGTCATTTCAAAAATGTTTGATAAATGGGATCATATGATATGCAACCTTTGAGACTGGCTTTCTTCATACATAATTCCCTTAAGATTCATTCAAGTTTTTGTGTTTATGAATGGCTGGTTTCTTTTTATTGCTGAGTACTACTCCGTGGTTTGGGTATATTGTATTTGGTTTAACAGTTCACCCATTAAAGGACATCTGGGTCATTCCCAGTTACTAGCTGTTGCAGTAAAGCTGTTATGAATATTCATGTACAGGTTTTTGTGTGAACATAAGTTTTTATTCCTGTGGGATAAACCTCCAAGAATGCAGTTGCTGCACAGTTGCTGGGTTGTGTGATAGTTGCATGTTTAGATTTATAAGAAACAGCCAAAATATTTTCCAGAGTTGCTGTATCGTCTTACATTCCCACCAGCTATGTTTGAGGGAAACAGTTTTTCAACATCCTCAGCAGCATTTGGTTTTGCCACTTTTTTTTTTTTTAGTCATTCTGCTAGGTGTGCAGCGATATCCCATTTTTTGAATCTGCATTTCTCTGATGGCTAATGATGCTGAATACTTTTCATGTGCTTATTTGTCAGCTGTCTACCCTTCTTCAAAAACGTCTGTCCTTGTTTTTGTTGTTGTTGTTTTTCCCAAGTTCTAATTGGGTTGCTTGTGGATCTCTTTATTATTGTTTGTTTTTACTGTTGATATTTGATTTTCATATATTCTAAAACTAGTACTTCGTCAGATAAGTGGTTTGTAAATGTTCTTTCTCAGTCTATAACTTGTCTTTTTATCCTCTCAACAGGTCCTTTATTTTTTTTTTTTTTGCAGAGTAAATATTTTTAATGCTGATGAGGTCCAATTTAAAATTTATCATTTATTCTTTTACGGATTTAATGTCAAGTCTAAGAACCTTTGCCTAGCCTTAGATCCTTCTAGGTTTTTACTTTTCTAATTGTTTTACAATTTTATTTTTTACATTTAAGTTCATGATCCATTTTGAGTTAATTTTTATATAAATTTAGGTTGAGCTGGTTCTTTGTTTTGTTTTGTTTTACCTATGGATGTCCAATTGTTCTAGGACCACTTGTGGAATAGTCTGTTCTTCCTCCATTGAATTGCTTTTGCACCTTGGTCAAAAATTAATTGGGCATATTGTGTGGAGCAAACTACTTGTAAAGAAGGAATTGGTATCTACATTTTACATGTTAGAAAACATCATGGGACATGGATCATGTCCAAGTAGTTAATCAGTGCAACATCACTTTCAAACTAGGTTAGCTAAGCCACAGGGTTTTTCTTTTTCATCTTCTATGGATTGTGTCTAATGCTTCTTCGCAGTCCCCACAATGATTTGCACACAATAAATGCTCAAAAAAAAATATAGTGCCTCAGTTGATAGTTGATTAAAAGACCCCTTAGGGTACATTGGATTTTTTTAATTGTTAAAGGTGGTAGAGGAGACTCGGCCCCTATCTCTAGGTCTATACACTGCCAACTTAAGCAACTGCAAAGGATACTTAATTTCAGGAATTTCTCTTCACATAAAAGTATACCTTAGTTGAATGACTTCTCTTTAGGGGGTTACTTCACAAAATGCAGCTGTTTTTTAAACACCTGATAACACTTCCCCATCTTAAAGATAGACTATTAGAAAGAAGATGAAATCTCACATTTCTGTAAAAGTGAGATTTCTACAGTCATCAATAAATCAACTTATATTTTATTGTGAGACTCAAAGTTGAATTATATTTTTCTTTGGTTATCAATATGTAAAGTTTTCTACTTTCAGGTAAATATTGAGAATAAAGGGATTGTAACTACCTGTGAATTACTCTAGACCCTTTACCTCAGAATTACTGGGGTGTTGTTAAAAATGAAGATTCAATGGTCTTATCCAAGGCTACTTAATCAAAATATCTTGGAGTAGGGCCATGAAACTTCATAAATGTATTTTGCGGGAGATTTTTTTGCATGACAACATCTGAAAAACAATTTCACAGTAATGTTCCAGAAAACAAAAAACAGTTCTCTGATATTAAGGCATTTGGATTGTTGATATAAAATCATTAAATAAATGCAGATAAATATAAAAATGTACATATGAAATATTTCATATATATAATTTCAGATTTGAGATGAATCCTGAAAATGCAAAGAGTAGGGAACATGAATTTAAAAACTCACATGAATTATTATTTTTTGTGTTAAACAAACCTACTTAAACAAGATAGAGGTCAAGAGTTCTGGTTCTTGTTATCTATCTTTGGTAAAATAGCCAAATTACTTAATGTCATTTATAATCTACCAACAATATGTATATGTATGTATGTATGAGGAATAAGAAGATACATGTGTGCATGTACACACACACAAATAACACTCTCTTTTTGTCTAATAAAAGTATTTATTTGTTTTCAAGATGTTTATTTTCTCCAATTATTGAAGTTATGAGCTTATCACAGATCATGTTAAATATTCACAAAATGGTAGGCAGTGAAACAAATCATTCAAAATTTCCCAAATAGAAGTTACCATTGTTTGATAAACACACACACGTAAACACACACACACAGAATGATTAGTTTTACTCAATTTGGAACTAAAATGTATGCATGGATGCGTATGCCAATTCTGCTATGCCTTTATCTTTTCTTTTTATTTATTCTTACTTTATATATTTGCCTCCTAAAGTTAGATCTCAATATATGTGTATGTAGAAGGAGCGCTGGTGGCGTAATGGTTTAGCAGTCAGCTGCTAGTCAACAGGTAGGCCGTTCAAACCCACCAGCCACTCCGTCAGAGAAATACCTGGTGATCTGTTCCTGTAAAGATTACAGCCTAGGAAACTCTATGGGATAGTTCAACTCTATCACATGGAGTCGCTATGAGTCAACATTGACTCAAAGACCTACAACAACAACATATTTATGTAGATAAATAGATGGTTAATTTTGTGCTCTGCATTCATCTTTTCATATACCATTAAGATCTCACCATTTCTCCGTAAGTTCTTTCCTTAGCATTTTCAGTTACCTTTTGTATGTGTAATAGCTAGCTCATTGACTGCCGATGCTTTATTCCTAGATTATGATAGTAAAAATTCTCTCTCTCTTTTTTTTTTTTGGTGGTAGGGAGTGGGACAGTTGCTATGAAGATAAAGGGCTGTCTCACCTTCCATCTCACTAAGGATGGATATATATTTCCTTCTATTTTGGTGGACAAATAAGAAAAGTTGTGTTTTAATCATTGAAACCGTGTTCAGAATAATAAAGATATCTCTAGGAGAAAGTCAATCCAATATTAAGAATAATTTAATTATATTAAAAATGAATTTAGAGAATATATTATATACAAAAACTCCAAGGATAAGACATCTTACTAGACTTAAAGGTTTTGCAGACCAGCAAGTCCCCTACAGATGGAGAAAGTGAGGGTAGGAATACTTACCTTGTATAGTCATGTAAGAAGTGCAAATAATATCCATATGCAAAGTAACTAGAATAAAGTAGATGCTCAATAAATGGTAGCTGTCTTTTAGTTACCATCTCCATCTGCTCTAAATAACAAATAAATATAACAAATAAAAATAACAAATGAGATGGGCTGGCCATATGCTATCAGTTGATGGTACAAAGAAAGATTTCTGTGAACTGTGGTAGCCAGTGAAGCTTTCACAGAGGCAATATAAATTGAGGTAGGCTTTAAAATGCATATTAGATTCAAATACATGGAGACAAGTAGGGGGGGCTTTTCTAGGCAAGTGATCAGTATAAGCAAAAGCCTGACAGTGAAAATAAATCATTTTAAGAGGCTAAGGAAAATAAGTAGACAGGGGAGGTTTGTTTTTTTTTAATTATTCTTTTGGTTAGTCACTTCTATCAGAAGTAAGCTGATTTGGGCATTGCATTTGTAAAGTAGTTTGCTAACCAAGATGCTTAAACAAGGCTAATCTTCCAGCTTACCCTCATGTTCTTGAGTTTCCACATATATCTCAGCCCCTCGCAGAGTTAATTCTGCTAACAAGCAAGAGAAAATATGCCTGAAACTAGTAGATGGGCAGATGAGAGGAACTCTAAGTATCTAATTAAGTCATAAAAGTTTACTGCTGAAAGGTAACTTTCAGATTTTAAATCACCCCTTTTTGAGCTCCAGAAGTTCCTTTATTTATGAATTAAACAGGAAAAAAAAAAGTAAATGTGAGTCCTCATACAAAATACATGAGACTCACGATCTTTCAACTTCCCTAATCCCCTGAAACAAGCTGCACGATAGCTATTTTTTTGAAAAAAGTAATTCAATGTTTGACTTATTTCTTGATAGAATTGTTTCAAATCCAAAACTAAACCCTTTGCTGTCGAATTGATTCCAACTCATAGTGACCTTATAGTACAGAGTAGAACTCTCCCGTAGGTTTCCGACTGTAATCTTTACAGAAGCAGACAGCCACATCTTTCTCCCGTGGAGTGGCTGGTGGGTTCCAACTGCTGACCTTTTGATTAGCAGCTGAGCACTTAACCACTGTGCCACCAGGGCTTCTAGAATTGTTCCAGTTTTCTTTTTCTTTTTTTTTATTATTATTTTATTTCATCTTTGTACTTTAAGTGAAAATTTACAATTCAAGTTAGTCTCCCATAGAAAAATTTATACATACATTATTATGTGACCTTAATCGCTCTCCCTATAATATGACAGCACATTCCTCCTTTCCACCCCTGATTTCCTGTGTCCATTCTACCAGCTCCTAACCCTCTCTGCCTTCTCATCTCACCTCTGGACAGGAGCTGCCCATTTAGTCTCATGTATCTACTTGAGCTAAGAAGCACACTATTCACAAGTATTTTATGTCCCATAGTCCAGTCCAATCTTTGTCTGAAGAGTTAGCCTCGGGAATGGTTTTAGTGTTGGGTTGACAGAGAGTCCAGGGGCCATGCTTTCTAGGGTTCTTCCTCCAGTATCAGTCTGACCATTAAGTCTGGTCTTTTTATTAGAATTTGAGTTCTGCACCCCACTTTTATCCTCCATCAGGGACTGTCAGTTGTGTTCCCTGTCAGGGCGGACATTGGTGTAGCTGGGCACCATCTAGTTCTTCTAGTCTCAGGCTAATGGAGTCTCTGGTTTATGTGGCCCTTTCTGTCTCTTGGGCTAATGCTTTCCTTGTGACTTTGGTGTTCTTCATTCTCCTTTATTCCAGGTGGGTTGGGACCAATTGATACATCTTAGATGGCTGCTCGCTAGCTTTTAAGACCCCGGATGACACTCACCAAAATAGGATGCGGAACATTTTCTTAATAAACTTTGTTATGCCAATTGACCTAGATGTCCCCTGAAACCATGGTCCCCCAACCCCACCCCTGCTACTCTGTCCCTTGAAGTGTTTGGTTCTATTCAAGATACTTCTTAGCTTTGGTTTAGTCCCGTTGTGCTGACTTCCTCTGTAGGGTGTGCTGTCTTCCCTTCACCTAAGATAATTCTCATCTACTATCTAGTTAGTGAATTCCCTCTCCCTCCCTTCCCACCCTCGTAACCATCAAAGAATGTTTTCTTCTGCATGTAAACCTTTTCCTGAGTTCTTATAATAGTGGTTTTATACAATATTTGTCCTTTTGCGACTGACTAAATTCACTCAGCATAATGCCTTCCAGATTCCTCCATGTTAGGTTTCATGGCTTCATCGTTGTTCTTTATTGTTGTGTAGTATTCCGTTGTGTGGATATACCATAATATGTTTATCCATTTGTCCGTTGATGGGCACCTAGGTTGTTTCCATCTTTTTGCTATCGGGAACAGTGCTACAATGAACATGGGAGTGCACATATCTATTCATGTGACGGCTCTTATTTTTCTAGGATATATTCCAAGGAGAGGGATTGCTGGATCATATGGTACTTCTATTTCTAGCATTTTAACAAAGTGCCAAATCAACTTCCAAAGTGGTTGTACCATTTTACATTCCCACCAACAGTGTATAATTGTTCCAGTCTCTCCAAAACCTATCCAGCATTTATTATTTTGTGTTTTTTGGATTAATGCTAGCCTTGTTGGGGTGAGACGGTATCTCATTGTAGTTTTGATTTGCATTTCTCTAATGGCTAATGATCGTGAGCATTTCTTCATATTTCTGTTAGCTGCCTGAATGTCTTC
>NW_004443950.1:7890294-7928940 GCF_000243295.1 Trichechus manatus latirostris | reverse complement strand
TTTTAGGAGCTCCCAGTTATCTAGTTTCTCTTCTGGTGTTTGTGCATTGTTACTTATGGTTTGTATTCTCTTTATGCCATGTATTAGGGCTCCTAGCATTGTCCCCATTTTTAATTCCATATTCTTTATCATTTTAGATTTTATATTTAAGTCTTTGATCCATTTTGAGTTAGTTTTTGTGCATGGTGAGGTATGGGTCTTGTTTCAGTTTTTTGCAGATGGATATCCAGTTATGCCAGCATCATTTGTTAAAGAGACTGTCTTTTCCCCAATTAAACCACTTTGGGCTTTTGTCAAATATCAGCTGCACATAGGTGGATGAATTTATGTCTGGATTCTCAATTCTGTTCCATTGGTCTATGTATCTGTTGTACCAGTAGCAGGCTGTTTTGACTACCGTGGCAGTATAATAGGTTCTAAAATCAGGTAGTGTGAGGCTCCCACTTTGTTCTTCTTCTTGAGTAATGCTTTACTTATCTGGGGCCTTTTCCCTTTCCAAATGAAGTTGGTGATTTGTTTCTCCATCTCATTAAAAAATGCCGATGGAATTTGGATCAGGATTGCATTGTATCTGTAGATTACTTTGGGTAGAATAGACGTTTTCACAACGTTGATTCGTCCTATCCATGAGCAAGGTATGGTTTTCCACTTATTCAGGTCTCTTTTGGGTTCTTGCAGTAGTGCCTTGTAGTTTTCATTATGTAGGTCTTTTATGTCTCTGGTCAGATTTATTCCTAAGTTTTTTATCTTCTTCGGGGCTATTGTAAATGGTATTGATTTGGTGATTTCCGCTTTGAAGTTCTCCTTGTTGGTGTAATGGAATCCAACAGATTTTTGTATGTTTATCTTGTATCCTGATACTTTGCTGAAATCTATTAGTTCCAGTAGTTTTCCTGTGGATTCTTTGGGGTTTTCTGTGTATAAGATCATATCAGCTACAAATAGAGGTTCTTTGACCTCTTCCCTACCAATTCGGATGCGTTTATTTCTTTTTCTAGCCTAATTGCTCTGGCTAGGACCTCCAGCACAATGCTGAATAAGAGTGGTGATAAAGGGCATCATTGTCTGGTTCCCATTCTCAAGGGGAATGCTTTCAAACTGTCTGCATTTAGGATGATGTTGGCTGTTGGCTTTGTATAAATGCCCTTAATTGTGTTGAGGAATTTCCCCTCTATTCCTATTTTGTTGAGAGTTTTTATCATGAATGGGTATTAGACTTTGTCAAATGCTTTTTCTGCATCGATTGATAAGATCATGTGGTTCTTGTCTTTTGTTCTATTAATGCGATGGATTACATTGATTGTTTTTCTAATGATGAACCATCCCTGCATACGTGGTATAAATTCCACTTGATCATGGTGAATTATTCTTTTGATATGTTGAATTCTATTGGCTAGAATTTTGTTGAGGATTTTTGCATCAATGTTCATGAGGGATGTTGGTCTGTAATTTTCTTGTTTTGTGGTGTCTTTACCTGTTTTTGGTATCAGGGTTATGCTGGCTTCATAGAATGAGTTTGGGAGTATTCCATCCTTTTCTGTGCTCTGAAATACCTTCAGTAGTAGTGGTGTTAACTCTTCTCTGAAAGTGGTAGAAATCTCCAGTGAAACCGTCTGGGCCAGGGCTTTTTTTGTTGGGAATTTTTTGATTACCTTTTCAATCTCCTCTTTTGTTATAGATTTATTTAGTTGTTTTACCTCTGTTTGTGTTAGTTTAGGTAGGTAGTGATTTTCTAGAAACTTGTCCTTTTCCTCTAGGTTTTCAAATTTGTTAGAGTACAATTCTGTTATGATTGTTTTATGTTGTGATTCTTTTAATTTCAGTTGGGTCTTTTGTGATATCACCTATTTCATTTCTTATATGGGGTATTTGCCTCCTCTCCTGTTTTTCTTTTGTCAGTTTGGCCAGTGGTTTGTCAATTTTGTTGATCTTTTCAAAGAACCAGCTTTTGGTCTTTTTAATTCTTTCAATTGTTTTTCTATTCTCTATTTCATTTAATTCTGCTCTAATTCTTATGATTTCCTTTCTTCTAGTGCCTGAGGGCTTCTTTTGCTGCTCTCTTTCTACTTGTTCCAGTTGTAGGGTTAATGTTTTGATTTGGGCCCTTTCTTCTTTTTGGATGTGTGCATTTATTGCGATAAACTGATCTCTGAGCACTGCTTTTGCTGTGTCCCAAAGGTTCTGGTAGGATGTGTTTGATACTATGATTTTCTTTATTCCATCCTTAATTTCTTCTATAACCCAGTAGTTGTTGAGCAAGCTGTTGGTCAGTTTCCATGTGTTTGATTTTTTTTCCTTGCTTTATCTGTTATTGAGTTCTACTTTTATGGCTTTATAGTCAGAAAAGATGCTTTGTAATATTTCGATGCTTTGGATTTTGTTAAGGCTTGCTTTATGGCCTAATATGTGGTCTCTTCTGGAGAATGTTCCATGTGTGTTGGAAAAGAAAGTATACTTGGCTGCTGTTGGGTGCAGTGTTAGGTATACGTCCAAGAGATCAAGTTGGTTGACTGTAGCATTTAGATCTTCCCTGTCTTTACCGAGCTTTTTGCTAGATGTTCTGTGCTTCACTGAAAGTGATGTGTTGAAGTTTCCTAGTATTATTGTGGAGCTGTTTATCTCTGTTTTCAATGCTGTTAGAGTTTGTTTTATGTATTTTGGAGTCCTGTCATTGAGTATGTAAATATTTATTATAGTTATGTCCTGCTCGTGTATTGATCCTTTAATCATTATATAGTGTCCTTCCCTATCTTTTGTGGTGGATTTTGCTTTAAAGTCTATTTTTTCAGAGGTTAATATTGTCACTCCTGCTCTTTTTTGAGTGTTATTTGCTTGATATATTTTTCCCATTCTTTGAGTTTTAGTCTGTGTCTTTAAGTCTATGTTGTGTCTCATGTAGGCAGCATAAAGATGAATTGTGTTTTTTTATCCATTCCGCCAATCTCTATCTCTTTATTGGTGCATTTAATCCATTTACATTTAGCGTATTTATTGATAGGTTTGAGTTTAGTGCTGTCATTTTGATGCCTTTTTTTGTGTGTTGTTGGCAGTTTCTTTGTTCCACTTAATTTTCTATGCTGAGTCATTTTTCTTTATTTATTTTCTTTTCATCTTTTTCATTGTTGATTTTGTATTTGCTGAGTCTTTATATTTTTCTTCTGTTTTATTTTAATGTGTAGGATTGTTAGTTTCCTTTGTGGTTACCTTAATATTTACCCCTCTTTTTCTAAGTTTAAACCAGTGTTTTATTTCTTTATATCACCTTGACTTCCTCTCCATATGAAAAATCTATGTCTACATTTTTTAGTCTGTCTTTTTTGTTTTAATGTTTTTATCTTTTGCATGTTGACATCTCTGTTTCCACATTTACAGTGTTTTAGCTTTGATTTATTTTTGTGACTTCTGTATCTGGGTTGATATCTTGTTGCTCTGCACTGTGTTCTAGTCTTAGGTTGTTATCTGATGTTATTGATTTTCTAACTGGAGGACTCCCTTTAGAATTTCTTGTAATTTTGGTTTGGTTTTGAAAATTTCCTAAACTTCTATTTATCTGGAAATGCCATAATTTTGCCATCATATTTGAGAGACAGTTTTGCTGGATATATAATTCTTGGCTGGCAATTTTTTTCCTTTAAGGCTTTATATGTGTCATCCCATTTTCTTCTTGCTGTGTGGTTTCTGCTGAGTAGTCCAAGCTTATTCTAATTGACTCTCCTTTGTAGATGACTTTTTGCTTCTCCCTAGCCTCTCTTAAAATTCTCTCTTTATCTTTGGTTTTGGTAAGTTTGATTATAATGTGTCTTGGTGACTTTCTTTTGGGATCTACCTTATGTGGGGTTCAATGAGCATCTTGGATAGATATTGTCTCATGGTTCATGATATCAGGGATGTTTTCTGCCAACAAATCTTCAACAATTCTCTCTGTGTTTTCTGTTTTTCTCACTTTGTTCTGGTACTCCAGTCACTCGTAGGTTATTCCTCTTGATAGAGTCCCACGTAATTCTTAGGGTTTCTTCATTTTTTTTAATCCTTTTAACTGATTTTTCCTCAAATAAGTTGGTGTCAAGTGCTTTATCTTCAGTGTCACTAATTCTGACTTCTACTGCCTCAATTTTGTTCCTATGACTTTCTATTGAGTTGTCTAACTCTGAAATTTTATTGTTAATCTTCTGGATTTCTGATAGCTGTCTCTTCTTGCAGCTTCTTACATTTGTCATTATGCGCCTCTCTAATCTTCTTATGCTCCTCTATTGCTAGGTCTGCACTTTGCATCATTCCCTTTCTGATCTCTTTCAGAGTTCTGTATATCAATCTTTTGTCTTCTGCCTCCAATAATTCCAAGATATTCTCTTCCTCTGGAAAATTTCTTGATTATTTGTTTTGGGAGCTTGCTGAAGCCATCATGGTCTGCCTCTTTATGTGATTTAATATTGACTGTTGTCTTTGAGCCATCAATAAGTTATTATATTTATTTTTTTTGTGTTTGCTTACTGTGTCCTAGCTTCTTGTTTTGTTTTGTTTTGATATGCCCAAATAGACTGCTCGAGTTAGCTAGCCCAGTCACTGGCACCCCTGAAGCTCCAATGTCCTGCCACCAGGTGGCCAGACCTGCCACTATCTATGAGAGTCCAGGAGTCTGCCCACTCCTCCTGTATGGATTCAGCTAAGATGTCCAGGTAGTCGGCCACCAAGTGTGTAGTGTAGGCGCTCACCTACAGTCCTAGACAGGCATGGGTGATTGGTGTAGGAACAGGCATCTGGCTGCAGCAGGGGGTCACATGCTGAGCATGCAGGGGGCCAATGGCCACCCCTGAGTGTCCAGGAGGAAAGCGTGTCCATGTTCCCTACAGCATGTAGGTGGGTGGGTTTTGCAGCCAGACTATGAACACCCAATGGTGTTGGCTGTAAGGACTGGGGGGCACCACTTATTCTTGGACCTCTGTCACAAGTGGTTAGGTGGTGTGGGTGGAACCACCAGTCCTTAGGTCCCTGGTATGGGTAGGTGAAGACCCTGCTTAATGGGCAAAAGCAATGTCAAATATCAGAAACCTGCCACTTCACAGCTGAAACATTTAAAGTTAGACTTCAGTTATATACTCTGTTGTACTGTGGTAATGATGGTCTACACTGTTGAAATGGCCCACTCAAGTCTCTGCAGGGGGAAAGGTACTCAAAGTCCATGGACCCCTTATGCCTGTGCTTAGGCAAAGGAGCTGTGACTACCATGACTTCCTTGCTTAGAGGAGCTGGCAGATTATTTTTTCCCCCATTTGTTAATTTGTTCACTCTCCAAGGCCGGGAGAATGGCTCAGGGCACATGACAGGTCCTACTTGCAGCCTAGGGGTCTCAGCAATTGCTGAAGGTGGTCCAGACCCAGTGCAGAGCAGGGAGCAGGGAGGTAAATGGGAGAGAGGTTTTTCCCAAAGGGGGGTGTTCTTGATCCATGTGGTAGACCAGAGGCAAGTACTTATCTTTCGTCAATTGAGGTCTTCTTCTCCCTGGTTCTGGATGGCCGAGTAGACTTTCTACCGCTGGGTCTCTCCTGGTGTGGAAAACACCTTTTGGCCACTGCTTGCCTGCCTAACCATGCACCACGAGCTGATCAGGCCTGAAGGGCTCAGGCTCTCGCCTGGTCAGGTCTGTCAACTCCTCGCTGCTTCCAAACTGTCTCTCCCTCCCCCTGCCACTCAGTCCAGTTCCTCAACTTTGCCTTTGATGTTCAGGGCTCCTAGATTCACTTGTTTTTTCAGGTCTTTGTTGTAAGAGAGACCACTGGAAGCATCTGACTACTCTCCCATCTTGGCCCCGCCTCCTCTCTTTTTGTTTCTTAAGTGTCTTCAAACTTTGGGGAATGAGTTTTTAGGAAAATTGGATGATATTATCTCACATACAGTGACCGCTTTCCATCACTCCAAGCTGACTTCCTAATGCTGTAAGAGAAGAGAGTCTCCCAGGTCAAAACACTGTTACAGTAAAATAATCTTTTACCTTAGGAGTTTTCTCTGATCTTTTTTAAAAATGACAAAGTTGAGAAGTAATCTGAGTAAGGGTGCATTTTTCAAGGTAGACTTAAATTTTCAGTTTCTTCACTATTTCATACTTCTAACTTCCAATCCATCTGTAAATCTTGATTCTTCTGGGGTTTTTGTTTGTTTTGTTTTTGCCAAACAGTTAGGTAGATGGTATTGTCATTTACTGAAATGCAAAAGAACAGGGAAGAATCTAGTTTTGGGGAGGAAATCATCTTAGCAAATAGGCAAACATGTTCAGACTGGTCTCTGCTTCCATTTTCTTATTCATTTCCTCTCTACACCATTAAAGAACCCATAGTACTTCCCAGATTACTTTCCCCCCAATGGCTTCTGTGTATGTGTGTGGGTATGTATTGTGTGTATATATATATATACACACAGGTACATACATATTAAAAGACAGAACATGGTGAGGACAGAAAAGGCCATCTTGCCGTGGGAAGTCCAGTAAAAGCAGAGATAGCTTTGTACTTTAGAAAGAACATAGAGATTAAAGAGACCTGTGGTTGAATTCTGGTTATTCCACTTATAGTTCCAGGAAATTAGCCAACTTTTGGGTCCTTAATCAACAGATTTCACCATCTGGACAATGGGAAAAGTAACAGTGCCAATTTAAGGGTTGCTGTGAGGATAAAATGTGGGAGAAATTTGTGGCAGTCTGCTTCTGTAAAGATTTACAGGCTTGGAAACCCTATGAGGCAATTCTTCTCTGTCCTATAGGCTCTCTATGAGTCGGAATCGACTCAGTGGCAATGGGTTTGGTTTTTCTTTTTGGTGAGGATAAAATAGAACTAATTATGAAGAGCATTTATGAACTATAAAACTACAATACTAAAGAATTAGACAATAACCTTTGAAAAAATTGAAAGGCTCAAAGGCACGAGGATTGATAGTTATACTGGCAGAATCTATGAAATCTTTAAAAAAAGATGACTCTCATCTAGAAATTATTGATACTGTAAGAGACCTCTTTAAAGTTTTAAAAAGCAAGGATACCACTTGGATTGCGGTGCATATTCCCAATTGCCTCTATGCATGTGAAATGTGGACAACGATAAAGGGAGACAGAAGAAGAATTGATGTGTTCGAACTGTGTGGTTGGTGAAGAATACTAAATATATGGTGGACTCCAGAAGAATGAACAAGTCAGTCTTAGAAGAAATACAACCAGACTGTTCCTTAGAATCAAGGATGGCAAGACTTCTAATCACTTACTTTGGGGACATCATCAGGAAAGACCAATCTCTAGAAGAGGACATCATGGCTGGTAAAGTAGAGGGCTGAGAAAAATGAGGGAAACCCTCAATGAGATGGATGGACATGTAGCTGCAACAACGGACTCAAACATATCAATGATCATGAAGATGGCACGGGACTGAGCAGTGTTTTGTTCTGTTATACATAAAGTTGCCATGAGTTGGAGCCAACTCCAAGGCAACTAACAACAATGGCAGTGATACATACAACAATGTGGTTGAATATGAAAATAATGTGAGTTAAAGAAGCCAGATTAAAAAAAAAATAGTACATACTGCATGATTCCATTTATATAAAACACTAGAAAATGTAAAGTAATTTATAGTAGCACAACACAGATCAGCAGTGCCTGGTGGTGGAGCAGGGAGAGACAGGAAGAAGAGGTCACAAAGGAGCATTAGGAAACTATTGGGGGTGATGAAGTGTTCATTATCTGCATTGTAATGATGGATTCATAGATGTGTGCATGTGTCAAAACTTATCAAATTGTACATTTTAAATGTGCCATTTAGTTCATGTTAGTTATACGTCAGAGAATTCTTTTAAGAAGTCTCAGAAATTGAATTTTTTAAATCTAATTTAGTGGACCTACATTTTGGGGTATGGGAGTTGGAGCATGAGGGGTTTGGGAAGGGCTAGCATGCATGATTCTCAACATGTTATCTAGTTATCTAGAATTTACCTATCCAGCTCTTCTTAGTTCTTCAGGTCGCAGCCCCAATCCCTGACTTCCTGATGTCTTTTCTGCCTGCCTTACCCACAGACTTTTCCCCTGCCTGTGCCACCCGTGTGGTGTGAAGTCAGATACTTGTGACAATTGCTTTGTGAGGGCAGGGCTAGCTCTGTCTTCTTCACCTTTGGGGCCTCATCCCCTAGTTA
Organism: Trichechus manatus latirostris; assembly: GCF_000243295.1. NCBI lineage: Eukaryota > Metazoa > Chordata > Mammalia > Sirenia > Trichechidae > Trichechus > Trichechus manatus. Next base: position 7,920,771 of record NW_004443950.1, on the reverse strand, counting down.
AAAGTCTCACGTATGTTAGGTACTTAATAAATATTACTTACTGAATTAATTATGGTACACACACACACGTGTATATCCACCGTGAGATACTCATAGTCTAGTTTCATATGTCATTTATAATCTTCCATTGATTCTACTATATTGCCTTCTAGATAATAGTCAGTATATATTTAGAATATTTGAATAAAGTTGGAATTAACAGAAGGAATCATCTATTTAAACTGCTTGATTTTAGGGATTTAATTTTCTAATCAGATGAAAAGTTTTTTTTCTTTTTTTTTCCATTTAGTGGCTGTGTGGCCATGGACAAATTTATGAGCCTCTCTTAACTTCTGTTTCCTTGCATCAGAAATGAATATATTCATGGATGCCTTATGGAGCTGTGGTGAGGCTTAAATAATCATACGTGTGAAAAGCGTATCTGAATACTTGACCCAAGGTAAGGACTCACTATATAGAGGCCATACAATAGTAGCTACATCTAAGAAACATTTCAACACCTCTTCCCATTCACTTCTCCCCAAGCTGGGTTGCTATTCGTGCATCTTTAGTATCTACACAGCTCTCTGGGATGAGTGCCTCCTATGTCAGTGTCATGAACACTCCATTTGATCTCTGGTTGAACAGCCTGAATCAACCCTCTTCCTTAAGACGAATCTCTTTCTATGGCTTCCACTTACATAGGAAGATAAGAGGATGAATATATAGTGAGAGTCTATCATGTTCCAACCATTCTATATTCATTATCATACTAATCTCCAAAGTAACTGTCACGTAGGTGTTATCTCTGTGTATAAATAGAGACGCTGAGGCTCAGCAAGGTTATGTCATTCATCAAGGGTCACACAGTTTGTAAATGATGAAGGCAGGTGTTAAAACCAATTGTCTGACTCTGAAGTACATGTTTCTTTCCACTGCATAATGCTACTCTTTTCAGTCATCCTAGGAAGCAGGCTTCTAGGAAAATCACCTTTGGCTAAATCACCCTCTCTTTTTATTCAAAGCAGTCTGTTGAGAGTTATAGTTTAATAGAGAAAGTCCACACTGCTGCCGCTTTGCCTGAATCGAGTTTATTAAAGCCCTGGAGCTGAAGCTGGGTGGATGCCCTACCACTTTGTACTGTTAAAGGGTCAGGAGCTTTTAGACACAGAAAAAACATAGGCCATATGCAAAATTAACCATGTAATATTTCTAAGCAGATATCTTTATGAGAAGAAAAAGATCCCTGATTCAAGGAGGTGACTCAGCTGGCCTCCAGGTTAGATACCAGCATTTCATAATTTTATTTCTTCTTTTCCTTCTTTGTTTTTTATAATCTTTGGCAAGTACTCTCAACATTTACTTTGTAATCAAAGGCTGTGAAGGGACATAAATAAGCTTTTAAAAGTGCTTAAGAGAGTTGCCTGTGTTGTTACCTTAGCAAAAATTTTAGAAAATCTTCTTTATTTTTAAATAATAATAATGATGATGATGATGATAATGGTGATGATGTGATATAATGCTAATAACAAGGGGAAAACGAAATAAACACTTGAAAATCATCTTCAGTGGATCCATGAGAAATAAATCTACTACGTGTAGCATCTGACAAAAGACAGCTTATCGTAAAAATTAGTAAATAAGTACTAGTGTTATACATTACTACTTGTATTAATCAAATCAATAGCAATTCTGAATCATGCAGGCCTAGGTCAAGGAAGGGTAAAAGTACCAAATGTACCTGTTTTACGTGATGAAGGCAGGGGTTACAGTCACGCTATTGAACAATCAATACAATATGGACATTGACCAATCAGAAATGGTATTGACCATAAACATCAGTGTTCTGGTTGAATATCATAGCAATTTTTGTGCATAAACTCAAGCATTTAACCAACATTTAAAGTGCCTACTATGCATCAGACTTTACCAGTTTGGGGGAATGCAAGAATGCTTAAGACATTGTTCCTAAAATTGAGGAGGTCACAGTCTAGGGGAGAATATGGTAATTGTAGCACTTCCAGGTGTAAGAGCTCAAGTTATGATGTGAAAAATCAGGAAAGCTTTTATAGAGAAAATGACAATCAAGCTGACTGTCATGGATTGAATTGCGTCCCCCCAAAATATCTGTCAACTTGGCTGGGTCATGATTCCCAGTATTGTATAATTGTGTACCATTTTGTAATCTGATGTGATTTTCTTATGTGTTGTAAATTCAATCACTATGATCTAATAAGATGGATTAGCAGCAGTTACACTGATGAGGTATACAAGATTGGATAGTGTCTTAACCCAGTCTCTTTTGAGATATAAAAGAAAGAAGTGAGCAGAGACACATGGGAACCTCACACCACCAAGAAAGCAGTGCCAGGAGCAGAGTGTGTCCTTTGGACCTGAGGTTCCTGCACTGAGATGCTCCCAGACCAAGGGAAAACTGATGCATCATAAAGACCTTTCTCCGGAGCCGACAGAGAGAGAAAGCCTTCTCCTGGAGCTGATGCCCTGATTTTGGACTTGTAGCCTACTAGACTGTGAGAGAATAAATTTCTCTTTGTGAAAGCCATCCGCTTGTGGAATCTCTGTTATAGCAGCACCAGATGGCTAACACACGGACTTTTGAAAGATTAAGGGTTTACGAAGCAAGACATGATAAGGGAGAAAGGATGGTCCTACCTAGTAAAGAGATAGGGTAGTAACAGTATTTCGAGGAGAGAACTTATTTGTCCCTGGGTGAGCCTGGGCTGAAGCTAGGGCCAATCATGATTTGGGCCCCAGGGCAATGTTGGTTCAGTGATAGAAATCTCACCTTCCATGTGGGAAACTTGGGTCCAATTCCTGACCACAACTCATGCACAGCCACCACCTGTCAGTGGAGGCTTATGTGTTGTCATGATGCTGAACAGGATCCTGCAGCATTTTGTTCCATTGTGCATGGAGTCCCCATGAGTCAGGGGTTGACTAGATGACAGCTAACAATATTTCTTCAGTTGGATTCTAGCTGGGTTAAGCCTTCACTCTAATGACTTTTTAGAGACACAGGAGGCAGATACCATAGACCTAAAACAGGATAAACCAAACCAAACCAGTTGCTGTCCAGTCGATTCCAACTCTTGGTAAACCCATGTGTTTCATAAGAGAACTGTGACCTCTCAGGAGGAGATAACCAGGCCTTTCTTCTAAGGCACCTCTGCATAGGTTCAAATGACCAACCTTTTGGTTTGTAGCCCAGTGCTTAACCATTTGCGCCACTGGGTTATTAAACTTGAAGATCCCTAGACTGTACCTTCAGAGAGTCTGATTATGAGCATCTCGATTGGGGTGCGTGACTCATTTTTAACAAGCTCATAAGATCATAACGATGGGCTTTATTAAGAGACCATACTTTAGAAACCTCTGCAATAAACACCATGAAATAAGAGGTGATAAATGATTAGGAGAAGTTTTAAAGTCCCCCTCCCCCCGCTTCCTGCCTTACTCCAACCAGTTGCCTACAAATAAATTAGAGCACAATATTTCATTTAGAGTATTTCTATACCACTTCCATTTGGTGTTTAAAACGTTGATTTTATTTTAACTATATATCTATTTTCCTTGGGGCAAAGAGAGTATTTTATTCATCTCTGATTTCTCCACAGCCCTAAGGCTTAGCACATCATCAGTGATTAATAAATGTTTAATGAAGGAAAGTTGTGTTTTACATCTGGACTGATGATTCCTCAAAAGTAACCTGAGGCAATGGGCTAAGCTGGAAACCTGGGCCATGCAGCATGGACTGTAAGAGGGTAACCAGCATTCATTGACCATGGGGTAGAGCTGTCAGGCATTCTCAGCTAATCTTCTAAGACTTAAAAGTAAGCCCCAAACAGGGTAGGTGAAGCTAAGGGGACAGGATATTATAAAGAAGTCTCAGCACTTGCTTCTGGTTTGTGGGCCCAAAACTGCAGATCATTCCGCAGTATCTATGATCATAAGAACCAAAGAACCACTAAAAACAATAGGTTTAAGCTAAGACAGAAGGATACCAGATTCATGGTGGGAGGAAACATGGTCTCCAAAAACAGGCAGAAGAGAACTACCTGTTGTTAGAAGCAAGAGATGATATCTTTATATACAAGGAAAAGGGCCATTCTCCAGGGTCCAGAGATTGGGGTGGTATGAAAGGAGAGCTGTAGGATATGGTGGAGTGGAGCTGTAAAGTTAAAAGCTTAGGTCTGTGGATCTAGTATGTGGTCATTTGGTTAGAGGTGAGCTAAAACTGCACTAAGGGCTAACGTAGTGCTGCCAATGTCTCAAAGTGGGCTGAGTTAAAAAACGGGTAATTCAGTATCTATTCTCTAAGCCTTCCCCCAACCCTTTCCTCTGCCTGGACGAAGTAACCCTATAGACTGTAAACGTTCTTCCTCTTTATTTAACTTAGTATTTTCTAGTAACGGTATCTCTTCTTGATCTAAAGTTACATTTTTCTTCCAAGCAGGAGAGATTGAAAGAAAAAGGGAGAACATACATAGCACAGGCTTTAACTTTAAAAAAAAAAAAAAAAAAAATTACATATAAATGCAGTGGGTAGAATGCCTCTGTAGTCCAAATTTATGCAGATTTGCTATATTTTTTTTCTTGAGGCTGGATGTTGGCTATTTATTTCAGTAGTACTCTGTTTTATTTATTTTGTTGTTGTCGTTGAGAATATACACAGCAAGACATATACCAATGCAACAGTTTATACATGAACAATTCAGTCACATTCATTACATTCTTCAAGTTATGCAGCCATTCTCACCTTCCTGTTCTGAGTTGTTCCTCCCTCAGTAACATAAACTCACTGCCCCCTAAAGTTCCTATCTCATCTTTTGAGTTGCTGTTGTCAATATGATCCCAGATAGATAGTTCTTAAAAGAGCATAGTGCTGAAGCAGAGATTTTTTACTAGTTAAGCTAAACTATTGTTTAATAAGACTTTAGGGGGTGTTTTTGGTTTAAGGTTTACAGATTATCTCAGGGCAGTAGTTTCAGGGGTTCATCCAGCCTCCATGGCTTCAGAAAATCTGGAATTCATGAGAATTTGAAGTTCTGTTCTCAGCAGTACCCTCTTGAACATATATTTTTTTCAGACAGAATGAATCATCAGAAAGAGTTGCTGATTTGATGAAGATAATTCACCTTAAAATTTTAAACTTAAAATTAATCAGAAGTTGATCCATGTTAGAAAATGAGTGGCTAGAACCTGCTGCTTCAGATGTGGGGGCATAGATAATGGGAGTGGAGGGAGAAGCAGGCAGGCAAAGTGGTTAAGAAGGCCTGTGTTTGAATCCAGGCTTCCCCACTTACTAACTGTGTCACTGAGTAAGTTGTTTCCCGTGCCTGTATTTTTAAGTATGTCTGTATGTGTTTGTAAAATACTGTTTCAAGGGCACTTTGCTTGTGAGGCTTAATGGAGTTAACCTGCATAACGCATTTGTATTGGTGCCCGGCACATAGTTAGTGTACATAGTGATTGCCCAGTAAGGGTAACTACAATTATGGCTTTAAGAATTCAATAGCTTGCTTGTTTCTAGGCACTGTTCTCTTTCAAGCATAGTTACAACTGCATTCTATTTCCACCTAGTCACCAGTCGATACAGTCAAAAGTGCTGTGTGGTGCTTCAGCTCCAAGCACCAGGGATAGAGCAAGAGACCAAAAAAAGTCAAGTTGATCCCGACTCACAGCGACACTATAGGACAGAGTAGACCTGCCCCCATAGGGTTTCCAAGGAGCGGCTGGTGGATTCAAACTGCCAACCTTTTGGTTAGCAGCCAAGCTTCTAACCAAGGCACCACCAGGGCTCCAGAGCAAACAGAGGTGAGACAGTATAATTTAGCTAAGAAAAGCAGCGTCTCTGGCCGTTAAAGTGCAAACCCCTTCTCAGTCATTTGCCTCAAACTCCTTGTCTGTAAAATGAGGATCATAATAGCCCCTACTCCATTATGGATTTGTAGAGAGGATTAAATGAGATAATGCATTTTGATGCTTAGTGCTGGGGTAAGTGCTTTGAATTCCTTCTATCATTTAATCATCGATCATCTGAAGTTGGCATTGCCATTATCTCCATTTTAAAGATGTGAGACCTGAGGCTTAAAGTGGTTTTGGAAGTTTTCTAAGGCCAGGCATCTAATATACAGCAGAATCCAAAGGAAAGTCTGTCCTTAGTCCAAAAGAGCCCTGTGCTCTTAAAAATGAACTTGGATTCGGTCAAAACACTAGGTCAGATGGGACCTTGGAGTAGAGTCAGCTGATCCAACTGCCTCCTGTTACAGATCTGGAAACAGACTCAGACTGTCACAAGCTCACACATACTGTAGTGGAGAGCTGTCTTATCACAGCAGGTCAAGTGCTAGGTCTAGGTCTGCTTTTCTCTTGATCTGGAAAAAGGTAATGATAACCTTACTGAGAGGTGGCCCCATCCTTCCAAGTAGTGCCCTTGAAGAGAAGTTGAGGAGCCTGTGTCCTTAAACATGGGTCATCTTGGAGTCCCAAGAGAATCACTGACAAGGCAGGTGCTCCAGGCCACTCATTCCATGAGTACTTGTTAGAACTGTGCATTTTTTAAACACTTGATACAAGTAGCAACATCTTAAAATAGGTACTCTGAAAGTGTCCAAAAACTGTTGCCATCCAGTCATTCTGATTCATAATGACTCTATACCAAAACCAAAAAACCAAACAAACCCATTGCCTTTGAGTCAATTCCAACTCATAGCAACCCTATAGGTCAGAGTAGAACTGCCCCATAGGGTTCCAAGGAGCAACTGGTGCATTCGAACTGCCAACCTGTTAGCAGCTGAGCTCTTACCCACTGTGCCACCAGGGCTCCATAGTGACCCTACCCTATAGAGTAGAACTGCCCTATAGGGTTTCCAAGGCCGGAACCTTTACGGAAGCAGATTGCCACATATTTCTCCCATGGAGCAGCTGGTGGGTTCAGAACCACCGACCTTTTAGGTTAGCAGCTGAGTACTTTAATCATTGTGACACCAGGGCTCCTTCTAAAAGTGTAGGTGCTTTTTTTGGTAATAGTCAGCAACAGAGGGTTCTCACTAGGTAGACCTACAAGTAGACAGTCTTTAAAGACAGGAGGAGGGAAATTTTACATGGATAGGGTTGAGTAATTCCCCTATATAATACCCCTAACAGTTCAGACTACAGGAAACTAGAGTCTCTCCCTCATCCTATCATATTTGTATCTTGGTTATTCAGTATAACTTAATGATTGATAATATTATTATTAACTCTCATAGTGACTCATAGGAGCCCTGGTGGCACAGCGGTTAAGAGCTCAGCTGCTAACCAAAAGGTTGGTAGTTTGAATCCACGAGCTGCTCCTTGGAAACCCTATGGGGAAGTTCTACTCTGTCCCTATAGGGTCGCTATGAGTCTGAGTTGACTCTACAGCAATGGGTTTTTTTGTTTGTTCGTTTTTATTATTATTATTAAGGAGTGCTGGTGGTGTAGTTGGAGCCCTGGTGAGCCAGTGGTTAAGAACTACGACTGCAAACCAAAAAGTTGGCAATTCGAATCCACTAGTCGCTCCTTGAAAAACCTGTAGGGTAGTTCTACTCTGTCCTATAAGGTCACTATGAGTCAGAATTGACTGGACAGAAATAGGTTTGGAGGTGTAGTGGTTAAGAGCTCAGCTGCTAACCAAAAGGTGGGCAGTTTGAATCCACCATCAGCTCCTTGGAAACTCTACGGGGGCAGTTCTACTCTGTCCTATAGGGTCCCTATGAATCGGAATTAACTTGATGGCAATGAGTTATATTATTAAATCTTGGCAATCCTAGCATATTTTAATTTCATGCATTTGCTATTTAACAAACACTTTTGTATTTAAATGCTGGGCATATTGAAAAATAGAGCTGGCCTTCCAACGTTTACGTTACAGCAGATAGGTAAACAGATAATTATAGCACACCATACATCCCATGAGGGAAATCTGACAGAATGTTATGGGAGATGAAGGAGTGAAAGCAGACTTTTTGAGAGAATTCAGAAAGGATTCCTGGAGGGTGTAACATATGAGGTAAGTGTGCCAGAAGAGTTAAACAAATGGAAAGGCATTCCAAGCAAATAAAAGGCAAAGAGACATCAAAAAATGTCTGGTTTGTTCAGTGAATCTACGTGAGGCATGATTAGAGGAGTGGCAAGAGGGAGTGGGAGTGGTGATTATGGGTTGCCTCACCACAGCCTCTCATCAAGTGTCTGAGGTAAATAGTGGGAGCTGTCAGTGGCAGCGCCATATTGCCTCTCCACAGAGTGAGATAGGTGTGTTCATGAATCTTTTCTCTGCCACTTCTCGGCCTTGGGCAATTTAAACAATCTTTCTGCTTCAACACTGTGAAAAGGGGATGATGATACTGTGATAATAGTACCTACCTCAAAGGGTTTGTGAGGATTTAATGACATAATAACATATGTAAATCCTGGAGCATAATAAATGCTCTTCTGTGTTAGTGATTTTGAACCTGATTCCAATCTCACCAGTGACAAAACCAAGGACATGTAAGTCTTGAAAGTGTTAAAGCCAAGGTTTGATCCAAGAGACCATGCCCAAGCTCATGATATTTTTTGCTACAAGCTGCCCTTCTTTCAAAATACATTGTGTGTGTGTGTGTTTTCAAATGAAGGTACATTAACCTTTCCCCAGAGCCTGGCAGGGAATCTGATTATTTTTCCTTCAGAGCAATTTCTAGTGTTATCGTGATCCATCCAGTGAATAGCATTTGGCCACTTCAGAAACATTTTCTCACTTCCATGTAAATGGTATGATTAGATGTGAAAGGTAGTCTTGAGTGCTGCCATGTTATGACATTAAAATAGTAATTCAATTGTTAGCAACCCCTCACAAATAACCATTCAATCCACTTGTGTTTAATACCTCAGCATCCTCGCATGCCTTTCCTTTTTGAAACACAAAGCAGTATTGATTTCTGCTCATAACCAACTAAAAAGTGCTTTGAGCACTTTTATCATTTTATTATCTCACAGTAAATAAGGAAAATAACCTGAAAGCATGAAAAACAAGTCAATGGGTTGCTTGTATCCTTTCCCCTGAAAAACTCAAATGCAGACAAGAGCGACTTTTTGATGGATTTGAATTTCTTTATATTTGAAGATATCTTGCCAAGCATCATGAAAGATGGTGAAAAGCTGTCAGCAAAGAAACAGAAGCCCCTGTATGAGAATCAACTTTGTCACTTCTGGCCATGTGACCTGGGAACGTTACTGGTTTCTTTCTTTCCCAGAAAATCAGTTGCTGTTGACTCCAACTCATGGCAACCCCATGTGTGTCAGAGTACAACTGTGCTCCATGGATTTTCAATGACTGTGATCTTTCAGAATGACCAGGCCTTTCTTCTGGGGCGCCACTGTGTGAATTCAAACAGCCTATTTTTTTGTTAGTAGCCAAGTGCTTAGCCATTTGCAGAATAATGTTTAGGAGGCTCACTATCCCTGCAACTTTGATAAGCCACCACTTCCTACACGTGGAAAACTGAGCTCTTTCCGAATCTGCCTACTCACTACTAGATTCTTGTGGCTATGAAAATGAACACATCTAAGCCCAAAACCCTCTTTTAAGTGTTAATTTTAGTGCTGGCAAGCACTCTCTGCAGACTAAGCATTTAATTATGACTTTGTATAGTATTGAGAATACCATTTGCCACAATGTTCATAAACTACATTTGGCTCATTGGCCACCAGTAGACAACCAGCTTGCACTCAAGGAATCTTAGTGTGCTCTGGGATTTGAGGAAGTAGCACTGATCTTCTTCCGGTGGTATCTGAAAATTTCCTTTTCCTCTTCCAATCTGGCTTTGCAGAAATACATGGTTCAACTTGGGTGTACGGAGCAATCAGTCCTTGAAGAGACTGTGTACAGAGTCCCAGTAAAGACTCAGGAGTCTGGTAACCTTGTTATCAGTCCTGGGACTTGGCTGAAGCAGACCAGGAAATTGTTTCAGATGATTAGAGGTATGGATAACTAAGGCATATACTAAAATATTTGTCAAAGTGAAGTAGGTCAAACTGGAAAAGATGAATATATTCTCAGCTGTAAGCTGACCAGGAGTGGCAAGAGAAGCCAAAATATTAAGAAACAATTTGGCAATAACAACAGACCCAAAATGGAACACTGAATGTCTCTGGCATTGTGGCAGATGGAAAAGGAAAGCAGAGGACAAGGTGAGGTCTCTTGTGGGAACTTCAAAGCAAGTTGAGAATTCTTGTTGGGATCAAGGCAGCTGCAGTATCTAACTCTCATCTTATGGTAGCCTAGTCACATGCTATGTGGTTGGGATAGTCTGAGCAAAAGAGACTGCAGGGATTATTCTTCATGAAAGCAGACAGCATTCAGGTGGGTTTCTTGAGACTCCTGAAATACAAAAGCTGCAAATCAGAGTCAAATGGTAATGCAGCTCCTGTGACCACATTGCAAAAGAACTACAATGGGTTCTTGATGCAATAGCTGCACCTTACAGAAATGGGATTCCGACTCTGAATGTCTGTTGCTCTCCCTGTACATTATCTCTATATAGATATACATAGACATTCTTTCTTCATAAATATTTATCTAGTTCTCAAAGGCAATGTAACTAATCACTACGCTTTCCTTTAAATTAAAAAAAAAGGCAAAGCTTAGGAGAGAGAGATCATGTAAGAATCTCAGGAGGAAAATCCTTATGAAATACTCATGTAAATTGCCTTATCTTGTTGTAGCGTTATTACTTTTCGGTGGGTTTGTTTGATGTTAACATTTTTATTCAAGATCCACTTCTTTGTTGTGCTTAGTTATGGAGGGAGAGACTGCTTTATTATATCTTGCTCTGGCTTGAGAGAAATCCCCCAAAATCTGTTAGTTTCAAAAAAAAAAAAAAAGATATAGCAGAAACACTCAGTTTTGAAGTTGGTTCTTATTTTTATACTGAGACTTTATTCATGGGAGGGCAAAGCCAACTTCAGATTTTCTTCCTCAATTGTCTCTACCTTTTTTGGTGAGTAGATCAATATGAGATAGAAAAGTGAGAATAATCCAAGAATCAGAAATGTTTGATTCTGAGCCCTCTCTATGCTACTGTTGTTGTTGTTAGCTGCTGTCCAATTGGCCTCCAACTCAGGGCAACCCTATGCACAACGGGATTGGACTGTTGTGATCCATAGGGTTTTCATTGGCTGATTTTTGGAAGTAGATCACCAGGCCTTTCTAGTCCATCTTACTCTGGAAGCTCCACTGAAACCTGTTCAGCATCATAGCAACATGCAAGCCTCTGCTGACAGATGGATGGTGGCTGTACAGGAGGTGCGTTGGCTAGGAATCAAATCCGGATCTCCTAAATGGAAAGAGACAATTCAACCACTGAACCACCACTGCCTTATATTAGCCACTTATCAACAATATAAAATCAGAAGCATTTTATCATTTCTCAGCCTCTATTTCCTAAATTTCTAGGTGAAATAGATGGGCTGGAATGGTCTTTAACATCCAGTATTTTCTAATAGGCTATATTATATAATGTATCACTAAATAAGAAAGTTCCTAAGCTTCATGACAGAATAAAAAGAATCGACTTACTGTGCATTCTCATTTCAGCCCCTGAATTTAGTTTCCAAGAAAGGTCAAGAGAGACAAGCAAGCATTTGATATAAGTAGGAGGGGAAAATGAAGACCGAAGATGAAACTAAAGTGTGCTAAAGTAAGTTAGTTCCCTTATTTGCAAGGAGAGGACGCTAACCCCTGGTTTTTTCTACCTATGACAGACCTCTCACCTAAGAGTCAGGCCACTTCTTTCTGTTTAACTCAGGGAAACATCTCTTGAAAGATATAAACCGCCAAACAATATTTGTGTAGAGTGTCGTTAAGATTTATGACAAATCTGTGTTCTGCCATCAAATTCAAGATTTACCTAGCATCCTCGGAATCAAAAATAGCATCACTGTGGTGATTTCAACTTCATCCTGCCCACTTTTCTGAAAAAAAATCAACGCACAATGATAATGTAGGAGGATGTACACTCACGTGATTACGTACATATCTAAAATTCACATGTGAAATGCTATGCCTGCTCCTCTCAAAAATGTTAAGTTCTTTAAAAAATGAGCTAGTGAGGGGTGCCAAATATTGTCTGGAGAGGAAGAGCTGAACTAAGCTGTCACTTCTTTAACTCTCCACAGAAAAACCTCAACAAGTAACAGGTAATTTACCTAAATTTTGATTGAAAATCTTTAGATACATTTGACCAGACAGAAAAGGGTTTGTTACGTGAGTTTCTGATACAGGAGGGAAGAGGTGGTAGGACTGATAGTTGTTCTTTGAGGATTCCATCTCCAAGCTAGCAAGCTAGCATTTCTCTCACCTAACCCACTTTTTTTTTTTTTTAACTTGTAAGATTTAAATATTTTATCAATCTCTCTGGGGAATACATAAAGGAAATTAAGGGAAATTGTATTGACTAGATACTCACAGTTTCCTGAATTGTTTCTGTGTGTGTGTGTGTGTGTGTGTGTGTGTGTGTGTGTGTGTGTGTGTGTAGACTTTTGCCTTAGTGTAGAGAAAAATTCAGAAGTATCAAAAGCCATTTTTAGAAGGTCACACCTGAATTTCTACATTCCTTTAATTGTCAGCCTGTATGTTGAAGTACCTGAATGGCAAGGTGGTACTAGCAATGTGGAAAAAACAGAAGAGTTTTACCAGGAAAACGAGTGATTGGGGGAGGAGTGTGGAAGGGGCTCAGTGATGACCATTTATGTTTCCCAAGTGACAAGAAAGAGGAACTTAATTAAATAAAGTAAAAGGGGCCTAGGATTTTGAAATATGTTAAAATAACAACTTTCTCAGAATATTGGTGGTGTTTAAGAGAGCTGGGAGTCTGTGGGTGGTGCAAATGGTTAATTCACTTGGCTGCTAACTGAGGTTGGGTTCAAGTCCACCCAGAGGAACCTCAGAAGAAAAACCCTGATGATCTACATCCAAAAAAAATCAGTCATTGTAAACCCTATGTAGCACAGTTCTACTCTGACACACATGGGGTCGCCATGAGTTGGAATCAACTTGATGGCAACTGTTTTTTTTTAAGAGAGCTGATTATGGTAGAAATATTGCAGAAGAGATCGGACCCATTTTAAGAAACGCAGAGATTCTCTTTGCCAAAAGAACACACGCTAAAAGAAACAGTAAATGTGCTCTCCAAAATGAAACCAAACCCGTTACTGTCGAGTCTATTCTGTCTCATAGTGACCCTATAGGACAGAGTAGAACTGTCCCATAGGGTTTCCAAGCAGCAGCTGGTGGTTTGAACTGTTGGCCTTTTTTGTTAGCAGCCGATCTCTTAACCACTGCGCCACCAGGGCTCCTCAGTAGAGCAAAAATAGAAACAAAGAAAGGAGAAGTCCTTTCTTTGGGCTGTTTCTCTGACCTATCAACCTCCAAACTAATTTTAAAAAGTGAATGACTTTTTCACCTGTATATTTTGCATATGAAGACATCCCCATATCAGAAGTACAAATACTTTATACTTTTATGTTAGCTTTTCCTGTTAAAACATTCCTAAAATAACTCTTTTTTCAATACTGGCTATTGGTGTCTGGTATCACAGAGATGCCAAGAATATGGAAGGTAAGGAAATGTTTACAAATTAACCTAAAGACATTTACTACATTACGGATGTCTCGGTGGACAATTAGGGTAAGGACATGGAGTAAACAATCAAAACAAATTAGCCAAGGTTCAACATTGAAATCCAAATCTTTATTTAGCACGATGGAGCAATGCACCAGATTTGGACGGATCCCAGAAAGGTCATTAGGAGAATGAGGTCTTTTTTTTTTTTCACGTGTACAATTTACTGCTGAGGAAGTTTTTATTTCCTAAGGATAACCACAGGATTCTGACCTCGTTTAGTTAGTTTTTAATCATAATTCTGAACACAAGCCAAACTTAGATGCTTTAATAATATGATTCTTAGTACCAGAGAGATCTTAGAAGGATCTTTTTTTTTTTTTTTTTTTTTTTTTAAGAAATAGGCTTATTCAACGGAAACAAGAGAATGCTTTGTGGTTACATAGTCATGGTCTTCAGCAATTTTGAAAAGCTGTTAGCAGAAAGCACAATACATATAGCTCTCTGCTTTAGCAAGAGAACAATAATCAATAATTGGAGATTTCAGAACAAATGATTGTTGGGACAGATGCTTACCACCTTAAAAAGTGAAGAATTGAAAAAAATAACAACTAAAACACTGGGAACAACTCTTAAGAAATTGTTTTTTACGAGAGGGACCAAGGAAGGAGACTGTTACCAGAAACAGGAATCTGAAAGCCTGGGCTGAAGTTGAAATCCTGTAGGCCTGTTTGAGGTGCTGGAGCCACACATAGGCATGTCCACTTCCTGAAATGCTACATGTGGCACCACTTTCCTTTGCCTTCCACCCTGTCAGTTGGACAGCCATCCATTGCCCAAGCCCATTCAGAAGCCAGCTGACTGGGGAACTGGGAAAACATAGCCATCAGAACAGTACCTCCCTCTGACACGTGGTAAACCAGACCAAACAAAACCCATTGCCATAAAGTTGATTCCAACTTATAGCAACCTTATATGACAGGATAGAACTGCCCCATAGGGTTTCCAAGGTTGTAATCTTTATGGAAGTAGACTGCCACGTCTTTCTCCCACGGAGCAGCTGGTGAGTTCAAACTGCCAACCTTTCGGTTAGCAGTCAAACACTTAACCAGTGCACTACACATAGTAGGACAGGAAAAAGGTGAGTCACGTTTCTCATAGCAAATACACCAAGGACTGGCCTGGTGACCCAGAGAATTTATGTTTTCATTCAGTTTTAGTTGCATTCCTAAAACTTAGAGGTAACATTTAAATTGAGATCTTAGAGATGACGAAAAACTAGATTTGTAAAGGCCTTTCAAAGAGCATTCCAGGCTGAGGAAAAAGAGAGTGCACATGCCTGATGGTAGAAGGATTCCTACACATGAGAAACAGAAAGGAATTCATTGTGGCAGGAGCATAGTCTGCGGGGGCGTGTGGGGGAGGTGAGTGTTTAGGGAGAGACTATAAGTATATGATAGAAGAAAATTATGTTGGACATTGTGGGGTATCCAGACTTGTTTTAAGAGCAACGAGTGTTCACTGAAAAGAATTTTCCAGGGGAATGACAAACTATGTTTATTGTTTTGAAAATATAATTCTGACTGCAGATAAAAAGAACTAAAGACACATGAAATAGGAATAACTGTAGGTCATATGTAATTTTCCATTCCTATTTATTAATGTACTTTACATAAATTCATTTACAAAAATAGAATTGAGGTAAAAGAGTAGCTGCTGAGGCTGCTTATGTACAACCAAATACCTCCTGGGATTTAGTTTCTTGGTTTGGAGGTTTAGGGTCATGGGTTCATGGAATATCCCAGTTAATTGGCTTAATAATGTGTTTAGTGCTTCTGCTCTATCTCCTAATTTGTTACATAGGGCCTGGGATCTTAAAAGCTTGCAAGCGGCCATCCAAAGCACAAAAATTGGCCTCTGTTCCCCTGGGGTAACAGAGGAAGAAGGACAGTCAGAAATAGGAGGAGGATATGGAATGTGTAGCTAATTGCCTCCATGAACAACTGCCTCCTTTCCCATCAGACTTGAAGAACTGGATGGTGCTCAGCTACAATTACTGCACATTTAGATCAAAGATCCCATAGAAGAATTGTGATCAAAAGGGAGAAAATGCAGAACAGAATTGGAAATTTTCCTGAACTCCATATTTTATGGTGTCATAGAGGGTGGATGAACCTTGAAACTATTTCCCTTAGATAATCTTTAAACCTTAAACCAAAATATTCTCTGAAGTCTTCTTAAAATTGAACAATAGTTTATCTTAACTAGTAAAAAAGGGTCTGTCTTGAGCCTTATGCTCTTTTAAGAACTATCTATATAGGATCAAGTGGACAACAGCAATTCAAAAGATTAGATAGGAACGTCAGGGGACAGTGAGTTTATATTAATGAGAGAGGAACAACTCAGAAAAGGAGGGTGAGAATGGTTGCGCATCTGAAAGAATGTAATGAATGTCACTAAATTGTACATGTAGAAACTGTTGAAGTGGCATATGTTTTGCTGTGTATATTCTCAACAACAATAAAATAAATAAAATTTAGAAAAAAATAGAGTTGAGGTAATAATGTAGATAATTTTTCTAAGATAAAATGTGAATGAAACTGTATACCATTTCTATGAGCTGGAAGTATTTTATAATCTTTAAATATGTATGTGTAATATAATCATATTTTCTTTTTCCTTCTGTTAATAAATTGATATACCTTACAATTAGTATTTTATTATTAATAAATTTATTAAATTATTTTATTAATTTGTTTTAAATCAGGTTATATTTCGCCAATGTTATAATATGAGGTAATTTAAGTCCATGATGTCAGCAAATCAGTAGAATCTATTTGATCCCAAGATCTAGGATAGCATCATCAACATGTTTTCCGGAATCATATTTGAAAATACATACAAATTTTTTGTTTAAGTGCTATGTCAGAGAGACAAAAACTAAGATTTCTATGGATGTTTATTTAGCAGTGATTTAGGAGATAATATCGGAGCTATTCTTCCTTGTGACCCAGCTGGAGTTGAACTCACAAGAACTCACAAGGACTCACAAGGACACGTCAGCTAGGTCCTGAGGTATAAAGACAATAGCTAGGACAATCTTGGAAAACATCTTTCAGGGAACCTTTCACAGAGACAAATCATAAAACACAGCACAAAAGACCCACCAACTTTCCACTCTTATCTTTTCCTATTAGCATTTAATGAACAGAAAATTTGTTGCACCAGTGAAGACCCTCCTGACTGTCTACTGAAACCTGCACCAATGATTGTTAAGAAAGACAGTTCAAAATGCAGGATCACAGTTTCTAGCCAATCTGTGAAAAGGTGAAGCTTTCAGTGGTTTTGCCCATTTGTAATGTTAATATATACTGATATCTCTGTAAAGTTCCTCAGGCAGCATGCTTGTCCGTTTTCCCACTTTTGCTTATTCTGCAATATTCCTTGGACTCAGACAGACATGGCTCTAGCAGCATGCTTGTCCATTGTCCCATTCTTGCCTATTCTGTAATATTTCCTTGGATTCAGGCAGACATTAGTTCTGGCAGCATGCTTGTCCACTTCTCACTTTTGCCTCTTTGAACATATACCAAAGAAACCTTTCTTTTTGCTTTACTAAACTTTGTGATGTTTTTACCCTACAACAGTAATAACTTCTTAATTTTCTTGTGCTTTATCTACCACATTTTTCCTTAAAATGCAGTATTTTTTATAGTAGAAAACTTCATTTTGACCATGCTAAAAAGGTGTGCACAGTTGGACATACAATAATGCAGGAATCTGTGGGTAGAGATTTGGATTTAATTTTCAAATCATGGATTGTAAGGTGCCAATGGCAGAGAATGTCATGTTTTACGTAGAGGTGGCTCTTTAAATATTAATCAATACATATTCATCAAAAGGAAGCATATACCAAGGCTTGCTTATCTTCCTGCTCAACTATAAACAAGCATTTAATGAGATCCTCTTAGATCTTAATAGTCATTTTTATGTAGGTATGTAAGTCTAGGTCTTATCTTCAGTAAATACAGCAACTATGAAAAGAGCTTATCTCCCTACATGCTTTTTATTATTATGGAGAGGGCATAGGTAGTCAGGGGATAAACCTTTTGCTTAACTCTTGAAATCTCCTAGCCTTGTGGCTTAGGGCAAGACACTGATCTCTAGCCTCAGTATGTCCATCTAGAGACAGTTGAGGCATGTTGATTTATATTGCACAGTTTTATTTAAATTAAAAAAGATGGAAAATTATAACTGCAAGATGAACACTAAATGTAATAGTTTTCCCCAAAAAACCAAAAACCCATTGCCGTCCAGTGGATTCCAACTCATATTAGAACTGTTCCATAGGGTTTCCAAGGAGCAGCTGGTGGATTTGAACCGCTGACCTTTTGGTTAGAAACCATAGCACTTAACCACTGTGCCGCCAGGGCTCCATATTTTTGCCCAATATGTTGGAATTCTCATTTTGCAAATCTGATAGTCTGTCCCCAGACTAGCACGTTTTGATGGCTTACATTGCCTTAAGATAGAGTAAACACCTTTTAATGTGGTCTTGTGCCTACTTTTTCCTCCGTCTATTTTCTTGACCTGTTTCCCTCTCTCCCTCCAGATCCATCCACACCAGCCTCCATTTGCCCCTTACCTGCTTCATTTATACAGCATTCAGCAGGGTTTTGGGTGTCATATCATGTTCAGAGGTTCTCCAGTGGAAACACAGTGGAAAGTCCACTTTCATGGCACTGACATAATAGGGCAGGAGTTACCAATGCAATTGCCCAAGCAAATAAGTAGTAAAATAGATGTAACACTGCGGGGTGTGGACTGTGGCAAGCAGAAGAATGAATAACTCATCTCAAGGGACTGGTTCCATTAAGCTAATTGGTTACATGGCATACAGGGATGTGGCTCCAATATTGCCTGCTCATTTTATTTTCTGATTGAAATCAGATATACGTGGTTTTCTGTGTTGTCTCCCAACATTTCAATATTGGCAGCTAATAGAAGGAAACAACAAAATACTGTGTCGTATAAACAAAATATGTTTGCCTGTTGGATGTGGTCTTCAGGCTCTGGTCTCATACAGTCTCTGTCTCAGAGCCTTTGCCCATGTTGTTTCTCTAACCCTAAACATCATTTCTGCCATCAGCAGCTTCCTCCACTTCACGTAGGCCATTCCTAGCTATCTTTCAGGTCTCAGGGAATCTTTCCCTGATTGTCTATACCAAGTATTTTTCCATATTATACATTTTCTTCATTTACCTTTTTAAGTGTCATATTTACTTGTTAATAATTATTGCCGGTCTCTGTACCTTGTTCTGCAATCTTCTTAGGATTAGGGCTTTTTCTGTCTTGATCACCAGCCCTATTGTCTTCTCACAAGATTTCAGTAACAATCTGGGGACTTGACATTTTGGAATATCTGTTCTCTTATAAGAAAGCATTTCCTTTCTAGAAATTATCCTTAAATGAGCCTATGATCAACCATGATCAAGTTAGGAATATAATTTCATATTGGTGGGGCCAGATTATTGCCATGTGATCAAAAAGTGAGTTGAGTAAGAAATTAAAGGCATTGCTTTGCTAAATAATATAACTAAAACATCAGTCTTTATGCACCTTCAAGATATTGGTGACGGAACTCATATTCAGGGGCTACCAAAAGCCAATTTTCCTTCATCAGTCTCCGGAAGGTTTTCAGGTATTTGTGGCAGCTTGGAACCCAACATCCAGGCATAAAGTTTATAACATCTCAAACCTTGCTCAAAAGAATAAGGGCTATTTTAGCATAGGAACAGTATGATCTATAGTTTTCAAACTGGGTTACAACACCCCTAAGTAGCTATATTGTTACATGCCAGAGGTATGTGAGCCACAAGGGAACTCTGGAAGATTGGCCCACCTTCTTGGAGAATCAATTTTAGCCTAAGATATGAGAAGAATATATTTTTATATTGATTAGAGGGGAAATCTGTTGTTGTGAAGTACAGAAATTTATTAGGTTAAGGGAAAAGTACATAAAACATGCTTGGTTAAAGGATTTTCAGAGGGAAATATATAATCATGCAGTTCTGTGTGTTTGGAAATACTCTGAATTACATTAGTACAAGTGAAATACACTAAATCAGTAGAATGAGGCAAACATGACTCAGTCAGCAAGCTGTGCGTGTCTCGGTCAGCAAGAAATTTGGAAATATAAGGATGATAGAGGAAAACTTTACGGATTTGATTTTCTTGGAGCCGTGTGAAAGATAGAAGAACTGGGCTGAATCTTGGGAGAAGCATGTCCTGAGAATATATTGAGGTTTAATAAGAAAGAGTTTGAGGGGTAGATCAAAGAGGATGAACTGGGTTGTGAGCTCAGAAATTTCTTGAGCACCATCTCTGCCTGTTATTCCAGGGGCATGGTCAAAATTCAAGTATAGGAAAACCAAACACTGTGAATGAAATGTATCTTATCTGCCATGCCTTGCTGGCATTGGTATTTGGGGGATATTTTGGATTTGTCAACTGTGGCCTTGACTCTCTTAGTGTCTTTTATAAATTGGCTTGATGAGCTGACAACTGTGACAATAGATCTGTTCTCTGTCTCTTAAAACAAGAGTATTTGTTAATAATCCAGCCATACTTAAGTGCTTGTCATGAAAAGTAGTTTCCTTACCTTACTTCTCATCCTCAGTGAATAAACCATTTTAACTATTCTGTTGGTTGATTCTGTATTTACAAATTTGTCTTAATTTGGGTTCCCCCGGAAGCAGATCCTGAGACAAGGAGTCACCAAAAAAAACACCTTTGCTGACGAATTGACAGAGTAGAACTGCCCCATAGGGCTTCCAAGGAGCAGCTGGTGGATTCAAAATACCGACATTTTGGTTAACAGCCAAACATTAACCACTGTGCCATCAGGGCTCCCAGTTTATTTGAAAAGTGCAGGGAATCCCAACAAGGAAATGAGGAAGGGAAACAGGAAAGGAAAGGCAGCTAATACAGAGTGAATGGCTAAGCAAGTCATTGTATTGAGTGAATAGAGGCTAATCCTGCAGGGCAACTCTAGGAAAGGGGGGAAAGTACATCCTTCAGAAGTATCCCACTTGTTGGTGGGAAGTGCTGGGGTATTTGTACATCTTCTTTCATTAGTCAGTGGTTGAGGTTGGCTCTTAAAAACAAAACAAAAAAATCCAAACCTGTTGCGGTCAAACTGATTCCGACTCATAGCAACCCTATAGAACAGAATAGAAATGTCCCCATAGGGTTTCCAAAGAATAGCTGGTGGATTTGAACCTCCAACCTTTAGGTTCACATACAACTGAGCTCTTAACCACTGTGCCACCAGGGGAGATTGGCTCTGGGTAGGTTTAATTCCTTGGAACTTTTGACCAGCCCACCAATGGGCAAAATGGCCTGAGGTACAGAGATGCAGTTATTGGCCGATGAATGTTACATGGAACAAACAGAAATGATAAAGTACAAAGGGATATGGACAAGGCAGTCACAGTATTTATCACAATATACTTGGACTAAATGTGTTATCCATTGCAATACACTTGTATTAAATCTGTTGATGCTCATATTTTTCCTAATCAGTTGATATTTGTATCACTAAAATAAGGATTGAACTAACTTGCATCATAACCTCTGCTTATTTTCTGGCCATTCTAATAATCTATCATATTTTTTTCTTCCTCTGTTGCTTAAACTTGTATTTCTTAAATAACGCACATCTTTATTTGATTCTTCCCTTTGTAAGTTGAAGATATCATGGCCCCTCCACCCTCTCCCTTAAGGTTCCTGGGTAGTGCAAATGGTTGCACTCGGCTACTAATGAAAAGTTTGGCAGTTCAAATCCACCCAGGCAGTGCAGGAGAAAGTCCTAGTGATCTGCTTCCACAAGGATTATAGCCAAGAAAACACTAGGGGACTCAGTTCTACTCTGTAACACTTGGGGTCACTATCAGTTGGAATTGACTCTGTGGCACAGGTTTGGCTTGTTTGTTTTTTACGCTGTCCCTTAGTTCTTCTCCATTTCCTTCAAATCCCAGCTCCTGTCTTTTGTTTATGTTTATAATTTATGAGGCATTGGTGGCTCAGTGGAGCCCTGGTGTCACAGTGGTTAAGCAAGGCTGCTAACCAAAAGGTCAGCAATTCGAACCCACCGGCCGCCCCACGGGAGAAAGATGTGGCAGTCTGCTTCCATAAAGATTGACAGCTTTGGAAACCCTATGGGGCAGTTCTGCTCTGTCCTGTAGTGTCGCTGTGAGTGGGAGTCAACAGCAGTGGGTTTGGTTGGGTTGGTGGTTCAGTGGTAGAATTCTTACTTTCCATGTGGGAAATTGTGTAATAATTCTTGTCTACATCATAGGGATTTCCTCTAAGTATAGAATAAAACAGTATACATGAAACTATTTGGATAACATTTAGTTTTATGCATTCTGTCTGGGGTATAAATATCAATAAGATACAGTCACTATAAGAGAGCATGTCATAGCCAGTCTTAGAAGCCAATCAACAATGTCAAAATAGAAAGCAATAAATGGTATTAGAAAGGACTATGACTTTAAACAGCTATCACTTACAGAGTTACTATAGTTTTCAAGCCACTCAAAATACAGCAACTTGTCTGGGCTGTAACAGTTTTCCTTTGGGCAAATTTCCCATTTTATATATAAGTAAGTAAAGCCTAAAGGAAGTGTTTGTGCAAAACACCAGAAAGAACTAGTACTTAAAAATAATTCTTCTGACTAAATACGCCATTATTGCTCCCTCACCAAAGATTTACGAGAGCATATTATGTTTCAAAAGAAAAATTGCAAGATTTGCAAAATGTAGTGTAGATTAGATAGGAAATGAAGGACTTTAAAGAGGTAAATGCTTGTCCTAAAATGAAATGAAATTAATACTAAAAAATAGCAATTGATTAGTGAGCTTCTTTGAAATAATGTCAAATAGAGTGCCAGGTGAATTTCTGCAGTGATGATACTGATTTTTCTAGTTGGGAAAGTACAAATTAAAATTCAGGCTTGCAGCTAGATGATGTGATGATTCAGACTATAAGGAAAATAGTGAGAATAGCACGAGTTAAAAGCAGAAAGCTGCTCTCCCTCCAGTTCTTGAATATGAATCCTATCAATAGAGACTAGATAGGATCATGTGCGTGGATTTCGAAACGGGAATGATTTACCAAGGCAGGTGCATTCTCATGAAGATTCAACTGCTAAATTCTCTGGGAACTGTATCCGAGAAATCATCATGAGCAAAAGCTCCAGAAAATAAGAATTACAGTAACCCAGGCTTGAAAAATCGGAAGTATTTACCTGCATAACGAAAACCTTTGTGCTGATCTGTACCCACAGCCTGGCTAGGTTTATTTTACCATGAAAAGTATAACGAAATAATAGTTTCAACTAGTACAAATAATCCTGGGGAAAATTAAAACTCAGATGTTTATTTGAGTGTGGGCTTACTATTGCTTTGCTAACTATTTGCACTGAAAGAAGACCATTATAAAAACAATGGCTAAGATTTCTAGATCCTAATTGCTAGTGGGAGGTAACTCATTGTTTAGTAGTTTAATAGCAGTGACCCCTCACATAACTGGTACATTACAGCATGGCTTGAGACGGAGCTTCTAATTACTAGAGTGCTAACACATTTCTGCCCTGAAATGCCGCAGCCAAAAGGAAGAAAGATGAGATACTTTGGA
Organism: Trichechus manatus latirostris; assembly: GCF_000243295.1. Taxonomy (NCBI): domain Eukaryota; kingdom Metazoa; phylum Chordata; class Mammalia; order Sirenia; family Trichechidae; genus Trichechus; species Trichechus manatus. The sequence continues at coordinate 7,897,450 of NW_004443950.1, read as the reverse complement.
GTTGTCTTCAACACTCCAGAGTGATATGTGACTTTCTCCTTTGTACAATTCTTTGAATGGTTTGAGGGTGACGATCAAGCAGTGAACATTGTAGGGCAGAGAGAATATAAATGGAATGTAAAATAATCTGAATTTTAATTTGAACTCTCTTCTTATTTAGATTATTATTATGGTCTGATTACATCTGTTTCCTTATTTAGATGACAAGGGGAATGAACTACATGCGCCCTACAGTCTCTTTAGGCTCTGGCGTTCAATGGCCACCCCTATCAATCTAAATGTCACCACCATTCATTGTAGCTTCTTCCAGCAATGGCTCTCGCACATTTGTGTATTGCACTGTTACTTTCATTTCTGGCTTGGCTATGTTACTTTCTTTGGTCAATAGGACCTCAGCAAACATGTTGCAAGCTGAGGTTTGAAAAATATTTGTGTATCTTATCTTGTCCTCTTGAAACATCAACCTGGAGCTGCCATAAGAAGTTCAGTCTAGCCTTCTGGAGGATGAGAGTACATGGAAGAGAGCCAGAGCACTTCAGCTGACAGCCAGGACCAACTTCCAGACATGTGACTGAGGCCATCTTAGACCTTCCAGGCATAGGAGGGCAGCTACATGAGCAAGCCTAGGAAAAACCAGCAAGGAACCACCCAGCCAACTGAGAACGGCGTGAGAAACAATCAATCGTTGTTGTTTTAAGACACTAAGTTTTTAGGTAGTTAGTTAGAAGACAATAGATAACTGAAGCACCATTTGAAAAGTCTTTACATAAATAAAACACTGAGCTGTATCTAAAATTAGAGAATCCAGTAGTTTTTGTTTGACTATTAGAATGTAAGTACTAAAAGAAAAGAGATCTTATTCATCTTGTTCATCACTACATCCCTAGCACTTAATACAATGTTGGTATGTCAATATTTCATCTGGGTTCTGTGTTTCAGCATCTCACTAGACTGGGATCATGGCGTTGGCAAGGGCTGTGGTTTTGTCTAAATGCTCAGGTAGGAAAAAAATCCACTTCCAAGCTCATTCACATGGTCATTGGCAGGATTCAGTTCCTTGTAAGCTGTTGGCCAGAGACTGCCCTCAGTTCTTTGCCATGTGGACCTCTCCAACATGACAGCTTGCTTTATGAAAGCCAGTAACAGGTCTACAATCAAGACGGAGGTCACGATCTTTTGTCAGCTCATCATAGAAAAGCTATCCCATCACCTTTGCAGTATTCTGTTTGTTAATCTCTGGGTCTTGCCTACACTCAAAGGGACGGCTAGGGGAGGGGGAGAATAACACAAGGATGTAAATAGTAAATATCAAGAGGCTGGAATCATTGGTGATCATCTTAGAAGTCTTCCTAATACAGGCCCCTCGTGCAGATGCTGGATACATTTTTCAACAGATGTATGAATAAATGAATAAACAAGTATGTATGCATCAATAAATATGTGTCAGGCATTGTGCTACCTGCTGGGGATGCTTGGTGGTAATGACAGTTTCTGCTTTCTAGAGCATTTAGTCATGTAAGGAATACAGATGTATAAAAATTAAAGACATACAATAATGCATGCTACCCTGTGGTTCTTGTGGAATGCATGAAGTATAGATAAATTCAAAGACAATATAACGAATGTTGCTGAGTAAGTCAGGATGGTGTTCCCTGTGACTATCGTAGCTGAGTTAGGATCTCAAAGATGAGTCATCATTTTCTATCTCTGGAACTGAAATTGGAAAGAGGGCATTTCAGATGGAAGGAATAACATGGTCTAAGGTGTATCTGTGTGTGTTTCAAGTAGGATGGTTGACAGACAGATATTTGGAGTCACAGGAATTGTTTTCTCTTGATGTGTCCCCCCAAAAATGTGCTCTTTTATAAAGTTTGTTGAAGAGCCATTTGTCTCCATATCTTTAAGCGATCCAGTGAAAGTTTTTTAAGGAAAGGCGGATAGCCTATCAGGTGAGAGGATGAGACCCAGATGCAAAGAGCAGCCCCAGTATAATTGATCTCACAGTGGCCCCCATCTCCAAAATTGTTCAGGGAAATTGCACATGGAGAAAATGGACTAAGTAGTTTGGGGCAAAACTGTTTTAAAACCAGTCAGATGGGAAAGAAGAGGTCCTTTGACACCAGGCCCTTTCTGAGGAGGTGTTTTAGAGAATTTAATGATCTTTAAATTTTCACATCTCTGGTGTTGTCGCAGAGAGCACAATGAGTGGAAAGCTGCTTTAAAAAATGAATGTACTGAAAGATTTATTAAAATTATGAATCGAAGTGAAATAAATAAAACTACAGAGGTGTCGCCTGGGAAGAACTCTCTTCCTCTGTTTTACATTGGGTACATGGGATTGGTAAAAGTGGGTTTAGAATATTCAAGATCATGATTTGGATTCTTAATGAAATTCAAAACCTGACCCCATTACTTACTAGTTATAGCATCTTAGGTAAGTCCTTTACTATGTATAAGCCTAAGAATTCCCATCTGTAAAACTGGAATATAACTACCCACTGATCTATGTTGACAAATTATAGGAATTTTCTTATAACCACCACAAATAATTGGCCAGTCTCAAACTCAGCATTTTCGAGGGCAGAGAAACAAAGAAAATCCATATATGCTAGTGGAAATTTATGTCTGGTAGTTCTTCTTTAGGTAGAAATATTGTTCTTGGTTCTCTGCATTTCTCCCTCTTCCATATGACAGCCTTTTAGACACATTGATCTATCACCTTCTCCTCACCACCACCACCACACTGTATAATTCTCTCACACCCAGGCTTCTTACCTCAGTAGTTCTTTAACAACTAGGGACATCCATTATGGCTTCAAGATCGCTCCTCATTATGGTCATGTACCTGTCTTTTGTTCAGAAATAATAACAATGCATGAGATATCCTGGCTCTGCGATTTCTAGACACAGTTTCCTTAACTCTTCTGATCTTCAGTGCCACAGGAATTAACTATACAGAAAATGCAAACATTCCTCCTTTGCGTCTGCAAGTTACTGGAGGGGGTGATGTGGGAACCTGTGTACGAGGAGACTATGGAGTGTCTAGAATACAGCAAAAATATAATAACTGCTGATTATTACTGCTATTGCTGATGCCATTATTAATGGTTTAAAACTGCTATCATTACTATTCTGGAATGCAAGCTTATTGAGGGTGAAGCTTTCGTTTGCTGTATACATATCTTAATACCTGATTTAGGGTCTTACTGTATGAGGTGATAAATAAATATTTGGTAGCTTGGATGATAGAAAAGTCTGAATATGAGTTGGAAATATGGGGAGAAAAATGGATGTCGGAAAGTTTAAATCCAGGTGGAAACAAATTTAGAGTCCCTGGATGGTGCAAACGGTTAACACGCTGAGCTTCTAACTGAAATGTTGAAGGTTCAAGTCCACCCAGAGGCAACTTGGAAAAAAGGTCTGGCAATCTATTTCTGAAAAATTGGCCATTGAAAACCCTATGGAGCACAGTTCTACTCTGACACACATGGGGGTCACTATGAGACAGAGTCAACTAGATGGCCACTGTTTTTTTTTTTTTTTTGAAACATATTTAGCCTTTTTCTAAGAAAATTTTGGGAGATCAATTAAGAAGGATGACAGCCAATTCTCAGGGCAAAATTCATGTTTCATTGGAGCCCTGGTGGCATAGTGGTCAAGAACTCAGCTGCTAACCAAAAGGTTGACGGTATTAATCCACCTTGGAAACCCTATGGGGCAGTTCTACTCTGTCCCGTAGGTTCACTAGGAGTTGGAATTGACTCGACGGCAACAGGTTTGGTGTTTTTGCTTTTTAACATCAAGTTCAAGTGGACTTCATAGATTGCAGACTGAAGCAAATAATTTAAGGTTAGCCCAAGTCGTTACATGGAACCAAAGTTTGAATCGTCCTGATTGCCTGTGAACAATATATTTGGAGTCACTGAGCATCTATCTACACAAGCTTCTCTTTTCCTTGGAAGGAAAGCCCCGGCTGGAGTGATACAACCAAAGAAATACTTTATCTATGGGGCAGCGGTGGCAGCCGCTACTGCAGCAAAGGAGGGTGTTACAGTTCACGGCAACACAGCGGTCCCCAGGGTTGTTGGTCGCAGGCAGAAACCACACATAAGCAACTCTCCAAGCCTTTTTATTGACAATTATCTCTTACATATCTGAATAAACTTAGTCTCCTGAAGGTGTAAAAAATGCCCTGGAGGTATAGCTAGCAAAAATTAACACTCCACTGCACATCCTAATTAGGATTTAATTAGGGAATTAAAAAAAAAAAATGCCGAGCACATGTTTTTAGCAAGTGCATAATCACTGACTTATTGCTTGTAGGTTTTCTACATATTTTTCATTGTAAATATCCAATTGTAATTGTCATTGAGGTCAGACTTTAAGAATTCAAAGTCTTATTCAAAATAATGAGAATTTGTTTCCTTAAGCATAATGTCCTCTAGCAGAGTTTTTACTTCTTTTAATTTACAACCATGGTCTACATATTTCCCTCCTCTAGCATAGAATCTGGGTGGTGTTTTTCTCCTGATGTTATGTATTACTTTGCAACAAAGTAATGTCTTATATTTACAATCAGTGCACTGCGGGAAAAAAAGTGACAACCACGTCTGTGTTCTTGTTCCTGAGAGATTTGCAACAAACCATGGCTGTAAAGCTGAGTCTCCTCGTAGTGAATGTTCTGTGTGTGCCTCCAACTCTGACCAAACTTTTGGAGTGTTTTATAGCAGATCTGTGTTGACCTGTCCCTGGTAACATTCAAATTAACGTCACAGTTGGAAAAGAAAATTGTATGTGCCTCATGAGTTCCACTAAAGGTATGGAAACTGTTCCAAGTTTGATTTGCCACCAATGCCACCAGCTTTTAAAAGTCACAGCTGATGGGAAATAATGTCTGATGTTGATTTCTTAATCACACCGTCATTATGGAAATAATGGGTTGCTACAGTAATAAATCATCACCCCTTTCTGATGGTATTTTGGTGCTTTTTACCAACACTTCTAATGACCATTGAACTGTTGGCTCTAATGAATGAGAAGACTCCAACGTTTTTATTCAAAAGTCACTAATGATAATTGTCACCTATCACCCCATTCTCCAGAGCCCAGAACACACGCCCACTGAATCCCATTATCATCACTGCAGGTCTGTATCCCAATCTTACTAGACTAAAGTAATTAGACCTAATTTATATCTGATCCAATGATGGCTGCAGTCATTATTCTGAAATCCATGCTTTGTTGCATGTATGTACATCACTCAACTCTAAAAATTTTTTATAAAAGCTTTTATTGACAAAGTCATAAATATGATTACTGACAGCTTTAATGTCACTAAATCAGCTAAGATTTCTTAACTACATACATTTTTACAGTATGGAGTAATGGTTAAGAGTAGGGCATCTGGAGTTCAATAGTCCTGGATTTGAACTCCTTGTTTAATCTTTGAATAGCTATTGTAACCCTAGGCAAGCGAGCCTATCTGAGTCTCAGTGTTTCCTCTCTAAAATAGGAATAAGAATAGTGTTTACCTCATATGGTGGTTGTATTAAACTAAAAAAGGGTAGCTATTATTATTATATCATCATCATCATCAGTTATTAACATTATTATTGCCATTGCACACACTTCTCCATGTAACAGAGAATAAAGGGTCCCACATAGTTCTCAGTATAAGTACATGATTGAGACTCCATTGATGTGACACCAATAATTTAGCCGTGAGTGTGGAGTGGATTGTTTGGGTCATTGCTATGGGCCTATGCATGGGCAGCAAATGAATCCTGAAGCTTCTATAATAAATATACCTGGCCTGAGTTGGAAGGGCTGACAAACGGTTGAAACAGGAATGAAAGGGGGCTGTGGTGGGGGAAGCTAATATATAGAATGCATACTAGGTACAAGGCAATGAGCTAAGAAATTTCATTTACTTATCCTCACAAAAATCATATGAAAGATATCAGTCTATTTCATAGCTAAATAAGTCAAGGCTTATAGAGATGAAGTAAGTGTAATTTCTAACATCTAATAAATAGTAGAATTGGAGTGGCTCATTCCAATTCCTGATCTAAAGATGCATAAGCAGGTGACCTTTGGACAGATTCATGAAATAAAATCTGTTCAAGGCAGATATTTAGGGACTGAATCCAAAGAATGCATAGTGGGAAGCAATAGTGACATGTGCAACATAAAATTTGTAGATATTGAAAATCATCAAAAATCAGAATGTTTCTTTGTATATGCTTAAAGTTAAAAAAAAAAAAACAAGACAGGAATATGAGTATGGCATACAAAAGCAATTTTTTTTTTTGTTTTTTTTTTTTTTACTTAAAGCAGTGCACAGTTATTATGTTACAGTTCAGGAGGTCAGAAGTCTGCCATGGGTTTCTCTGGGCTAAAGTCAAGGAGTCGGCAGGGCTGTGTTCTCTTCTGGAGGCTCTAGGGGAGAGTCTGTTTCCTTGCCTTTTCCAGATTCTACAGACTGCCACATTCCTTGGCTTGTAGCCCCTTTCTCCGTCTTCAAAGTCAGCAGTGGTGGGTTAAGTCCTTTTCATATCGCCTCACTCTGAGCTTGTCTGCTTCCCTCTTCCACTTTTTGTTTGTTTTATTGTGCTTTAGGTGAAAGTTTACAGCTGAAGTTAGTTTCTCATTCAAAAATTTATACACGTATTGTTTTGTGACATTGCTTGCAATCACCACAATTTGACAGCATGCTCCCCCTTTCCACCCCGCGTTCCCTGTGTCCCTTGGTCCAGTTCTGTCCCTTCCTGCCTTCTTGCCTCATATATTCTTGGTCTCATATATTTGATTGAACTAAGAAGCATGTTCTTCATGTGTGTTATTTTTTGTTTTATAGGCCTGTTTGATGTTTGTCTGAAAAGTGGAGTTCAGGAATGCTTTCAGTTTTGGGTTAGTGGCCGCAGTTTCAGGCGTTCTTCCAGTCTCTGTCAGACCAGTAATTCTTGTCTTTTCACGAGAATTTGAATTCTGTTCTACATTTTTCTCCTGCTCTGTCTGGGACTCTATTGTTTTCATTTATTTATTTTTTATTGTACTTTAGATGAAGGTTTACAGAATAAATAGTTTCTCATTAAACAGTCAGTACACATATTGTTTTATGACATTGGTTAACAACCCCATGACATGTCAACACTCT
>NW_004443950.1:7777119-7889983 GCF_000243295.1 Trichechus manatus latirostris | reverse complement strand
CCCTCCTGCCTTCTAGTCCTTGTCCCTGGACTGCTGTGCCTCATTAGTCCCATTTTGTTTTATGGGGCTGTCCAATCCCTGGCTGAAGGATGAGCCTCAGGAGCAGCTTCACCACTGGGCTAAAAGGGTGTCCAGAAGCCATACTCTCAGGGTTTCTCCAGTCTCTGTCAGGCCAGTAAATCTGGCCTTTTTGTGTGTGTTAGAATTTATCCAGCTCTGTCCAGGACCCTCTGTTGAGATCCCGGTCAGAGCAGTCAGTGGTGGTAGCCGGGCACCATCTAGCTGCACTGGACTCAGTCTGGTGGAGGCGTTGGTAGCTGTGGTCCATTAGTCCTTTGGACGAATCTTTTTGTTGTATCCTGTTCTCTTCATTCTCTGGGACTCTATTGTGATCCCTGTCAGGGTGGTCATTGCTGGTAGCCAGGCACCGTCAAGTTCTTCTGATCTCAGGCTGGTGGAGTCTCTGGTTCATGTGGTCCTTTAGTCCTTAAGGTTAATATTTTCCTTGTGTCTTTGGTTTTCTGCATTCTCCTTTGCTCTGGGTGGGATGGAACCAATAGATGTATCTTAGATGGCCACTTACAACCTTTTAAGACCCCAGACACTACTCACCTAAATGGGTTGTAGAACATTTTCTTTATGAACTATGTTATGCCAATTGACTTAAATGTCCCCCAAGACTATGGTCCCCAGGCCCCAGCCCCAGCTACTTGGTCCCTCAAAGTGTTTGGATGTGTCTAGGAAATGTCTATGCTTTTGCTTTGGTCCATTTGTGGTGACTTCCCCTATATTGTATGCCGTCCTTCCCATTACCGAAGTTAACACTTGTCTACTATCTAGTTAGTGATATCTCTTCCACCTCCCTCCCTACCCTCATGACCATCAAAAAATGCTTTTTTTCTGTGTTTAAACTTTTTCATGAGTTTTTATAATAGTGGTCTCTACAATATTTGTCCTTTTGTGACTGACTTATTTCACTCAGCATAATGGCCTCCAGATTCGTCCATGTTGTGAGATGTTTCATGGATTCATCATCATTCTTTCTTACTGCATAGTATTCCATTGTGTGTATGTACCATAATTTGTTTATCCATTCATCTGTTGATGGGCATTTAGGTTGTTTCCATCTTTTACTATTGTGAATAGTGCTGCAGTGAACATGGGTGTACATATGTCTATTCGTGTGATGGCTCTACAAATTAATTTTTGACTATAATTCATATTGATTAGGTTCATTACAAACATTTGCCCACTTTTCTCATGTTCATGATATAAGAAAGAAAAGACAAATATTTCAGAACATGGAATATAAAGACATATTGATATGATACGGATTGTATCATATTAAAGGTTTTTATGCGGGGAGAATAAAAAAATCCTAGAAGGGATATGGTTTGTTTTCTTTTGATGAGAGAAAGTTATTTCAGACGGACACAGATCCACCCCCACTACTCTGAAGTTAGAAGCACACACACACATTTTTAAATCACATTCGTAATTAAAGTGATAGTTATTGTAAAACTGAATTCTCTTTTACTAAATATATTGAGAATTGACTAGGCAACTACAAGAAGTCTCCACCTCCAATCTGGGAGTTATTCAACATTAGTATTGCCAGTTATCATGTTATAGATGATAGCAACAATGGCCACCGTATTTTACCTCCTCCCACTAAGGGTGGAGCTTATTTTCTCACTCCTTAAATATGGGCTTGCCTTGTGGAGTATTGATGTGAAAATTCGAAGCTTAGGTCTCAAAACCAAAAATGCACTGCCCGTCGAGTCGACTCCAACTCATAGTGACCCCATAGAGTTTCAAAGGCTGTAAATCTCTACAGAAGCAGACTGCCACATCTTTTCCTGTGGAGCGGCTGGTAGTTTTGAACCACTGACCTTTTGGTTAGCAGTCGATTGCTTTAACCACTGCACCATGAAGTTTCTATGCTTGCTGTTCTTGAACCCCTTTGACCATCATGGGAACAAGCCAAGGCAAGCCTGTTAGAGAATAAGAGAGGCCCCAGTCCTCCCAACATCCCATTCTGGGTTATCATATACCATATAGCCCCAGCTGACCCACCACCACGCAAGAACTCAGATAATATCAGCTGAAACCTGATCTCAGCCCAAATTCCTGTCCCACAAAATTGAGAGCTAGATAAATGATTGATGTCTTAAATTACTGAGGTTTGGGATGGTTTGTTATGCAGCAAATACCAACTGATAAAAATTAATCCAGATTATTCAGATTTCCCAGTTTAATGAAATTCCTCTAAAAATCTAATAGTATTTTAGTTTTTTGAGACTTTTCAAGAGGTAAAAATGTAGAGAATAAAATTTCAGTGTCTCTTCATCAGATATCCAGTTTTCTTCCCCAGAAAGAAATTATCAGTTTCTAAAGTATATTTCCAGATATATTTTAACCATATAAAAGATATGTGTGGTATATGATATACATGTTCTGCATCTCATTATTCTCCCAGATCTTTGCATGGCTAACTCCTCACCGTTTCAAGTCATAGTTCCAATATTACTTATTTGATGAGGCCCAGCCTGACCTCCCTACTTAAATTAACAACCTGCTCCCCAAAGCATTCCTGATCCTCCTAACTTACTCTATATTTTTATATTTTATAGAATGTATTATTATCTAATATACTATATCTATTATTTATTATAGTTTATATTTGTCTCCATCCGCATAGTTTCCATGAGTAAAGCTGTTATTTTCTGATTTGTTCAAGTGTATTTATTTCAAGCACCACATATGCTACCCAACATGTAGTAGGTGCTCAATAAATTTTTGTTAAACCAATGACCACATCCTGAGGAGGAGAAAAATCTTTTAAGAAAAACAGCATAAAAAATAGTCAAAACTCTCCCTTTATATCAGATTTAGAGTTAACTTTGTATAGCTGTGATTCACTGATTCAACAAATGTTTACTGAATGCAAGGTAATGTTTCTTGGTGTTATAGGGAATGAAATTATGAAACAGAGACTGTTTTTGTCCTGTAATTGATTGAAGATTAATGGGGGTTATAGGAGGTATATCATAAGATGCCAGCCGTATACTTGGTTATTGAAGGATGGTTCAAATAAAAGATGTACACTAATAGCTCAATGAGTCAGAAAAAGATGAATGCCTTAAGAATGGCATGTATCATCACATGAATAGGTATATGCACACCCATGTTCACTGCAGCACTGTTCACGATAGCAAAAATATGGAAACAACTTAGGTGCCCATCAATGGACGAATGGATAAACAAATTATGGTATATTCACACAACAGAATACTACCCAATTATAAAGAACAACGATGAAGCTGTGAAACATCTTATAACATGGAGGAATCTGGAGGGCATTATGCTGAGTGAATTTAGTCAGTCACAGAAGGACAAATATTGTATAAGACCATTATTATAAGAACGCAAGAAAAGGTTAAACACAGAAGAAAACATTCTTTGATGGTTACGAGGGTGGGGAGGGAGGATGATGGTATTCACTAACTAGATAGTAGACAAGAATTATCTTAGGTGAAGGGAGGGACAACACACACTACAGGGGAAGTCAGCACAACGGAACTAAACCAAAGCTAAGAAGTTTCCAGAATACAATTGAACACTTTGAGGGACAGAGTAGTAGGGGTGGGGGTCTGGGAACCATGCTTTCAAGGGACATCTAGGTCAATTGGCATAACAAAGTTTATTAAGCAAATGTTCTGCATTCTACTCTGGTGAGTGTCATCTGGGGTCTTAAAAGTTAGCAAGCGGCCATCTAAGAAGCATCAATTGGTCCCAACCACCTGGAGTAAAGGAGAATGAAGAACACCAAAGACACAAAGAAAGTATTACCTCAAGAGACAGAAGGGGCCACATAGGCCAGAGACTTCATCAGCCTGAGACAAGAAGAACTAGATGGTGCCCCGCTACCACCAATGACCGCCTGACAGGGAACACAACAGAGAGTCCTGGATGGAGGTGGGGAAGGGTGGGGTGCAGAACTCAAATTCTAGTAAAACGACCAGATTTAATGGTCTGACAGACTGGAGGAACCCCAGAAAGCATGGCCTCCAGACTCTCTGTCAACCCAGAACTAAAACCATTCCCGAGACCAACTCTTCAGACAAAGATTGGACTGGACTATGGGACATCAAATGATACTCGTGAAGAGTGTGCTTCTTAGCTCAAGTAGACACATGAGACTAAATGGGCAGCTTCTGTCCGGAGGCGAGATGAGAAGGCAGAAAGGGTTAGAAGCTGGTTGAATGGACACGAGAAATCAGGGGTGGAAAGGAAGAGTGTGCTGTCACAGTATAGGGAGAGCAATTAGGGTCACATAACAATGTATGTATAAATTTTTGTATGAGAGACTAACGTGAATTGTAAACTTTCACTTAAACTACTACAATTAAAAAAAAAGAGAGAGGGGAGAGGAAGGCAGGAGAGAGTAGTAAACAAAGATATATATGGCCTCTGATCTCATGTAGCTTATAGTCTATTGGGTCAATCTGAAGGACAGATATGACCAAGCAATTAAAAGTGTATCGAGTATTTTAATAGACAAATACAGAGTGCTGTGAGGAATGCATAAAAGAGGTAACAACGTAATCTAAAGGGAATCAAGGATGCCTTCCTGAAAGAAGTGTAGAGTTTCATTTACATCCTGAATAATGAACAAGAGTTAGTTAGGTAAGGGAAATGGGAGATGAGTGTTATAACACAGAGAACAGTATATGCAAAGATCCTGAGATAAGAGAGAACATAGTATGTTTGAGAAACTGGGAAAAGACCACTGTAGCTGGAGTATAGTAAGTGTGAGAGAAAATGTCAGTAGAGGAGATTAGAAGGTAGACAAGGGCTAGATTTTTCAAATGGAGATATTCACATACCATAAAGTTAACCCTTTTGAAGTATACAATTCAGTGTTTTTAGTATATTCACAAGGTTGTTCAACCATTGCCGCACTAATTCCAGAACATTTTCATCACTCCCAAAAGAAACCCACACCCGTTAGCAGTCAGCCCCTCTCTCCCTACAGTCCCTAACAACCACTACTCTACTTTCTGTCTCTATAGATTTGCCCATTTTGGATCTTTAATTTAAATAGAATCATAAAAAAAAAAAGAATGGCACATATGAATTGCTTGCCATTCAGAAGAAAGAATGATCACTCTGCTGGAATAATAGGGAAGCCTTGATAGAGAAGAAGGTAGCATTTGATTGTGTTTTGAAGGATGGGGTAAAAGGAAGATGGGTTAACTCTTGAACATAGAAAGTATCCTACTAAAGAACAAGACGCATAGAGAAGAAGCTGAAAGGACAATCATGAAAGTCACTAAAAATTAATTTAATACATCCAACTGATATACACTGACACTAGTGTGTTTTTTGTAGGTGTGGTTCTCAGTATGACATCTTGAGTATGGCTAAATAACAGTGTTTCATGATGTTAATGAAAGTGATCTTGACTGATTTATTTTGGAACATATTTTCATTACACTATGGAATGTCTTTCTTTTTTAAAGGTATTCTATTGGAGAAATATGAAATATATAATATGCTAGTGAGTTTTTTGAAGTGGGTGTTAATAATGTGACTGAAGTAGTTTGATTTCAAAAAATAAATATTTGCAAAGTCATGGGATGCTAACTAGTGGGATTGCCTTTGTGATTTAAATAGGCGTCAAGATGTTATTCTCTGAGTGAAAGGAGCTGACTATTTTTGCTCATTGCTAAGAGATCCCACTTCTCTCTCCCTGGCAGTAATCATAATAAACATTCTCAGGTCTACCTCTAAAGGAAGAAAGTTGTTTTTTTGCCTACATTCAATGTGCTAATCAAAATGATACACAAGTACAACCCTCTATATATTAGCATTTGCAAACTAAACTCTGGCATCCTGATTTATATGCAATAATCATAAATGAAAGAAAGGGAATAAAATGTGGTTATCAAAGAGGGAGAAAACCTTCTCTCCAAAGGATCTCTTTTCAATCTTGGAATGGTCTTGCTGTTAAGAAAAATATCTTTCAAGATTGATTCTTCTACCACTTTAGTCTTTGTTAGACATTTAAAATAACTAGAAGGATCATTATAAATTAAGTGGTTCAGCATATCATACGTGGGAAAAAGAAAACAATTGTTCAAAAAGATGAGATGAATTGCCCCAGTTTAGACAACATGTCAGTAGTAGAACTGGTAGGAGGCTGTCATGGATTGAATTATGTCCCCCAAAAAATGTGTGTATCAGTTTGACTAGGCCATGATTCCTGGTACTGTGTGAGTTTCCTGTATGTTGTAAACCTGCCTCTATGATGTTAATGAGGGAGGATGGGTGGCAGTTGTGTTAGTAAGGCAGGACCTGATCTACAAGACTGGATTGTGTCCTGAGGCAATCTCTTGAGATATAAAAGACAGAAGTAAGCACTGAGACAGGGAGACCTCATACCATCAAGAGAGCAGTGCCAGGAGCAGAGCGCGTCCTTTGGACCATGGTCCCTGTGCCAAGAAGCTCCTAGTCTGGGGGAACATTGATGAGAAGGCCAACAGAGAGAGAAAGACTTCCCCTGGAGCTGACACCCTGAATTTGGACTTTTAGCCAACTTTGCCTATGAGGAAATAAACTTCTCTTCATTAAAACCATCCACTTGTGGTATTTCTGTTGTAGCAGCACTAGATAACTAAGACAGAGGTATAATAGCAATAGTATCTTTGAGGAGAGAGAAATTAACAGAAGATAAGAGAAGGGTTGTTTTTTCATGGATGCCTGGAACTGGCAAAAGAGTTGCTTGAAAAATGTCAGAGATAAAGATTTTAGGATTCAGGCCATGAATAGAATTTTGGTGCCAGATATTTTGGGGGCAAGCCAGATAAATAATTTCTTGCAGCTTTATTAAGGTATACTTTACATACAGCAAAATTCATCCATTATAAGTATATGGTTTGATGCATTCTAGTTAGTGAATACAGCCATGCAACACCAACAAAATGAAGACTTAGAATACTTCCATCACCCCCCAAAATTCCCTCATGACATTCTGCAATTGATCCCTGATTGAAAATAACCACATATTTTCTTTCCATGCTTTAGTTTTACTTTTGTAAAACATTCATATAATTAGAATCATACAGCCTATAGTCTTTTGTGTCTGATAACTTTTACTTAGCACGATATTTTTAAGATTTTGTCTTAGGCTGGGTTCTCTAGAGAAGCAAAATCAGTGAAGCATCTATATATATATATATATACACATACAGAAAGAGAGATATTTATATCAAGGAAAAGGCTCGTGTGGTTTTAGAGGCTGCAAAGTCCCAAGTCCGTGGGTCAGGCTGGAGTCTTCTCCTGATTCATGTAGCTGCAGGGGCTGGTGAACACAAGATCCAGACTTTGGAGGTTGATGAATCCCAAGATCAGCAGGCAAGCTGCTAGCTCCAGTCCCAAGAACTAGAGGTCAAATGAATAGGAGCCAACTACAGGATCCAGAGAGAGCAAAAGCCCACAAGTCTTGCCAGAAAGTCCATCTATATTGGATGCAGGCCACACTTCCAAGGGAATTCCCTTTCAACTGATTGGCTACACACAGTAGATACCATCATGGAGGAGATCACATTAATGAAATCTCATCTTGGAGATGATTGCATCATTATATGACTGCCAGACTACATCATAACTGCCAAACCACTGAGAATCATGGCCCAGCCAAGTTGACACAAAACCTTAATGATCACAGATTTACATACAATGTTACATGTATTAGGAGTTTGTACATTTTTATTACTGAATTGCATTCTATTGTATGGGCATACAACATTTTGTTTATCCATTCTTTAGTTGATGAGCCTTGGGTTGTTTTCATTATCTGCTCTTATGAATATTGCTGCCATAAGCATTTATATCTAAGTCTTTTGTGGATATGTTTTTTTATTTCTTCTTAGAAGATACCTAGTCTTGAAATTGTTGTCTTATATGGTAAGCATCTTTAAGAATGCACCAAACTGATTTCCTAAGTGACTGTACTGTTTTGAATTCCCACTAGCTTTATAATGAGAACAGTTATTCTGCATCCTCACTAACACTTAGTATTGTCAATCTTTTTAATTTGATATATTCTAGCTGCCTTATAGTGGTATGACATTTTTAATGTTTAATTTGTATTTCCCTCTTGAATAATAATGTCAAATATTTTTCATATTTTTGTTAGCTTTATTCTTTTGTGACATGTCAGTTCAAATATTTTGCCAATCTTTTTATTTATTAAGTTTAGTTGTTCTCTTATTTTTGAGCTATGTGAGTTCTTTATAATATATTCTAGATTTAAGTCCTCTGTCAGATACATTTTTTCCTCCATTCTGTGGCTTACCTTTTCATTTTAAAATTTATGTCTTTTCACCAACATAAGTTTTAACTTTATTGAGTTAAATCATCAATTTTTTTCTTTTAAAACTTCAACCTTTTATTTCCAATTAATAAAAGGCTCATATAACTCAAGGTCACAAATATTTTCTCCCCCCAAATTTATGGTTTTAGTTCTTACATTTAGATTATAATCCATTTTAAATTAATTATTGTATATGGATTGAATAAAAGATCAAATTTCATTTATTGTCATGTGGATATTCAATTACTTAAAAACCTTTTGTTGTGCATTTAATACTTTGGCATATTTGTAAAAAATAAATTGACCATGTAACTATAGGGCAATTGCAGAACTCACAGTTATGTTCCATTGATCTATATTTTATCATTGTGACAAAGTCATAATGTTTTGATTACCCTAGCTTTATAATACATCTTATATAATAAATCTATAATGTATCAGGAAAGGTAGTCTTCCAACACACCACTCATCTGTCAGTTTGTTGTATAGTGGTACCTAGTGTGTTGCTGTGATGCTGGAAGCTATGCCACTAGTATTTTAAATACTGACAGGGTCACCCATGGTGGACAGGTTTCAGAGGAACTTCCAGACTAAGGCAGACTAGGAAGAAGGACCTGGCAGTCTACTTCTAAAAGAGTTGGCCAGTGAAAACCTCATGAATAGCAGCAAAGCAATGTCTGACGTAGTGCCAGAAGATGAGCCTCTCATGTTGGGAGGCACTCAAAAGATGACTAGGGAAGAGCTGCCTCATCAAAGTAGACTCTACCTTACTAACATGGATGGAGTAAAGCTTTCAGGACCTTCATTAACTGATGTGGCATGACTCGAAAGGAGAAAAAACAGCTTCAAATATCCATTAGTAATCAGAAGGTGGAATGTACGGAGTATGACTGGAAGTTGTCAAAAATGAAATGGAACACTTGAAGATTGATATCCTAGGCATTAGTAAGCTGAAATGGACTGGTATTGGCCATTTTGAATCAGCCACTCATATGGTCTACTATGCCGGGAATGACAAATTGAAGAGGAATGGTGTTGCATTCTTTGTCAAAAAGAACATTTCATGATCTATCCTGAAGTACAGCACTGTCAGTGATAGGATAATATCCATATGCCTACAAGGAAGACCAGTTCATATGACTGTTATCCAAATTCATGCATCAACCACTAATGACAAAGATGAAGAAATTGAAGATATTTGCCAACTTCTGCAGTCTGAAATTGATCAAACATGCAATCAAGATACACTGATAATCAATGGTGATTGGAATGCATAAGTTGGAAACAAAGAAGGATCACTGGTTGGAAAATATGATCTTGGTGATAAACATAATGCTAGAGATTGCATGATAGAATTTTGCGAGACCAATGACCTATTCACTGAAAATACCTTTTTTCAACAACATAAATGGCAACTATACATGTGGACCTTGTCAGATGGAATACAGAGGAATCAAATTGACTACATCTGTGGAAAGAGACATAGAGAAGCTCAATATCATCAGTTAGAACAAGGCCAGGGGCCAAATGTGGAAGACACTGTTAATTGCTCCTAAACAAGTTCAAGTTGAAGTTGAAGAAAGAAAAAAAATCCACAAGAGTCAGAGTTCAACCTTGAGTATATCCTACCTGAATTTAGAGACCATCTAAAGAATAGATTTGATTCACTGAAAACTAATGACTGAAGACCAGAAGAGTTGTGGGATGATATCAAGGACATCATACACAAAGAAAGTAAAAGGTCATTAAAAAGACAGGAAAGAAAGAAAAGACCAAAATAGATGTCAGAAGAGACCCTGAAACTTGCTCTTGAATGTAGGGCAGCTAAAGCAAAAGGAAGAAATGATGAAGTAATGATGAACAGAAGATTTCAAAGGGTGGCTGTAGAAGACAAAGTATTATAATGAAATGTGCAAAGGCCTGGAGTCAGAAAACCAAAAGGGAAGAACATGCTTGGCATTTCACGAGCTGAAAGAACTGAAGAAAAAATTCAAGGCTCGAGTTGTAATACTGAGGGATTCTATGGGCAAAATATTGAAAAACTCAGGAAATACCAAAAGAGGTTGGAAGGAATAAACAGAGTTACTGTACCAAAAAGAATTGGTCAATGTTCAACCATTTCAGGAAGTAGCATATGATCAAGAACTGATGGCACTGAAGGAAAAAGTCCAAGCTCCACTGAAGGTATTGGTGAAAAACAAGGATCCAGGAACTGACGGAATACCAATTGAGATGTTTCAACAAATGCATGCAACACTGGAAGCCCTCACTCATCTATGCCAAGAAATTTGGAAGACAGCTACCTGGCCAACCGACTGGAAGAGACCCATATTTGTGTCCATTCCAAAGAAAGGCATCCAATAGAATGAGGAAATTATTGAATAATATCATTAATATCACATGCAAGTAAAATTTTGCTAAAGATAATTAAAAAATGGTTGCAGAAGTGTATCAATAGGGAACTGCTAGAAATTCAAGCTGGATTCAGAAGAGGACGTGGAACAAGGGATATTATTGCTGATGTCAGATGGATCTTGGCTGAAAGCAGAGAATACCAGAGGGATGTTTACCTGTGTTTTACTGACTATGCAAAGACATTCGACTGTGTGGATCATAACAAATTATGGATAACATTGTGAGTAACAGAAATTCCAGAACACTTAATTGCGCTCATGTGAAACGTGTACATACACTAAGAGGCAGTCTTTCAAACAGAACAAGGGGATACCGCATGGTTTAAAATCAGGAAAGGTGTGTGTTGGGATTGTATGCTTTCATCATACTTACTCAGTTTGTGTGCTTAGCAAATAACCTGAGAAACTGGACTATGTGAAGAAGAACATGGCATCAGGTTTGGAGAAAGGCTCTTTAACAATATGCAATATGCAGATGACACAGCCTTGCTTGCTAAGAGCAAAGAGGACTTGAAGCATTTACTGATGGAGATCAAAGACTACAGCCTTCAGTATGGATTACACCTTAACATAAAGAAAACAAAAATCCTCACTACTGGACCAATGAGCAACATCATGAT
The DNA here is from genome assembly GCF_000243295.1 of Trichechus manatus latirostris. Classification (NCBI taxonomy): domain Eukaryota; kingdom Metazoa; phylum Chordata; class Mammalia; order Sirenia; family Trichechidae; genus Trichechus; species Trichechus manatus. The sequence continues at coordinate 7,878,569 of NW_004443950.1, read as the reverse complement.
AAATGGAGGCAGTATTGAAGTTGTCGAGGATTTCATTTTACTTGTATCCACAAACAATGCTCACAGAAGCAGCAGTGAAGAAATCAAATGACATATTGCATTGGGCAAATCTGCGGCAAAAAAACTCTAAAGTGTTCAAAAAAAAGCAAGACGTCGCTATGAGGACTAAGGTGAACCTGACCCAAGCCACAGTATTTCCAATCCCCTCATATGCATATGAAAGCTGGGCAATGAATAAGGAAGACCAAAGAAAAATTGATGCCTTTGAATTATGGTGTTGGTGAAGAGTACTGAATATACCACAGACTGTCAGAAGAACAAATAAATCTGTCTTGGAAGAATTACAGCCAGAATGCTTCTTAGAAGTGAGGATGACGAGACTTCGTCTCAAGTATTTTGGACATGTTATCAGGAGAAGGACATCATGCTTGGGAAAGTAGAGGCTCACCAAAAAAGCGGAAGACCCTCAACAAGATGGATTGACACAGTGGTTGCAACAGTGAGCTCAAACATAAGGATTATGAGGATGGCACAGGATTGGAAATGTTTAGTTCTATTGCACATGGAGTCACTATGAGTTGGAACTGACTCGACTGCACGTAACACAGCAACAACATAGATTCAAAGGAAGAGGTGCCATTTTAACAGTATTAAGTTTTTCAATCCACAGCCATGTCTATCTCTCTATTTATTTAGGTCTGCTTGAATTTTTCGTATTCCTATATTTGTAGTTTTCAACACACAATTTTGGCAAACTTTTGTTAAATTTATTCCCAAATGTTTTATTTTGTATTAATTTGTGATCATAATTGGAAATTTTAACTTTTATTGTTAGATTGTTTCCTAATTGATTTTTTAATATTAATATTGTATCCTATGTACTTATGTGTATATAAATATATATGAGTTTACATGCACACCTTTTCTTCTGATGACTCCATTTAATAACTTCAAAAGCATTAGGCAAGGAAATGACTGAATTAAAGCTTTATGTTATTTGAGAAAGTTACTGTAATATGAAGCTGGATTAAAACTATATAAAAATATTATGGAATGTACACACGCATATATTTTCTTAGTTTTGTTTAAATACAGAAAACTTTAGTAATTTTGAAGATAAAGATAGGTTTAACATGTACTGAGTTGAATAGTGCCCCCCACCAAATGTATGTCCACCCAGAAATAAGGTATTTGCAGATGTAATTAGTTAAGATAAAGTTGTATCGAATTAGGGTGGGCGTTAAATGCGATACGACTTGTGTAATTATCAGAAGAAGAGAAGACATGCAGAGGTAGAGACTTACAGGGAGAAAGCCATATAACAACAGAGAAGAAGATCAGACTGATGCCTCTACAAGCCAAGGAATGCTAGGAACTTCTGGGAACCACCAGAAGCTCCAATTAGGCAAGGGAGGATTCTTCCCTATGGCCTTTAAACTCATTGCCGTCAAGTTGATTTCGACTCATAGCGACCCTATAGGACTGAGGACGGAGTATAACTGCCCCATAGGGTTTCCAAGGAGGGGCTGGTGGATTTGAACTGTCAACCTTTTGCTTAGCAGCCGAACTCTTAACCACTACGCCACTAAGGCTTCCTAGGGCCTTTGGAGGGAGCAAAATCATGCTGACACCTTGATTTTAAACTTCTTGCATCCAAATCTGTGACAGAACAAATTTCTGTAGTTTTAAGCTACCAGTCTGTAGTATTTTGCTATGGAAATCTTAGGAAACGAATAGCCATAGAGCGTCAAGTTGCTGTCAAATCGATTCCGACTCATGGTGCCCCTGTGTGTTAGAGAGTAGATGCTCCACGGGTTTTTTTCTTGGTTGTAAATCTTTATGGAAACAGATTACCAGGCCGTTCTTCTGCGGTGCTGCTAGGCAGGTTCGAACCGCCAACCTTTAGGTTAGCGTTGTTGTTTTTAGGTGCCATCGAGTTGAATTTCAACTCATAGCAACCCCATGTGAGAGTAGAACTGCCCCATCGGGCTTCCTAGGCTGTAGTCCTTACAGGAGCAGATTGCCAGGTCTTCTCTCCTGTAGGGTGATTGGTGGGTTCAAACTGCTGACCTTTTGGTTAGCAGCCAAGCGTTTAACCATTGCGCCACTGGGGCAAAGGAGCACAAACCCTTTGTGCCACCTAAGGACCTACTAACAGCCATGCTAAGTATTAACTCCTTAATAATTGAGAAGAACACGGTTATCAATAGTGTGGAATCAAATTCATGTTGAAAATAGATATTTTACTTTTATTTCAAGAGGCCTGTTCTTATCCACAAACTTAAATATTCCTGACCCAAAATTAATCCGCCAGCATTTTTTTTTTCCCTCTCACTGAAAGTGGCTAATCAACTCTTCTTTTCCATTCCAAAGAGCTAACCATAACAGAACCATTAACTTGTGATTACGTTAAAAAGGAAGCCCTGGGGCACAGTGGTTAAGAGTTTGGTTGCTAACCAAAAGATCAGCAGTTTGAATCTACCAGCTGCTCCTTGGAAACCCTATGGAGCAATTCTACTCTGTCCTACAGGGGCGCTATGAGTTGGAATCCACCGCAATGGGTTATATGAGACAAACTTAGACTTCTTTAGTTTAAATTTCTAGAGGTCTCAAGACTGTAGGCAGGTGGAGGGGTGAATCATACTTGAAGTTACCTTTTAAATGTTAACCCAGTAATCATTAAGTACTTCATCACCATGGAAACCTACAGTATTCTTTTAGTAAAAGTTATTTAAAACTCTGAATTCTCCATTCTCTGGAAGTGGTTTCTTCTTCCATGAGGGAAGATTTCCCCAGTTTGCAAATTAGTTTATTAAATCAGAGTAATTAAATACTATGTTATTCTATTGAATTAGTACATGATTATATTTTTAACAATAACAATACATAATGCTGTTAGTATACAAGTGTGATAAATGAAATTATTTTGCTTTTTGTTAGTCTCTTCTTTCACAAAGCTTTCATTCTGATTCTTCCCCATTCAAATGCCCTCATGTCTAGAAAGAAGAATTAAAACCATAGAACATGCATTTAAATGATAAAAAATTCTGTTTCTCTACCACAGATCTCAAAATGTAAAATGTTGAAAATGATAATTACTTATTCTTGCAACAATTATGGATTCCATGAAATAGAGATATTTAAGTATATATGAATTTTTAATTCCTATAATAAAGTAATCAAGTCAATGAAACATTGCAAAAGACAAAAAATATGTAATAGCCAATGATATATTAAACAATTATTGAAGAGAAAAATTAATACAGACATCTTAATTTGTTTTTAAGGTTTTTTTTTACCCATGAAACCAAATATTAACCATAAAAATTCCTGACCAAATCCTGCTAGAGGCTTTTTTTTCACCCAAAGTTGATATTCTTTTCTTTCCTTTTGGAATCCATGATTACTTAATTTAAGTTTCAAAAGATATCATGGCTGTAGGTGGGTGGAGGGCCAAAGACCACCTTGTGATCAGATATCAGTTCATCTCACTAAAAGGGAGCCGAAGGTTTCAGTCAATCATGTTAAGATTAGCTAATGGTTGATCTCTTATTCTTCTTCCTCTTCTTCTCAACGTAAGCCTCATTATAATCAGGCTGCTTTGAGCCAGTTGGTTTTTTTTAGGCGAGGGAATCAGAATGGTCTCTCTATATGGCTATATAGAATATTTGCTCAGAATAAACCTAATGTTTCAGTTTCTTGGAGTTTTGATTACTTTTAACATAACAAAATGAAAATTCTCAAGAGTGCTTTTTAAAAAGTTTTTTTTTTTTTTTCAAATTTAATGTCAGAAATATAACTGTCCATTAGAGCTACATGCTATGAAATTGTTGTATTTCTTTTTGTGCCCTGGCTTCCAGGAATCACAGAATCAAATTCCATGCTTAGTTGTATCAATGGTTTAGCATTTATAATTAGCATTTTTTTTCTTCTGCTTTCATTTGTCTTAACTGTTTATTATTTTTACTGCACCTGATTTTGAGTGTAAGTGTGTGTGTGTGTGTGTGTGTGTATTTTCTATCAATTGCCTCATATTATTTTTGGAATGAAATAGGTTATATACATTTATGTATAAATTCAATCCTATTATTGTGAGCTTTTAGAACATTTCAAATTAATAGATATTTAGTACGATTCAAGCATGGTGGTAAGTACTAGAAACATGAAGTTTCTACAATGAGCTCATAGGAAAGGGTGGGATATTAAAGAATGGTTATTATTAATTAAAAAAATAAATAAAACTTAGAAAAGAACACCGCTGACTTACCTAAGGAAGAGTCAGAGTTTTAGTATGTCAGTTTTTTTGTTTGTTTTTTGTTTTCCCCTCAGAAAAGGTAGTGCCTGACCAGGGATAATTTGAATAAAGGATTATCCATTGGGAAGGTCATTCAAGATAGAGACACAACACAATGTGTTGCAGCTGGCATTTTAATTTTAGGCTTGGAAGTGTCAGTTATGAGGCTAAGCAGGAAAGTAAATATCAATTTATAATTTTCCACATACTTTTAAAGAGCTTAAACTTGAGAAATGATTTTAATTCTCCAGAAATCCAACTTTCTGGGGCCCATGGAGTTGGGGTAAATCTACCCAGGCCATTGTCCTGAAGATGATCTTTTGAACCTTAAGCCTTGAGCAGATTGTTCTCCTAAAAGTCATCTTTAAGTCAAACCATAGCCTTACTGATTAGTAAAGATCATTTTGCCTTGACCATTGGACTCTTTTGAAGAATTATCTGTGTGCAGTCAGTTTCCAGAAACAGAAACTCCAAGGTCAGACTGAAAATGGAAAAAGAAAACCAAACCCATTGCTGTGGAGTCGATTCCGACTCACAGCAACTTTATAGGACAGATTAGAACTGCCTCATCAGGTTCCCAAGGAGTGGCTGGTGGATTTGAACTGCTGTCCTTTTGGTTAGCAGATGAATGCTTAACAACTGTGCCACCAGGGCGCCAAGGTCATGCTAGAAGCTGTGTTTTAGGGTAAAATGTTATACAAACACTGTTCTGGTCCTGTTTCCACGGCAAAATCTGATAAGGTGTGGTATAAGAATTTTGGAAGCCTTTTTATCTTTGAACACTTTGACTCCCTAGTCAGAAGTATTGCCCGATTTGCAAGTCATATATTAAATATAGTTCAAATTATTTTTTATTGGCGTAATATGATTTTTATTTGTAAAGAACTTTATCCTGTGCATTGTAAACCAATGATATTTTTTAAGTAGGGTAATGCCATGCTGAAATTCATATTTTAGAAAGAAATCTTTGTTGACCAGATAGACAATGGATTGTCATAGATTAGAAATACACCTACTCCTCACTTATCAACTATCTCATTATCTGACATTTCACATTTATGACAGTAGTAAAAAATCTACTGTCCAACTATTCTGTGCGTTAGCAACATACATCCGGCAGTAATGAATGCCAAGGTGTGAGGTGAGAGTAACACTATCTGGGATGTGTCAACTCAGCTGGGCTGTGATTCTCACTGATTTGGTTGTTGTGTGATAACGTAATTTGGCAGTTATGTAATGATGTAATTTGGCAGTTACACAATGATGTAATTTGGCAGTTATGTGTTGATATGGTCATCCTCCATTGTGTGATCTGATGTGGTCATCCTTCATTTTCGCATAATGCCGATTTTCACATAATGACCTGGTCTCTGAAACCTAACCATGTCGATAAGTGAGGAGTGTGTGTAAGAGACAATGTGACTAGTTAGGTTAATACAATTCCAGGAGAAATGGAGAAATATAAAAATCAACTGAAGAAGTCACACTAGGAAGAAAAATATAATATGATTTTAAGAGCTACTAACATACAACGATTGATAGGCTTAGATTTGGAAGTTGGAGAGACAGAGACATTATGGATGATTTCTAGAATTCTATCTCGAATGCCTGGATGTATTGCAATATCAAAACATGATATAGAGAAAATGCAGGAGGAGGAACACAACATAGGGAAAATGTTGGAGGGGTGAGTAGTGGGTGTTTAATGAATTCAGGTTTGGTCTTGTCAAATATGAGCTGCCAGCAGGATATCTACTTGATGATATCCACTGCACAGTTGGAAGTAAGTGCCTAAAACATCAGAGAGATTGCGGTGTCAATTTCCTGGTCATCAGCATAGAGATAGGAGTAAAAAATATAGGCAAGGGTTACACTGAACAAATACTGAGATCAGAAACACTGACAAAAGGTAGACCTGGGGGAAAATTCAATGAAGATATAGAAGACCAAGTTTAAATGTTAGGAGGAAAACAGAGAGCAACTTTTACCACAAACACAGATAAAGAGTTGTGACATGAAGAATAATTAAGCCTAGTCAATATGGTGAACTGTGGTGACTTCAGATGTCTCCTGCTCCAAATCTATATTCATATTACATTAAAATACTTTGTAAACACAGTCAAGCTTGAAAACAAGAAAACATATCTCCAAGGAATTAGAATTTAAAAGAATCTCAAATTTAAGGTTCAAGGAAATCTAGAATAAGGAAAAAGATTATTGGATATATCCAAAGTAAAATTTTGCATTGCTTGAGCATACTCCTCCATGTCTTCTGATTCTAACCTTTCCTTGCCTTAGAGCTATTTTACAATTCTGTAAGTTGTAGAAACTGATGGTAATGCAAAATGATTCCTATCTTTGAACATGTAAATATATTCTTTCAGTGGAGATTCAATTGAATTCCTACCCCTCTGGAAAAAGCCAGTTTTGCACTCATATGTAAATTCAAGTTAAGAATTGACAAATATCTATTGGGTTGTAAATATAAAATAAAAGAAGTCCCTGGGTGGTGCAGGTTTGCACTAGGATGTTTTCCCTAAAGATGATAGTCAAGAAAACCCTGTGGAGCTCCGTTCTGCTCTGTAATACATGTGGTTGCTGTGAGTCAAATCTACGGGAGGGCAACAGGTTTATATTTTGTTTGTTTGTTTTTGGGCTAATTTCTATAAAACTTACATTCCTTTCTTAGTTGATTACAAATTGAAGCAAAATACTCATTGTTCTTGCTTTCAAAGGGCTTAAGAGTTTACATGTGATACTTGAGAAAATATAGAGCTAAAATCATGTGGCCACTTAATAATAAACAATGAGGTGAAAGGGAAAAGAATTATAAATACAAAAATATAGATTGATAAGTAGATGCTAGATAGATATATAAAACCAAAAAACCAAGCCCGTTGCCTTGAGTGGATTCCAACTCATAGCAACCCGATAGGACAGAGTAGAACTGCTCCATACAGTTTCCAACGGGCAGCTGGTGGATTCGAAGTGCCAACCTTTTGGTTTGCAGTTGTAACTCACCGTAGCTCTCAACTACTGTGCCACCAGGGCTCCAGATAGATATATAGATACACATATAGATTTAAGATGACAGGTTAGCTAACTAACTCGTTGCAGTCGAGTCGATTCCAACTCTTAGTGAACCTATAGGACAGAGTAGAACTGCGGTATAGAGTTTCCAAGGAGTGACCGGTGAAGTCCAACTGCCAACTTTTTGGTTAGCAACCTGAGCTCTTAACCACTGCACCACCAGGGCTCCAGATGACAGTTTGTGTCATGTTAAATATAAAATTTTCATAATATTAAATTTGTGTATGAACTCATAAGCTTTATTTTTCAGTTCATGAACTGGGGAACGTCTGACCTGGAAGTCAGACAAGAATTCCTAAGTGTGGAACAAGCGGAAGACTTTTGTAACAACGGACACAAAGGAACAAGGAAGCTATGCTGGGCAAATTTTCTTTCATTACTTTGGATGAAGGGGAAATTTTGAACTAGGTTAAACTGAGCAGGCAAGTCCTGATTGGCTAGTTTAGGTTTCCGTTTCCAGGACAGTCAATTGATTGACTTGGATTTTGATGGCCGGGAAGGTTAGGCATTTACAAGACATAGAAATTTAGGTTTCGGATTGCTGATATGGGGCTTAGCACAAGGTGACTCCATTTTGGGCCTAGTTTAGTCAAGTTAACCGTAGTAATTGGAATCTGGTATCTGTTCTGAGCATCCATGTACCTTAAACCTGAAACTTGATGTTTCTCATTTTTCTATTAAGAAGGAAGTTCACGAGTTCACCAAAAGAGAGTAACATCCTGTCCAGGACAATTTTGTCCTGGAATTTATTTATGTGAGAATTGTTGAACAATACAATCATTGATTCTATGGATTATAATGTTTGCCAAAAATATAAAGAGAATTTTCTTATATTTTCCTGTGGTGGACACTGGGAACATAATATCAAAACAATTTCTTGAGCAACAATTCATTAGGTGGAACATAAGGACAGAGAGGAATGAGTAGATGTAATTCAAGTATAGCATTCTCTGGTTATGTTTTTAGATGAAGGGATAAGTTTGAGGTATTTTGTGGCGTGAAAGATGTTAAAGAAACAGTAATATTGCCTAGTTTGGCTATGTCTCTACTCAGAAAAAATATTCGAGTGATAAAGAAAAAAATAAAAACAAATATAAAACATTATTTTCTAAGAAAGTGCAAAAAACTGTGTTTATATTTTTAACGCATTTCTATAAAGCCATATTTGAAATCATGTACCATTGTTCCCAAAATTTCTTGAAAGTATTTGTAATGTATCACAAATCTGTAGATGAATGTTCGAGTTTGAGATTGGGAAGCTTGATTTCAATGCTTTTTAATTTTCTGCAAATTCATATGGCATTGTTTCCCATCTCATTGAGTAGTGTCAAAAATAGACTAAGAGGAGACCCAGGTTATTTTTTTAACACATGAAAGAAATTTGTAGTCTCAGGGATTTGGGAGACATTTGGAGATAATTACTAGGTTGCTTGAGTCAAGAAGCAAACTTTTCTAAGTGAAATCTAGTGCTGTATTCAAAAAAAAAAAAAAAAACAAGCACAACACAACAAAAAAACATGTATTTTCTACCTGACAAATTAAGTTGGATGTAGGAAGAAAAATAGTCATGTTATTTTAATTATCTTGAGCACGAAATACCCAATGGCAACTACCACACATTAATTTTTAAATTAACACATTTTAAAACCAGAAGACAGTAGGGTGGCATAAGGGTGAGATTTAAGGTAAAACAAATCTGGATTATAATCCTGATTCTACTGGACACAAACAAGTTATTTACTCTTAAGTGTCAGAGTTTCTTTATCAATAACATAGGGATAAAATACCATACAGCATTACTAGAGTTAAATGAAATTAAAAAAAATTAAAAGAGTCTAGCACTTTATGCTACCACCCGTTTGTCAGTTTGTCATACTGTGGTGGGTTGTGTGTTGCTGTGATTCTGGAAACTATGCCACCGGTATTTCAAATCCCAGCAGGATCACCCATTGTTGATAGGTTTCAGCCGGGGTTTCCAGACTAAGATGAACTAGGAAGAAAGGCCTGGTGATCTACTTCTGAAAAGTAACCAGTGAAAACCTTCTGGATCACAACAGAATAGTGTCCGATACAGTGCTGGAAGATGAGCTCTTTAGGTTGGAAGGCATTCAAAATACACAGTGGCCACAACAATGGATTCGAGTATACCGGTGATTGTGAAGATGGTGCTAGATTAGGCAATGTTTTGTTCTGTTGTATATAGCTGTGATTTAGAAAATAATATTGGAATCATTATTCCCTGTCCTCGGGCATAGAGAATGTGACTCAGCTGGAGCTGGGCTCACAAGGGCTCACAAGGACTCACAAGCACATATCAACTGGGCCCTGAGGTATAAAGACAATGCTAAAATAATCTTCCAAAATATCTTTTAGGGAATTTTTCACATAAGCCAATCAAACAGAACACAAAAACTTTCCACTCTTATCTTTTTCTATTAGCATTTAGTGAATAGAAAATTTGTCGGACCAACGAAGACCCTCCAGACTGTCACCCTCCAGACTGTCGTTACTGAAACCTGTACCAATGACTGTGAAGAAAGACCATTCAAAATGTAGGATCACAGTTTCTAGCCAATCTGTGAAAAGGTGAAGCTTTCAATGGTTTTGTCCATTGGTAATGTTAATATATACTGATGACTCTGTAACGTTCTTTGGAGTGGGGCAGACATGGCTGTGGCAGCATGCTTGTCCATTTTCCCATTCTTGCCTATTCTGTAATATTCTTTGGACTTGGACAGACGTGGCTCTAGCAGCATGCTTGTCCATTTTCCCACTTTTGTCTTTTCTGTAATATTTCCTTGGATTCGGGCAGTCATTAGTTCTGGCTACATGCTTGTCCGATTTCCTACTTTTGCCTCTCTCTTTTTGCTTTACTAAACTTTGTGATATTTTTCCCCCTGCAACAGTTGTCATCTTGAGTCAGAGCCAACTCAATGACAACTAACAACAACAAACTCTTTACGTGCGCCCATGGTTACCACTCTGTTGAGCAACCTAAGCATTGTTTACATATATGTTCCCAACTGGCTCCTTAGACATGTCTTCACATTCACATTTCTGCTTCTTAAATCAATCCTGTTTCTCTGCTTTTCTTCCCAGTGCTTCTCTTTTTTTTTGTTTTTAAGATTTCCTTTTCTCTCACTTGAAGTCTTTCACTGTTCCCCTGAATCAATAACCTTGTTCTCGATCATTTTCCATTCTGCCCACTTCTCTGTTCCAGCAAAGAAGCTATCTTTCCAAATTTACACTTGTATAATTGTCAAAGAAAAAATTGCACTAAATGATGTTAATACAGACAAGGATCACGTTATTCACAAAGGATTATTTCAAGAAAGGTGATGGGATGGGGTGAAGAGTGCTGTTTAAAGAAGGGGAAAGAACACTGCAATCGGAGGGAAGGAAACTATTGCAATGAGCAATGAACAGACCCAAGGCTGAGTTCTACTCCACTGAAGCCAAGCGCTGTGAGGTTTTTAAAAGCTGAGGTGGGCTAGTGGAAAAACACTGAAGAACATTAAGTGGGGGTTGGTCACTGGGATAGGTGAGTGATTTACCAAGTTTTGCAATTAGGACCATTTGCCTGGGAATGCTTTTTAAAAAATTTTTTTTTCCTTGAGATGAGGGTGCCTGGATTCTGGGAGATGGAGGGTAGGGATAAGGAATTTTCTGGTTAGGTGCCTGGACACTGTAAAGACTGAGAGAGAGGAAAACGTCAGGAAGATATTTAAATATAGGAGATCATTAAGGCCCTCTTGGTCAACTCTTTGCAGTAAGCCATTTTCCAGACCACAAAAAGGTGGAGGGAGAGGGTTCTCTAACCATTGCTGCTCTCCGGGATCAAAGGACTCAGGTAGAATTTAACTTTGGCATAACCAAATGTTCTTCATTTTTAAAACGTTTCAGTGTTGCCTGATCTAAATGCCTTATTGTGGCAAATCCTCCTTCTTCTAGCTCCTCACCCCCTCATCAGAGCCTTTAGTAAAATCACTAAATAGCTTTTACAACTCGCCACCATTGTGCATGCTGACCCCACTGTCCTTCTCCAACTGGTAATCTCATTAGCTAAAGCCAAGTTTAATTGTCTCATTGTCCTTGAAGCATTTTCAGATATTCATATTCACAGGCAACTCAGGAAGACTTACGCACTCACACAGTATGCGTACATACACGATGATAACACTTAGCACACTTCTAAGTGTTATAATCCCTTATTGTAATGAAACCTCTTGTTAAAAGCAATAAGACTATGACAACTAAAGAGATCAACTATGCATTACAAGTGAAAAAGTAAGAGAGAGAGAAAGAGAGGTGTTTGCAAACAGGCAGTCAGTTCTAGAGAAGTGCTGTATCGTAAAGTGGTGTGTGGCTTATATGTCATTTACAGTCTTGTGACAAAAGAGGGTATAGCTGGTTTATAGAATGCTATATATAGTACAGAAGAACAAGTCACATGGAGTATACAAAACTTAGAGATACAGATTTTGGGAAAAAGAAACTTTTAGGCTAAACATTTACCATCTGTTACTTCAAAGTGAGTAAGGTGTTTGGGAAACAAGAAGGGGCATTCTTGAGGGATTAATGAGGTTGGTTTGCAAGGGTATATTTACTGATAAGACACCCAGAAGTCTGGAAGTATTGTCCAGGCTTCAGGGGAGTTGTTTAATTTTCACGCCCTTGGTATCAGGAGGAGCCTTGGTGGCACAGTGGTGAACCGTTTGGCTGTTACCGAAAGGTTGGCAGTTTGAATCCACCAGCCGCTCCCTGGGAACCCTATAGGGCAGTTTTACTCTGTCCTATAGGGTCGCTGTGAGTCGGAATCGACTTGATGGCAATGGGTTTTTGGGTTTTGATATCAGAAAGTGTGGCTATTCATTTTCCTATCCCAGGATTTGAACTATAACAGACAGTAATCAAATGTCTGCTGTGCAAACGATGAACTGAAAGCCACATTAAACAAAATACATACATTTACTATGATAGTGCTAATTTAGGGGAAATAGGTATTTACAGACTTGTCTTGCAAACAAAGATTTAAAATGTGCATGATTGGTTCTGTTCTAAGTATTACTTTACAAAAGTCCATTGAGTATAAAGGAGCCCTGATGGTGAAGTGGTTAAGTGCTCGGCTGCTAACTGAAAGGTCTGTGGTTCCAACTTACCAACCCCTCTGTGGCAGAAAGATGTGGCAATCTGCTTCTGTAAAGATTACAGCCTTTGAAACCCTGTGGGGCAGTTCTACTCTGTCCTTACAGGGTGCTATGAGTCAGAGTCGACGCCAATGGGTTTGTTTTTTTTTTTTGGTTTTATTGCGTATAATGATTAAGGGGTTATCCCAGCCCTCTATCTGGAGTAGAGTGATACTATCACTTAAGGGAAAATTCCTTAAAAAAGTGAAACTGTGTGAAGTCAACCCCACTGGGTGATCAGCCTGCTTTGTAGACGTTCTCAAAGTTCTCTAATCATTTCCGCTCACCTGGAAGTTCAGAGTTCAAAACTGAATGAATGTTTTGCCAAAGGTCAGAAGGTCTTCAGAATCAGTTTTTAAAATCTAAATCTCAGCTGTCTAGGAAATAAATACATAAAATCTTATTGTAATTGGTGTTAGTTGCTGTGGAGTCAATTTCAACTCACAGCCCCTCCCCATGTGGAGAGAACTACTCCATAGGGTTTTCAAGGCTGTGACCTACGGGAAGTAGATTGCCAGGCCTGTCTTTCAAGGGGCCTCTGAGTGGGTTCGAACCATCAATCTTTTGGCTAGTAGTCTAGCGCTTAACCATTTGAGTCACTCAGAGACTAAGCCAAAAAAACCAAACGTGTTGCCGTCCAGTAGATTCTGACTCATAATGACCCTGCAGAACAGAGTGGAACTGCCACATAGGATTTTCAAGGAGCGCCCGATGGATTCAAACTGCCGACGTTTTTGTTAGTAGCGGTAGCTCTGAACCACTCAGAGACTGTTGTTGTTGTTAGGTGCCGTCGAGTTGGTTTCAACTCCTGGCGACCCTATGTACTACAGAACAAAATGCTGCCCAGTCCTGCACCATGCTCACAATCGTTGTTATGCTTGAGCCCATTGTTGCAGCCACTGTGTCAATCTATCTCGTTGAGGGTCTTCCTCTTTTTCGCTGACCCTGTACTTTACCAAGCATGATGTCCTTCTCCAGGGACTGGTCGCTTCTGATAACATGTCCAAATTATCTAAGATGTAGTGTCCCCATCCTTGCTTCTGAGGAGCATTCTGGTTGTACTTCTCCAAGACAGATTTGTTTGTTCTTTTGGCAGTCCATGGTATATTCAATATTCTTCGCCAACACCACAATTCAAAGGTGTCAATTCTTCTTCAGTCTTCCTTATACATTGTCCAGCTTTCTCATGCATGTGATGTGATTGAAAATACCATGGCTTGGGTCAGGCACACCTTAGTCTTCAGGTTGACATCTTTGCTTTTCAACACCTCAAAGAGGTCTTTTGCAGCAGATTTGCTCAATGAAATGCGTCTTTTGATTTCCTGACTGCTGCTTCCATACGTGTTGACTGTGGATCCAAGTAAAATGAAATCCTTGACAACTTCAGTCTTTTCTTCATTTATCACTGTATTACTCAGAGACTACTTCATTTTAATTAGGTAGCAGGATTTCTGTTCCACTGACATCTATGGGGCTAATTAAAACCATAGCTGTAGGGTTGACTCTGAGTTTTGAATTTTCAACAATTTGACCGCTTTCAACTTGAACTGAATTGAAACTTTCTGAAGGACCTTTCAATCTTCATAATTCCACATTTTAGTGATACAAAATGTGTAACACAAAGGTACTACCTCCTTTTTTTTTATGAACGCTGGCATTTTATATTGCTTGCACATGTACAGATTCCCTTAATATGCTTTGCAAATTTGGAACTAGATAACCATCATCTTTTCTGACAAGTCTACTTTTATCTGGTTGCTTATTTTTATGTCAGTAGGTTCTGTCATCTTATGGTATTTGATGCTCACAATGCCTTCTCTGTACCAAAGCTCTTAATTGTTCCATAAAGTCAGCTTTTTTACAGCTCACAATTAGTTGCTAATTTGTCAACCAATGAGCATGTAGTTAAACATAGACAGTACAGATTTATATCCTGATTTCATATTGATTTAAGTCAGATTTTTTTTCCCACTTGGTAGTACTTCCAGTCAGGGCTGGCCTGAGGCAAAATTGTGAAGTAGGTTAAGCTGGTTTTAGCTTCCTCTAAGGGTCTATGTAAGAGGGTAGCTCAAATTGAAAATGTTCCACTCTAAAAAGGAGGTTCTGTCCGTATTCCCTTGATGAAACCTAAGAGAAATGGCCACCAATGTCAGTGCAGCCTGTCAATTCCATTGCTTTTTTTTTTTTTTCATTTTAATAATGTGTGCAAGGGTACTTTATTGAGTGATATTTGGTATAAAAGTATTAGTTAGAAAAGCAAAACTCAAGCCACACCTTTAACACTGATAGTTGCCTCAGTGATGAGAAGATACTACGTACAGGGAGTTCAAAGAAATAGGAAGTGGTCCCTCCCTAACAGAAAGTGACAATCTAGTCACATCAGATGAGTTTGGAAGCATGTGTATGGGCTTACAAGGCAGCACAGGCAATTATAAAGATATAGATAGAATGCTGTGGGAACATAGAACTCTAAGTGCCTATCCACACTAATGTGAGGAAGTCAGAGAGAAATTTCAAAAGAATCTCCTAAGTTTCAGGGAAAAGCAAGCAGAGAGGATAGAATCGTCTGTGGAGAGAAGTAATGGCAACAAGTCCTGTAAATTCCTGGCATGTATAAGAGACAGTCTGTCCATGTGACAGTAGAAGTAGGAAATTCCAGTTCAGGGCCAGATTATTTATGATGAATGTCTTATGCTAAACATAATTAGGATTCCATTTATAGGTAACAGGGAATTAAAGGCACAGCTAAGCAGAGGAGTGACATCATAAGCTCTGTTTTATAGTAGTTAACTTAGGTGAGATACAAGGGTCTAGACTGAGGAATAGGTAAGAGATATAGAGAGGAAATGAGACTTTGACCAGTTAACTCTGAGATAGAATTGGCTGGACTTAATAGATTATTTGTATGTGTATTGGAGGGGTAATGCAAAATGAGGATTAAAACCTCATAACACAGTTTGAATTCCCCAGAGGCAGACTTAGAGACAAAAAACTGAGGTGACGGTGGGTGATTTTAAGGAACTACATCTCCTCTTTAGGGTTTAGACCCCTATTTGTGTGACACGCTAACTGAGACCTGAAAAGAATTCTATGAGCTACATAGGTGATCCACAAACAATACATGAAATCCTCATGACATTTATGAAATAGTTATTGTGTGTGTTTAGCAGAAGAAGAGCAGTTATAGAAGGTTAGGGAATTTAAAATACACGTGTTCCCTTCTGTTAGAAAATTATAATTATGCAATTCATTAAGCTCCCTTTCTTGCATAGCTGCACAGATATTGAAACCAAATTTAGTTCTTAGTCACAGTAAGTTATTTGTCTCTGGATATTAAATGGTCTTGCTTCCTTTTCTTTTTCAGGACCTAGCCTTTTAAAATTCATTTGTTTGTTTAATTAGTATTGTTAAGTACATATCCTGTTTTCAGTACTAAGAATATAAGTGAAAAAAAAGGCAGATATGATAGCTGCCCCCTCATGGAACTTACAATTCATAGTATCTATGACTAAAATTGTTAGTGGAAAGCAAACCAAAAACCAACCCCACTGCTGTTGAGTCAATTCTGACTCATAGAGACCCCATAGGGTTTCCAAGGCTGTAAATCTCTATGGAAGCAGACTGCCACATCTTTCTCCTGTGGAGCCGCTAGTGGTTTTGAACTGCCAACCTTTCAGTTAGCAGTCGATTGCTTTAACCACTGTGCCATCAGGGCTCATTTGGTGGAGGCAGGTACTATATAAAACGCAAATACAATATGCAGAGAAAGGGAATATTCAACCAGAGGAACATTATTTTATGATTAAAAATATGATAGACACATACACGCAGACTCCATGATAGTTTTGCCTTCTTGGGTCATTGAATTCTTTCCCATTTTCTTAAATGTTCCCCCACAAAAAGCCACACTTTTTCTTGAAGTGAGAATGATATGTGAGAAGGGCGGTGTCCTTGGCATAGCCAGCTGGTAAAAGAGTTTTCCTAAAGTTGATTGACCCAGGAAAACCTTCAACGGACAGAATTTTTGCTTTCCAGATCCTTTATTTCTTACATCTACTTCTTGATTTCTGAGTGTACACTAATTTCCTTCATTAGGCAGACCACGTCCATCTGCCAAAGGTCGTGTAAAAAGTAGAGAAAGAGTATTGCTAATGCATATATCCTATTCTGTCTGTTCTACATTCTTCCTTTCAAAGAAACATGGTTAACAGAAGGCTTAGCTCCCGTTCACCCCTGACATTACTTTAGTACCTATTCTGTGTTAAGACCACTTATATCCATTATTTACTCTTTACAACAACAATAGCAATACTGGTTAAAATGGTCATTTTATTGCATTATTCCTTGATATTCTAGCTTGATTTGATCAATCTGGCTGTTAAATGGGATTCTCTTTACTCTTCAAAAACAACCTTTGTAGCATATGACATCGGTCCAATTTTATACAGAAGACAACTAAAATGTAGGGACGTAGATAACTCACCCAATGGTATGCAGCAGGCTAAAAGACATTAACCTGCATTTATACCACTCAGATCCTTCTTATTCACATTCTTTTCACTTCATTCATTCATTCAACAAATATTTATTGGATTGTTAAAGATGTGCCACACATTACTCTCAATTCTGGGGTTTCAGTAAACAAACAAACCAAAAAAAACCCCATGTTCATGGAGCTTACATTCTGGGAGAGGGAGTGTGTCCTATGATTACATGTGTTAATGTGTTATGGAGAAATCTAGAGCAGGAAAAGCAAATAGGAACTATTGTGGTCATATTAAGAAGAAAATATGTACCGTATTTTTACACAAATAACACATGCTTTCTACTTTTGTTTGCCAACTACACCCTCCCCCCACAAGGTATTTTCATAAATGCCACCATGCCAATTTTTTTCAACAAGTTGATGTAATTAAAGATGTTGTTTTAGTTATCTAGTGCTGCTATGATAGAAATACTACAAGTGGGTGGCTTTAACAAACAGAAATTTATTTTCTCACAGTTTAGGAGGCTGGAAGTTCACATTCAGGGTGCTATCTCTACAGGAAGGCTTTCTCTCTCTGTGGGCTGTGCAGGAAGGCCCTTGTCTCTTTTGAGCTACTGCTCCTAGGTGATCTTCATGTGGCTTGGCATCTCTCTTTCCCCACCTCTGCTTTCTCACTTCTTCACTTAATCTCTTTTATATCTCAAAAGAGTTTGACTTAAAACATACCCTACACTAATACTATCTCATTAACACACACACAAAAGATTTTCCCAAATGGGATTATAACCACAAGTATAGGCATTAAGATTTGCAACACATATTTTGTGGGGACATAGTTCAATCCATAACGAATGTGAAGAACATAGAATGTGAGGGAATGAAAAGAACCAAAGACTATCTGCTACCCAGAGCACTGGACAAGCACTTAGGATTTTGACCATCAGTTAGATCTTCAAAATTGCCGTATAAGCTTGGTTTGGTTATGTCCTTCCTAGTTGTTAGTTTGTCATTTGGCAAATGAGAGTGCATCCCATATTACCTTCAATACCATCTTATGTCATAACTCATTTTAGCCTCTGTCCTTGACCCTGGATTATTCTCTCTTCCTTTTTTTTCATATCTCTTTCGTAGTTTTACTTTCTTCCTATCACTTACCCACTTTTTCTAATTTCCCTCAAACAGAAGTTCTTTCTACCTATGCACATACATGGGTCTATAATCAGTTCACTTATTTAAGTCACACATTCATATTGTGACGAAAGCCTAGCAAAAACAAAGAGGGAAAGCATTTTGAAAATAGTTTCATAATGCTAATGGATGATTACCTTTCTAAGTTTCTAACTGGCCTTATTACTTTAAGATACTGAAAATGTGCCAATTTCCATGACAGATATACTGTGTGTGTTTGCAAAAAAGTAGCAGTATGCTCAGCTGAGATGGGAGGAAATATTTTGATAGATACCAGCTTTCTCAACCTAATTGCACAGACATAACTAATTTTACCCATCAACCATGCAAAAGTTCATTGCTATTTCTAACAGTTTCACAAACTTCAAGTATTTTTGACACACATCTCTTCCCCAAACCATGCATTAATATTTGCTCTGTTAAAAATGCGAAATGGGAAGGCTGTTTTAAACTAGTTTTTTAAGCATTCTATAGCCCATTACCTACAGTCGTCCGTCAGTTTGTCATACTGTGGTGGCTTGCGTGTTGCTACGAAGCTGGAAGCTATGCTACCAGTATTTCAAATGCTCACAGGATCACATATGGTAGACAGGTTTCAGTGGGGCTTCCAGACAAGGCAGACTAAGAAGAAGGACCTGGCAGTCTACTTTAAAAAAATGGCCAGTGAAAATCTTATGAATAGCAGCAGCACATTGTCTGATATAGTGCCGGAAGATGAGCCCCTCAGGTTGGAAGGCACTCAAAATATGACTGAGGAAGAGCTGCCTCCTCAAAGTAGAGTCCACCTGAATGATGTGGATGGAGTCAAGCTTTCGGGGCCTTCATTTGCTGACGTGGCAGGATTCAAACTGAGAAGAAACTGCTGCAAACATCCATTAATAATTGGGAAATGGAATGTAAGAAGTATAAATCTAGGAAAATAGGAAGTTGTCAAAATGAAATAGAACACATAAAGATGGATATCCTAGGCATTAGTGAGCTGAAATGGACTGGTATTGGCCATTTTGAATCGGACAATCATATGGTTTACAATGCTGGGAATGACAAAATGAAGAGGAATGGAGATTGAATTCATTGTCAAAAACAACATTTCAAGATCTATTCTGAAAGTACAACACTATCAGTGATAGGATAATATCCACATACCTACAAGGAAGACCAGTTAATACGACGATTATTCAAATGTACACACCATCTACTAATACTAAAGATGAAGAAAATAAAGATTTTTACCTACTTCTGCAGTCTGAAGTTAATCAAACGTGCAGTCAAGATGCGTCAATAATTACTGGGATTGAAATGTGAAAGCTGGTACACATGAATCCCTATCTTGTCTGAGCATTAGCCAAACTCATTAAAACCCATTGCTGTCGGGTTGATTCCAACTGGCAGTGACCCTATAGGACAGAACTGCACCCTAACATTTTCAAGGAGCACCTGGTAGATTCAAACTGCCAACATTTTGGTTAACAGATGAGCTCTTCACCACTACACCACCAGGGTTCCAAGCCCAATTATTACCTCCTAGATAAGAAAATAAAGTCTCCCAGACCAGAAGCCATATAGCAAAAAGACAGGACATTTACATGTAAACCCAGTTCTGTTTTTGAAGTCTATATTTGCATGATTGCACTGATCAATCTCCTTGGGTTGCCAACAACGTTTAGGTAGTACATAGAGTTCCTACCACAGTATAAGACACATAGCTACTACCGTATACTAAGGGACCACTATTATCTCTATCACACCGTAAAAACCTGAGATTTATTTTCTAGCTGGAAAATAAGAACTTGATTGAAACAAAGTATAGCTTTATACATAACCAAAAATAATTGAATCGGAACTGTAGTTAATGTTCTTAAAATGAAAATGTTACAAAGCCATGTCCTTGTTAACGTGAAGACAATTACTATATCATTGCAGGTGTACTATCAGGAGTCATGCAGTCCAATTCATTCTTCTCTTTCTTTGCCTGTTACAGTTGATGTCACTGAATGGATTCTCATTCATTCAGACTTTAGCTTCAAGATGCTTTGGCTTCCATAGCTGGGAGAATCTTTAAAATATTCAGGGGAATTGTGTTACTCATCTAGTGCTGCTATAACATAAATATCACAAGTAGATGGCAAAGAGAAGTTTATTCTTTCACAGTCCAGTAAGCTAGAAGTCCAAATTCAGTGTGCCGACTCCAGGGGAAGGCTTTCTCTCTCTGTTGGCTCTGGAGAAATGTCCTTGTCATCAGTCTTCCCTTGGTCTGGGAGCATCTCGGCACAAGAACCTCAGGCCCAAAGGACATGGTCTGCTCCCGGTGCTGCTTTCTTGGTGGTATGAAGTCCCCATGTCTCTCTGTTCGCTCCCCTCTTTTATATCTCAAAAGAGATTGGCTTAAGACACTGTCTAATCTTGTAGATCTCATCTGTATAACTGCTGCTAATCCATCTCATTACATCATAGTGATAGGATTTACAACACATAGGGAAATCACATCAGTTGACAAAATGGTAGACAATCATATAATATCATGACCTACCCAAGTTGACAGATATTTTACAGGGACACAATTCAATGCATGACAGGAATAAACTATTTAAGGTATCCTAAGTGCAATAAAACCATTAATTGTGGGAAGATATTTGATGGAATAATTACCAACTCATACATTAAAGCTGGCCCATTAAAAACTACTTTGTTATGGGGAAAAGAGTGGCATATTTGTACTGTGTATATACATATGCATATACACACACATATACACAGACACATATATACACATATATGTATGTTCTAAAAGCACACTTTTCCCCATTTTATTAAAATTGGTGATTTTAAATTTTTTAGAAATTTTGGGAAACAGAAAAGCAGAAAAATATAAATATACCACAAATACAATCATTGTTCACATGGTATCTTCTTCTGTAGAATCATTTTCTAGATGGAATTTATATATTGTATTTAAATATCTATTTTATTTTTAAAAGTTTTTAGCTTGTCTAAAGTTAATTTAAAATATTAGCATATTCCATATCATTAATCTGTTTCTTAAAAATCATTTAAAAATATTATATAACTAAAACCAAACCAAACCCATTGCCATCGAGTAAATTCCAACTCATAGCGACCCTATAGGACAGAGTAGAAGTGCCCCATAGGGTTTCCAAGGAGCGGCTGGTGGATTCGAACTGCTGACCTTTTGGTTAGCAGCCTTAGCACTTAATCACTGCACCACTGTATCAGTTATGCCAAGATTAATTTCGCTATTGATGCATTCTTAAACAGAAAGGCTGTTTTTGGTTTTTCACTATTGTGGGTAGTATTATGGTGAACATCTTCATTTGTAAAGCTTGTGCCCCCTAATAATAGACTTTCAGAAATTCAATACTGGTCAAAAACTATGAGTCTTCCTTAAGGTGCTAATATACCAAGTAACACTTCATTAACCTACATGTGTTCTAAATAGTTAAAACCACTATTTTTATTAATTGTTGACAATATATACTTTTGACTGATGTAAGATTTTTATATTTCAAAACATGGAAACCTGTTATTAATTATTGTTAACTTTCAGGTCATCTTGCAAATTTTTTTTTGGTCTATATTTGGTCCTTGGTGCATAGTTGTTGAATTAATGCCCATATACTTGAATTAATGGGATTTATGGCGTATTCTTGTTATTACATGTCATTTACTCGATACTCCATTTAGCAAGAAAAACAACATAGAGTAACATTAATACTTTAGATTGGGTGTGGTCTGAGACAGTTCTTCCAGTTGATGTGTGCCAGGATTGTGACAACAATGTGAGCTAGAAGTTTTAATATTTCCCTTCTGGCTCAACTTTGGTATAAAGTCCTTGTGTGGCCTTAGAAAAGTCACATTCTCTCTGGTCTTCAGATTGTGCAATAGTAAATATGTAGAGTGAGCTACAGAATGGGCTCCCAAACAACCCTATGATTTTCACAATTTGTTCACTTTAATGTTTATACAGAAATAATGTTTTTTAAAAATACTTTCCCTGTATAAAATTTAGCATAATAAAATTGATTTTATTGATTAAATTTTAACTATATAATGCATAAGGTTTCAGTGTCTTGTGTATAATTATCAATAATAAACTGTCACTTATAGGATCTAAGATTTTATAGAGGGTCAGTGAAAAAGAGGAAAGACCCTTAATGAGATGGATTGACACAGTGTCTCCAACAATGGGCTCAAACGTAACGATTGTGAAGGTGGTGCAGGACCAGGGGGCAGTGTTTCTTTCTGTTGTACATAAGGTGGCTGTCATGGATTGAATTGTGTCCCCCAAAATATGAGTATCAATTTGGCTAGGCCATGATTCCCAGTATTGTGTGATTGTCCACCGTTTTGTCATCTGATGTGATTTTCCTATGTGTTGTAAATCCTCTCTCTATGATGTTGATGAGGTGTGATTAGTGGCAGTTATGTTAATGAGGCAGGACTCAATCTACAAGATTGGTTTGTGTCTTGAGCCAATCTCTTTTGAGATATAAAAGAGAGAAGCAAGCAGAGACACGTGGGGACCTCACACCACCAAGAAAGAAGCACTGGGAGCAGAGTGCTTCCTTTGGACCTGGAGTCCCTGTGCTGAGATGCTCCTTGACCAGGGAAAGATTGATGACAAGGACCTTCTTCCAGAGCCAACAGAGAAAGAAAGACTTCCTTTGGAGCTGCTGCTCTGAATTCAGACTTTTAGCCTGCTAGAGTGTGAGAGAGTAAACCTCTGCTGGTTAAAGCCATCCACTTGTGGTATTTCTGTTATAACAGCACTAGATGACTAAGATAGTCTCTGTGAGTTGGAACCAACTTGATGGCACCTAACAACAACAACAATATTATATATGTTATGTTATTGAAAATGACTAAGTCTGATGGAGAAAAATCTTCACCATTGTTCCCGCCGTATTTTTTAACTATTTGAGCTAAAAAAAAAATCAAATTAAATTCTTTTTTGCATTGTAATCCTCCAAAAACAATTTCTTTCTAATATCACCTGTGCTATTCTTCTAATGATGGAATATGGCAGCATGCTTCTAAAACTCTAAGTGTACCATTTTCAAGGTTTTTCACAGCGGGTTGCAGCATCAGATATCTATTTCTAGAACTTCTCTACTTCAGCTGGCCTCCTACACACTTTGGATTGTAGAGATTATTAAAAATTTAAGCAATGGAACAAAAAAATTTATATTTAAAACTTACACAATATTTTAAGAAATTCTTTCTCTCTAGCTCAGAAACAGCTGCCTTTAAAATTAGAGTACATCAGCTTTTTGGGTTTGGATGGATTCTTAGGTCATCTAGTCCCTACTAGGTACAACGCTTCTCTGAAAGTTTGTTGACCTGGCTTTTCTTGACTATCTTCAGTATCTACCTCTAGCAGCAGCCTACTCTTTTCTGAGCAGCTCAACCAGAAAATGTTTCCTTGGTTTGAGCAGAAATGTCTCTATTTAGAACTTTTCCCATTAGTTTTGGTTCTCGAAAACTTCTCAAGGCGTACTATAGCCTTAAGCATTTCTTAGATCATATATGTTACAGAAAAACTATGTTTCATTTAACTGAGAGGTAGCACATAGTTGTCTTCCTTGCATAAAGGACAGGCCTTGCGCATCCACGCATCTATGCTTCCCCCATGCTGAAACACTTTCCTGTGTTTACCACCCCCATTCCCTGAATGCATTTCAAATCCATACTCACCATTCATACTTCCTTTAATTCACTCACCAAGGTTTTCTTTACGAGTTCTTTCCTCAAACACAAAAAACTATCTTGTTTGCCTTTGAATACTTGTCTGGGTTTTGTGATAAAATAGGTAGTTGGTAATTGTTTGTTGGGTGAGTAAAGCTTAAATCTTCCAGATATCACCAAGGCGTGTACACGACAGGTTGAAGTTAAAATCTGACAGGTACACCTTTGTGCTTAAACCATCTCATGCTATCACATTCATAACCTTAGGCTTGCAATGGGTATACATTTTGGCTCAATTTAAAAAATAACAATATGAAGACTGTGACAGATTTAGCAATATTTTAGCTTAGATGCAAAAATGTGCCGTGACTTCAAATTGGGGAAGGATTTTTTTTTTAACTCTGAACTAGAACAGGTGCATTAGGTACCACTGAGTCAAACACAGGCAAAAATTCCTGCTTTGTTTTATGCGATGCCCAGTGCTTTGTACTGATTTGCTTATATTAAATCGTGTATTTAGAGCATGTAGCACAGTGTTGGACATATAATAAAGGCACATAAATATGGCAAAACTTTAAGGACCTTTTTTCTTTGTTCTATAAGAAACTCAGGAAATCTGTTCTATTATCCTAAAGTGGTTTTGCCCCATTTGTAGGCAAAAAGAAAGCTAACTGCCCATTAATCAATTCTTAGGGCCTCTGTATTGTGCTAACATAATATGGCCTTGCTCTTTACATCACACAGCATTCAAAGGGAGCAGAGGACTCCTTTCTACAGGTCCATTCAATCATTTCCAAGACTTTGCCTTCTTCAAAGCAGTGCCCTCAGTTCCCAGAATCACGTTTTGCATTCTAGTATTTGCTGCATGAGATGAATACATGAATTAATGAATGAACCCTTGCACCAGCATTCCAAGAATATGCCATATCTCAGAAGAGTGTTTAAATTTTAATTAAGTTCTTTTCTTTTCAGGAGAGATAGCCAAATTCATAGGCACTTAGGTTCCAAAAAAGAAAAAGAAAAAAGAAGGAAACTTGAATATCTTTACAACTGTTACAATGAAGTAAAAATACTAATGTTTTTCAGAACATCTTTGTATGGCCTGACATTCCCTTTGCTCTGCATACTTCGTATCACTTCCACTTTCTTCTCTCACACTGTTCTTTTCTAAGTTTTTTTTTTTTTTTTTTTTTTTAATGCCTTCAACTTACAAAATCTAACAAAAAAACCCATTGCCGCTAAGTCAATTCAAACTCATAGTCACCCCATAGGACAGAGTAGAGCTCCTCCATAGGGAGCAGCTGGTGGATTTGAACTGCTGGCCTTTTGGTTAACAACTGAACACTTAACTACTGTGCCAGCAGGGCTCCATTACTCAAGCCTCTTGCTTCTGTCCTGGTGGTGTAGTGGTTAAGAGCTACAGCTGCTAACCCGAAGGTCGGCAGTTTGAATCTGCCAGGTGCTCCCTGGAAACTCTATAGGGCAGTTCTACTCTGTCCTATAGGGTCACTATGAGTCGGAATCGACTCGATGGCAATTGGTTTTTTTTTTTTCCCTTACTTCTGTTTGGAATTGTTTCTATTTCTTTCTCGACTACCTTTTTCCATTGCCTAGTTAATTCCTACTTATTCATTATTCATGTCTGCTCAAATGTCAATTCTTTGGGGAACTTTTTCTGGGTTGTTTATTTTAGGTCAGATTTCGTTGCTTTAAGCCCTTCATAAAAGTTGTCATTTTTCCTTCAAAATACTTCTCATTTTGTCATTTTTCTTGTAACCATTGAAGTCTTTTCTGTGTAATAATTTGCATAGCCATTAAAAAGTGCTTTTTTTCCCATTTAGATTCCAGATTCTATGGGAAAAAGATCTATGTCTGCACGCTGACCATTGTAACTTTACCGCCTTGTATAGCACATGACTGATAAGTAGAAGGGTTTAATAGTGAGGTATCAAATGAAGGAAACGAAAGTTTCCCAGCTGATTGGATGGTTGCATATGAGATTTACAAGAAGACTCTGTGTGGTTCATAAACCTCTATGTCCTGTACTTCTATTCCTTCTCTAGAAGTACTGTTCTCTAGTCAGCAGTGCTTAATAAAAAGCTTTATTTGCATATACTAACAATGAAAGCACACTTTTGATTACTTAGTAATTTGCTTAAGAAAGATTTGAGCAAATATGTAATTCAAATTTCTGAAACAATGTTTTATAAATAATTTTAGTAATTTTCCAAGTTTTTATTTTATTTTTCTCTTTAGCTTATTTTGGCAGATGGCATATTAGCCCTGGCTTTTATCATATTGTGGTAGTCATAGATTATCTCTTAAATTAGTAAAGGGTCCACTTTTTGCAAAGGTAGTACAGAGTGTTACTCTACATTCCTCATCCAGCTTCCCTTAATGTTGAAATCTCACAAATTTTAGTAAGCATCCACTCAAACACCAAAGTCATTTTAAGACAGAAAACTTACAGTTGAGTAGAGTACAATTCTTAATGAAAGCTATTGTCCGGCCTCAGACTTCTTCCGGCCTTAATCTAGTGCTGGGCTTCACAGAGAAAAGCATCACAGTGAAAGCAGGTGAGAGCCACTCTCACTGTGTCTCCGGTTGTGTGCCACTAAAGCACATGACAAACAGTATTACAGACATGGGAGATTA
The DNA here is from genome assembly GCF_000243295.1 of Trichechus manatus latirostris. NCBI lineage: Eukaryota > Metazoa > Chordata > Mammalia > Sirenia > Trichechidae > Trichechus > Trichechus manatus. Next base: position 7,851,967 of record NW_004443950.1, on the reverse strand, counting down.
AGATGAGGCTGGTTACAAGATTTTATACACAGGAAGCCACTCATACTTAGAAAAAAAAAACACCTTATTGACTATAGCTGTAAGCAGATTTACATGCTTGTAAAAACGTAAGTGATTATCAAATTCTTGGATTTCAACGTTAGTACTTGGAGAGAAGACTGCCCCACACCTAAAATACACATGCATACACACACACGCAACATGTACGCTGTGTGTGTACGTGTATATAGCTATATCTACATCTCTATCTGAGAGCTGTGCTGCTAATACGGTCAGCGTTAACCACATATGGCTATTGATCACTCGAAATGGCTAGCCCAAATTGAGATGGGATATCAATGTACGAAGATTTTGAAGACTTAGTACAAAAACAAAACAACGTATAATATCTCATTAATAGTTTATACTGATGGCATGTAGAAGTTATGTCATTCTAAAATAAAATATATCATTAAAATTAATTTTAGCCCTTTCTGTTTATCCTTTTAATGTAGCTTCTAGAAAATTTAAAAATACATATGTGGTTCACATTGTATTTCTGTTGAACAGAGCCGGCTGAGAGGTCATGTTGTTATTGTTGTTGTTTTGTGCCATTGAGTCAATTCTGACTCGTACTGACCCTACATGACAGAGTAGAACTGGCCCCACAGGGTTTCTTAGACTGTAATCTTTATGAGATCACCAGGTCTTTCTCAGACAGAGCTGCTGGGTGGATTCGAATTTCCCACTTTTCAGTTGGCAGCTGAGCACTTAACCATTGCACCACTAAGGCTCCTTTCAGAGGCAATAGAGTAGCAAAAAAAAAAAAAAAAAACCAACAACATCGATTTGGAGTCAGAAGACGTTCCAGTAGACAATAGAGCATAATGGTTAAGAGCATAATCTTTGGGTCTAGACTGGATTCAAATCCCACCTCTGCTACTTGTTAGCTATGTGACCAAGGACAATGTATTTACTTTTCTAAACAGGGTTTCCTCTTCTTTAAAAGGGGGATAATAATCAAATCTAGCTGAGATGCTTACATAAGAACATGTATATAAACTCATACCATAGAGCTTGGCATATAATGATGGCTTAGCCCCCTACTAACTGACAAATATTTATTGAGAACCTCCTAAGTGTTGGGCTGCCTGTAAGAGTAACATAGAAATGTGATCACATTTTCCAGCTTAAAGGAGATGAAATTCTCCTTTAATTTAAATCGTTAGCTATGTGGGCTTAAATATCAGCCTGTTTCCTCATTTTAAAACAGGGATAATTATATCTTCACTGGAGGGTTTTGAAGATTAAATGAGATTATGACTGCATAATGTAATGGTATTTATACATTGAAAAGTGATATCCCAGCTCATCCTTTTCTTTTGCTACTCTGCATTCTGATCCAGCTTCCTTTAGACACTTTGTAGCTCTGCCTGTGCTCATTCTCTGATTTTCTTGCTGTTTATCTTTCCTTATTGATGGGGAAAGACAACACAGAGAACTTTGGGTCTCTCAAAATTCTCTGGTCTAGAGACTGCTGCCATGAAGGAGTTGATATTTTTTATTCTTTTTGACACGTTGGGTGTAAAATTCAATGAGACCTTCCCAATGGAAGCTATTGTGTGAATGACACTTTTTGTGATTCTGTCAAGAATCTTCTCCTAGCAGATCGCTGATTGTCATTACAGTAAAACCTGCAATAACTGGAACCAGGGTAAGGCAGAAACCTGTCAGAGAAGGAAAACTCAAATATTTTCCACTAAAAGGAGTGACAGGAAAGTGCTAATACTGCACCCTGTCAACAATGGAAAACTCGCAAGAGTCAGGAAAACAAGGCAGTCCAGTTGAGTTCCAGCTCTCACAGGTTTCACTGTCTTTGGATCTAGGGCATTTCTTTAAGTGAAACATCATTAAGGACAAATTTAATTGCATCTTTCTTTTCATTAAGGGTTCTAGAATACATAAGGGAACTGTAGGGGAGTAAAGTTTTTTTTTTTTCTTTCTTCCAATGAATCTTTAATCTTCTTTGAAAGTATCTAGCAAGCCACCATGCTATATATTTTTTTCTCCCATCAACATACTAACAGATCTTTACAAGTGTTGGGAGCACTATCTGACAGTTCAAACAGGTCAGTGAACATATTTATTCTTCCCAAATAAATGATAGTAAAGACTTTGTCAACTAAAAAGGGAAGGTGCACATGAGATGTGGTAGGGTCACCTGAAAGGTGAAATGCTCAAATGACTCCAGATAGATCAAAAGATCTTGCTTGCTCCGCAGTGGCATTCCCCTCAGTATGCTTAGAGTGGAATGAAGAGTCATTTGAACATAACTTGATGGAACCAAGTGAGAGAGGATCTTACAAAGTGATCTGGATAATTTTAGACTCAGTTCTAAAGAGAGGTGAAGAGTGGAAGGTAGTACAGAGAGAGGCATAGGGTATTTGGGCTTAATTAGTGAGATAAAGTATGACCAAGTCACCTAACCTCTTGATCTTAAAAAGAAAGGATGAGATTGAAAATTATATACATCTTGACCTTGAAGAATTAAACACCATTTTATCTCTTTGGGTCACAGTTCTCACAGAATGGTGAATAACATTCTAAGATTTGGGGCAACTTTCAACACACAAGTGATTTTATCATAGGTATTTTGTCATTGTCCTGAGCTATTTCCTTTGAGTTATTTTTCATAAAGAATTGGAGGAGAGCATTAAAACAATAAAATCTAGTATCTTGCCTAAGATTCCAAACCCCTTTCCTTGCCGCATTGGCCAAGGAGAAACTGAACAGTTATAAGATAAAACAAGTATTTTTAAAAGTTTAAAAACTTGTAGACTCAAAATATTAGCAAAACTCTATTGAGTTTAAAAATGCTGAATAGTCAATGATCTTATTTTGAGACACTTTTGTCACTCAATCTTTCATGCCCATGCACAGGACTGTAATTCATGTGGCTTTTCTAGAGAAATTTGGAGGATATCGGGTTGAATGGGATGAAAAGGTCATCGAAGTTGAGAAAACTGCAAGTAACTCTTGAGATACAAATGGAAAAGTCTCTGAGTCTAAGAAATAAAAGAGAAGGGGCCTATAACTAAAAATAAGAAAAATGAAATTAATCAATCAATGAATCAAGTTAAGTAAGTTCCTGTTTCTGGTGAAACTGGTGAATATAATAATCATTTGGTGGCAGAGTAAGCAAGGTGGGCTCATTCTCATCTGACTTAGTCAGCAGTAGGATTAAGTTTAGGAATTTAGAAGAAATAAACTTTAATAAAACACTGTAAGGGTCATACAAATATCTGGCTCAAAGGATTCGATTCATAACCTCTCTCAACTAGTTCCACCATGCACAAAATAAATCATTCGGCAGCATGAGGCAAGGATTATTTGCTAGATTCACAGAACATTAATTTAGAGGTTTGGTATAGAGTAAACATTTTATCAATTTTCTAATAAGCAAACTCTATTTCAGGAATTTTCAGTGAATAATTCTCAAGGAAAAGGTATGCAAGTGTTGGATTGTAAATAGATGAAGGGTTTACAGGGGAAATAGGCAAATATAAAAGTCAAGGTTCTACCCACAGAAACATGGATCTCCAGTAACATCCAGGTTTGGCAGTAGCCATTGTAGGCTATAAATAAACCACATGCTACTTTTTTTTCTTTCCATCTTCTTCTTATCAAGCACAGGATTTCCTTCTAGTCCTTACGCAGCTAGTGAGTAGCTGACACAGGATTTAATAGTTCTTCTATTTGCTTAGCTACTTCCTTTCCATCTATAACTTTCCCAGGTTGTGTAGTGGTTACTAATGTAGGTTCTGAAATCAGAACGACTATGAGTAAATACCATTCTTGTAGCTTAATGTATATGTGGCCTTGGGTAAGCATTATTGAATCACAGCTTTTGTTGTTCTTGTTTCTGCTTTTCTCTCTCTCCCTGTCTCATGAAATAAGAAGAATAATGTGTTAGTACAGGTATTCTGAGAAGCATAAACCAAGACAGCATTAAAGGGGAAAGATTTTATTACAGAATATGGGTATGTGAAGACAAATAGGGAAGGAGGTAGAAAAGCCTAGAAGACCATTAGATGTGAGGCAGACATGAAATAAAGAAGGAGATGAGGTTGAGTGGAAGCTTCCTAGACTGCTATGCAGTCTAAGGAAGGTTCAGTGAAATCATGAGGAAGTCCTCAAACCAAGAGTGGCTATCAGAGGAATCCTGTGTCTCCCAGAATAGGTTGGCCTTCATATTCCTGTGGCACTCAGTCATCAACAGGAGCAGCCTATGACAAGTGTGGCCTTGGTACAAAGGTCATGATGGATTTCAAAGTGCAGCAGCTGAAGCTTTGTATAGTTGAAATTCTTGACACACATTTTCTTAGCTGCTAAAAGTAGTGAGTGCTTCTCCACATAGGTAGAGCATTAACTAAGTGAATGCATGTAAAATCGCTCTGTTGGTACTTGCTGAATGTTAGCTGTTGCTACTATTACTATTGTGACTGCTGTTTACTATGAAGACATGTGCCGCACCCATTAGTTGTATTGGTTTAACACTATGACTCTTAATTAACTTCATTTTTTTTTTTTGGAGAGTGCGGACTAAATTTTCCATTCCTCTTACAAGCGTCTAGCACAGTGTTCTGATATATTCTGTTTTGGTGCCTTGACACACAAAAAGGCTACTTCCATATCACTGGAAAATGGGCTAAAGCAAACAAAATCTTCAGAACTGGAACATGCCCTGTGGTCAATCTTGCAACTAGCAGAGCCAATCCCTGCGATGGTGTCTCTGCAGCCCACCCACAGCGGCAGTTCCCAATCAGAGGAAGGGGGTCAGCACCCCACAAAGGCCCTATGGACCTTAAAGAAAATATTGAACAAATTGTTTGTCATTATTAAATATTTTGTTAGCTTTGCTAACAAAATTAAATGGCTATCTTCAACTTGTTGCAAATTCTTTGTTATCTTTTTGTTTTCATTGCAAAAGGAAAAATACACTTTGCCAGATCCATTATCTGTGGACTAAAAAATCTCTAAACACTACTAAGACTTATTGAGATTTTAGTACACTAAATGCAGAAAGAGAATTCTGGTATTCAACAAAATAACTACCTAGTTTCTTTTTTTAAGAAAACAGTAAGCAAGGCAGAGAAATACTGAGAGGGAGCCATGGAGACACATCTGCTCTGCGAATTGCTGACCCTGAAGCCAAATACAGAACTTTTGCACTGAACTTCAGGAGCTTTCAGTAACTTTAAAAATGAGTTTGGTTCTTATTTTTGACACTCTCTGTTTAGTACCGAGACTAGGACAGGCAATTTGTTACATGGTGGTCACCTTAGAAGTTCAAGTCCTGCCCCCTTCCTGAGTACTTTGATCATTTCCCAAGGAGACATACAAATTGAGTCCACTTGGCTCTTCTGCCACTGTCCAGGTACCATGCTCTCCGTGTATTGGATTCAGTGTATCTCAGAAGGATAAGCTCAAAGGCTTTGGATATGATTAATGTTGGGCTAGAATCTGCCTCCTTCAGGTTGTGTGGTCTGAGGCAAGTTACTCTATATCTCTGTACCTCAGTTTATTCAACTGAAAAATTAGAAAATGAATTCCAATCAGTGGTAGTGAAGCCTAATACAAGTATATACAGAAGGCCTAGTGCAAATAGATGCTAAATGAATAAATGGTTGCTGTCCTCATTTATCTGGAAATTAGCACTATTATCTCTCTTTGGCTATATTTACAACTTAAAAACCAACCCTGTAAATCACCCAAAGAAATCAATGAATGCCAGTTGACCTTATTCAACACGTTTTTATTAGTTCTGAGGACCACGGGCATTTGTTCATTTCTTGATTTGATCAACTTTATTCATATTAAAAGCAGCATAGTGTTGTGCTAAGAACACAATTTCCCTAGGCTTATGCATCAAATCTGCTACTTAGCAGCTGTGTAACTTGGTTAAGATCACTTAATTTCAGTTCCCTTACCTCTAAAATGAGGATAATAGTAGTACGTATTCAGAGTCTGTCCTAGAGTAAGTGCTCAATAGACAGTGACCAACAATCTAATGGAGTCCCTGAGTGGTGCAAACATTTTAAATAATTTTTTTATTGTGCATTAAGTGAAAGTTTACAGTTCAAGTTCGTTTCTCAGACAAAAATTTATGCACACGTTGTTATGTGGCCCTAGTCACTCTCCCTGTACCATGACATCACACTCCTCCTATCCATCCCAATTTCCCATGTCCATTCAACTAGCTCCTGTCCTTTTTTGCCTTCTCATCTTGCCTCTGGACAGGAGCTGCCAATTTAGTCTCATGTATCTACTTAAGCTAAGAAGCACTCTATTCAAGAGTATCATTTTATATCTTACAGTCGAGTCTAATCTATGTCTGAAGACTTGGCTTCGGGAGTGGTTTCAGTTCTGGGGTAACAAAGAGTCTAGGAGCCATGTCTTTTGGGGTCCCTCCAGTCTCAGTCAGACCATTAAGTCTGATCTTTTTACTAGAATTTGAGTTCTGCACCCCTGCTTTTCTCCTACTCTGTCAGGGACTCTCTGCTGTGTTCCCTGTCAGGGCAGTCATTGGTGGTAGCCGGGCACCATCTAGTTCTTCTAGTCTCACGCTGATGGAGTCTCTGGTTTACGTGGCCCTTTCTGTCTCTTGGGCTAATATTTTCCTGTGTCTTTGGTGTTCTTTATTCTTCTTTGCTACAGGTGGGTTGGGACCAATTGATACATCTTAGATGGCCTCTTGCTAGCTTTTAAGACCCAAGACGCCACGCGCCAAAATGGGATGCAGAACATTTTCTTAATAAATTCGTTATGCCAATTGACCTAGATGTCCCCTGTAACCATGGTCCCCAGACCCCTGCCCCTGCTACTCTGTCCCTTGAGGTGTTTGGTTGTATTCAGGAAACTTCTTAGCTTTTGGTTTAGTCCAGTTGTGCCGACTTCCCCTATAATGTGTTGTCCTTCCCTTCACCTAAGATAATTCTTATCTACTATCTAGTTAGTGAATACCCCTCTCCCTCCTTCCCCACCCTCATAACCATCAAAGAAGGTTTCCTTCTGTGTTTAAAACTTTTCTTGAGTTCTTATAATAGTGGTCTCATACAATATTTGTCCTTTTGCAACTGACTAATTTCACTCAGCATAATGCATTCCAGCTTCATTCATGTTATGAGATGTTTCATGGATTCATTGTTGTTCTTTGTCACTGCGTAGTATTCCATTGGGTGAATATACCATAATTTGTTTATCCATTTGTCCATTGATGGGCACCTAGGTTGTTTCCATCTTTTTGCTGTTGTGAACAGTGCTGCAATGAACATGGGTGTACATATATTTATTCATGTGATGGCTCTCATTTCTCTAGGATATATTCCAAGGAGCGGGATTGCTGGATCATATGGTACTTCTATTTGTTGCTTTTTAAGGAAGTGCCAGATCAATTTCCAAAGTGGTTGTACCATTTTACATTCCCACCAGCAGTGTATAAGTGTTCCAGTCTCTCCACAACCTCTCCAACATTTATTATTTTGTGTGTTTTGGATTAATGCTAGCCTTGTTGGGGTGAGATGGTATCTCATTGTAGTTTTGATTTCCATTTCTCTAATGGCTGATGATCATGAGCATTTCCTCATGTGTCTATTAGCCACCTGAATGTCTTCTTTGGTGAAGTGCCTGTTCATATCCTTTGCCCATTTTTTAACTGGGTTGTTTGTCCTTTTGTTGTTGAGGTTTTGCAGTATCATGTAGATTTTAGAGATTTGACGCTGATCATATTTATCATAACCAAAATTTTTTTCCCAGTCTGTAGATTGTCTTTATACTCTTTTGCTGAAGTCTTTTGATGAGCATAATGTTTGATTTTTAGGAACTCTGAGTTATCGAGTTTCTCTTCTGGTGTTTGTACATTGTTAGTAATGTTTTGTATTCTTTTATGCCATGTATTAGAGCTCCTAATGTTGTCCCTATTTTTTCTTCCATGATCTTTATTGTTTTAGATTTTATGCTTAGGTATTTGATCCATTTTTAGTTAGTTTTTGTGCATGGTATGAGTTATGGGTCTTGTTTCAGTTTTTTGCAGATGGATATCCAGTTATGCCAGCACCATTTGTTAAAGAGACTTTCTTTTCCCCAATTAATGGACTTTGGGACTTTGTCAAATATAAGCTGCTCATAGGTGGATAAATTTTTGTCTGGATTCTCTATTCTGTTCCGTTGGTCGGTGTATCTGTTGTTGTACCAGTACCAGGCTGTTTTAACTACTGTGATGGTATAATAGGTTCTAAAATCAGGTAGTGTGAGGCCTTCCACTTTGTTCTTCTTCTTGAATAATGCTTTACTTATCCGGGGCCTCTTCCCTTTCCATTTGAAGTCGGTGATTTGTTTCTCCACGTCATACAAAATGCCATTGGAATTTGGATCAGCATTGCGTCGTATCTTTAGATCTCTTTGGGTAGAATAGACATTTTCACAATGTTGAGTCTTCCTATCCATGAGCAAGGTATGTTTCTCCACTTATGCAGGTATCCTTTGGTTTCTTGAACTAGTGTCTTGTAGTTTTCTTTGTATAGGTCTTTTAAGTCTCTGGTTAGATTTTATCTTCTTGGGGGCTATTATAAATGATACTGATTTGGTGATTTCCTCTTTGAAGTTCTCTTTGTTGGTGTAGAAGAATCCAACTGATTTTTTATGTTTATCTCGTATCCTGATACTTTGCTGAAATCTTCTATTAGTTCCAGTAGTTTTCTTGTGGATTCTTTGGGGTTTTCTGTGTATAAGGTCATAACCTCTGCAAATAGAGATTCTTTCACTTCTTCCTTACCAATTTGGATGCCCTTTATTTATTTTTCTAGCCTAATTGCTCTGGCTAGGACCTCCAGCACAATGTTGAATAAGAGTGGTGATAAAGGGCATCCTTGTCTGGTTCCCGTTCTCAAGGGGAATGTTTTCAGACTCTTTCCATTTAAGATGATGTTGGCTGTTGGCTTTGTATAAATGCACTTAATTATGTTGAGGAATTTCCCTTCTATTCCTATTTTGCTGACAGTTTTTATCATGAATGGGTGTTGGATTTTGTCAAAATGTCTTGTCTGCATCAATTGATAAGATCATCTGGTTCTTGTCTTTTGTTTTATTTATGTGATGGATTACATTGATTTTTTTTCTAATGTTGAACTATCCCTGCATACCTGGTATGAATCCCACTTAGTCATGGTGAATTGTTTTTTTGATATGTTGTTAAATTCTATTGGCTAGAATTTTGTTGGGGATTTTTGCGTCTATATTCATGAGGGATATTGGTCTGTAATTTTCTTTTTTTGTGGTGTCTTTACCCGGTTTTGGTTTCAAGGTTACGTTGGCTTCATAGAATGAGTTTGGCAGCTTTCCATCCTTTTCTATGCTCTGAAATACCTTCAGTAGTAGTGGTGTTAACTTTTCTCTGCAAGTTTGATAGAATTCTCCAGTGAAACTGTCAGGGCGAGGGCTTTTTTTTTTTTTGCCGGGGGTGGGGGTGAGTTTTTAAATTACCTTTTCAATCTCTTCTTTTGTTTTAGGTTTATTTAGTTGTTCTAAGTCTGTGTTAGTTTAGGTGGGTAGTGTGTTTCTAGAAATTTGTCCATTTCCTCTAGGTTTTTAAATTTGTTAGAGTACAATTTTTCATAGTGTTCTGTTATGGTTACTTTAATTTCAGTTGGATCTGTTGTGATAGCACCCATCGCATTTCGTATTTGGGTTATTTGCTTCTCTTGTGTTTTTCTTTTTTCAGTTTGGACGATGGTTTATCGATTTTGTTGATCTTTTCAAAGAACCAGCTTTTGGTCTTGTAAACTCTTTCAATTGTGTTTCTATTTCCTATTTCATTTAGTTCTGCTCTAATTTTTATTATTTGCTTCTTTTGCTGCTCTGTTTCTATTTGTTCGAGTTGTAGAATTAAAGTTTTGATTTTTGCCCTTTTTCTTTTCGGATGTATGTATTTATTGCTATGAATTCATTTCTGAGCACTGCTTTTGCTGTGTCCCAAAATGTGTTTTCATTCTCATTTGAGTCTGTGAGTTTCTTTAGTCCATCCTTAATTTCTTCCATAACCCAGTAGTTTTTTTAGCAAGGTGTTGTTCAGTTTCCATGTGTTAGATTTTTTTCCCTTGCTTTATCTGTTATTGATTTCTACTTTTAAGGCTTTATGGTCAGAAAAGATGCTTTGTAATATTTCGATGCTTTGGATTCTGTTAAGGCTTGCTTTGTGGCCTAATATGTGGTCTATTCTGGAGCATATTCCATATGTATTGGAAGAGAAAGTATACTTGGTGGCTGTTGGGTAGAATGTTTGGTAAATGTGTATGAGATCAAGTCAGTTGATTGTGACATTTAGATGTTCCATGTCTTTACTGAGCTTCTTTCTGGATGTTGTGTCCTTGACCGAAAGTGGTGTGTTGAAGTTGCCTACTATTATTGTGGAGCTGTCTATCTCTCTTTTCAATGTTGTTAGAGTTTGTTTTATGTACTTTGGAGCCCTGTCGTTGTGTGTAAATATTTATTATGGTTATATCCTCCTGGTGTATTGACCCTTTAATCATTATATAGTGTACTTCCTTATTGTTTGTAGTGGATTTTACTTTAAAGTCTGTTTTCTCAGAGATTAATATTTCCACTCCTGCTCGTTTTTGCTTGATATATTTTTTATCATCCTTTGAGTTTTAGTTTGTTCGTGTCTTTCAGTCTAAGGTGTGTCTCTTGTAGGCAACATATACAGATCATGTTTTTTTATCCATTCTGCCACTCTCTTTATTGGTGCATTTAGTCCATTTACATTCAGCATAATTATTAATAGGTGTGAGTTTAGTGCTATAATTTTGATGGTTTATTTGTGTGTTGTTGACAGTTTCTTTGTTCCACTTAATTTTCTGTGCTGAGTCCTTTTTCTTTACGTATTTTCTTTTAGCTTTTTTCATTGTTGTTGATTTTGTATTTACTGAGTCTTTATGTCTTTCTTGTTTTTTATTTTGATGTAGGATTGTTAGTTTCCTTTGTGGTTATCTTAATATTTACCCCTGTTCTTCTAAGTTTAAACCAATCTTTTATTTCTTTGTATCACCTTGACTTCCTCTCCATATAAAAGATCTATGACTACATTTCTTTAGTCTCTTTTTTTGTTTTAGTGTGGTGATCGTTTACATGTTGACTTCTGTGTTTTCCTATTTACAGTGTATTAGCTTTTATTTATTTTTGTGACTTCCCTATCTGGGTTGATATCTGTTTGGTCTGTCCTGTGTTCTAGTCTTGATCTGACTTTATTGATTTTTCTAACTGGAGGACTCCCTTTAGTATTTCTTGTAATTTTGGTTTGGTTTTTGCAAATTCCCTAAACTTCTGTTTATCTGGAAATGTTCTATTTTTGCCATCATATTTGAGAGGCAGTTTTGCTGGATATAGAATTCTTGGCTGGCAATTTTTTTTCCTTCAAGGCTTTATATATGCCATCCCATTGCCTTCTTGGCTGCATGGTTTCTGCTGAGTAGTCTGAGTTTAGTCTTATTGACTCTCCTTTGTAGATGACTTTTCATTTATCCCTAGTCTCTCTTAAAATTCTCTTTGGTTTTGGAAAGTTTGATTATAATATGTCTTGGTGACTTTCTTTTGAGATCTACCTTGTGTGGGGTTCAATGAACATCTTGGATAGATATCTTCTCATCTTCCATGATATCAGGGAAATTTTCTGCCAACAAATCTTCAACAATTTTCTCTATTATATCTCCTGTTCTGGTACTCCAGTCACTCATAGGTTATTCCTCTTGATAAAGTCCTATAATCTTCATTTTTTTAAATTCTTTTATCTGATTTTTTCTTCACATAAGTTGGTGTCAAGTGCTTTATCTTCAATCTCACTAATTCTGACTTCTATTGCCTCAATTCTGCTCCTATGACTTTCTATTTAGTTGTTTAATTCTGAAATTTTATTATTAATCTTCTGGATTTTTGTTTGCTATCTCTCTATGGATTTTTGCAGCCTGTTAAATTTGTCATTATGCTCTCCTAAAATCTTAAGTTCCTCTATTACTTTGTGTGTTCCTTTGCTTGTTCTGAGTTTTGCATGATCTCTTTCCTTATATCCTGAAGAGTTCTGTATATTAATTTTTTGTATTGTACCTCCGGTAATTCCAAGAAGTTCTCTTCCTGTGGAAGATTTCTTGATTCTTTGTTTTGGGAGCTTGCTGAAGCCATCATGGTCTGCCTCTTTATGTGATTTGGTATTGACCGTTGTCTCTGAGCCGTCAGTAAGTTATTATATTTACTTATCTTATGTTTGCTTACTGTGTCCTAGCTTCTTGTTTTGGTTTATTTTGTTTTGATGTACCCAAATAGGCTGTTCATATGAGCTAGTTTGATTCTAGGCATCTTTGAAGCTCTCATGTCCTGTCACCAGGTGGTTAGAGCTGTTACTAGGTATGTAAGCCCAGGAGTCCATTTACTTTTCTTATATGGATTCAGCTCAGGTGTCCAGGTGGTTGGTCACCAAGTCTGTGGTGCAGACTCTCACCTACAGTCCTAGATGGGCAGGCATGATTGGAGTAGGCACAAGTACCTTGCTACAGTTGTGGTTACATGGTGAGCAAGGCACAGGCTGACGGCTGCCCCTGACTGGGAGAAAAGCATGTCCCTGTTCCCTAGAGTGCGTTGGTGGGTGGATTTTGCAGCCTGACTATGGGCACCCAATGCTATTGGCTGTAAGGGCTAGGAGACACCACTTATTCTTGGACCCCTGTTACAGGTGGTTAGGTGGAGTGGGTGGAGCCACCAGTCCTCAAGCCCCTGATGTGGGTAGGTGAGGACCCTGCTTAAAGGGCAGAGCAGTGTCAAATGTCACAAACCTGACACTCCACCATATAGTTGATACAGTTGAAGTTAGTCTGCAGGTATATACCTTGTTGTACTGTGGTAATGAAGGCCTACGCTGTTGAAATGGGCCCACACAGGTTTATGCAGGGGTGAAAGGCATTCAAAGTCCATAGACCCCTTATGCCCGTGCCTAGGCAAAGGAGCTGTGCTTGCCCTGAGTTCATGGCTTAGGGGAGCTGGCAGATTATTTTTTCCTGTTTGTTAATTTGTTCCCTTTCCAAAGCTGGGAGAATGGCTCAGAGTGTATGACACATCCTACTTCCAGCCCAGTGGACATGGCAGTCGCTGAAGCAGGCCTGGGACCTAGTGCTGAGTGGGGAGAAGGCAGGTAAATGGGAGAGAGGTTCTTCCCAAACAAGGTGTTTTTTGATCCACTTGGTAGGTCAGATGCATGTACTTATCTTTTGCCTATTGAGTGCAGCTTTTCACTGGTTCTGGAGGCTTGAGTAGATTTTCTGCCTCTTGGTCTCTCCCAATGTGGAAAATGCATCCCAAAAGCCACTGCTTGCCTCACAGTGCATGCCAGCTGATCTGGCCCGCAGGGTGCTGGTTCCTGCCAGGTCAGGTCTGGCAACTCCTTGCTGCTTCCAAACCTTCTCTCCCTCCGCCTGCCACTCAGTCTGATTCCTCAACTTTGCCTTTGATGTTCAGGGCTCTTGGATTGTCATATATAATTGATTCACCTTTTTTTTGGGTCTTTATTGTAAGACGGACCGCAGGAAGTATCTGACTACTCCGCCGTCTTGGCCCCACCTCTGGTGCAAACATTTTAATGCACTCGGCTACTAACCAAAATGTTTGAGGTTCAAGTCCACCAAGAGACCTCTCAGAAGAAAGGGCTTGTGATCTACTTCCAAAAAAATTAGCCATCGAAAACCCTATGGAACAGAAGAAAACCAAAGTCTCAGAGAAGAAACTACTCTACAGGACTAATAGCCTATATGAGCCATGGCGTCATCTAACCAGAGACCAGAAGAACTAGATGGTGCCCGGCTCCCACTACCAATCATTCTGATCAGGGCCACAATAGATGGACCCTGATATAACAGGAGAAAAACACGGAACAGAACTCAAATTCTTAAAAAGTCCAGACTTACTGGACCGGTTAAGACTAGAGGACTCCCTGAGACTATCACTCTGAGATACTCTTTAAACCTTGAAGCAAAACTATCCCCTGAGGTCACATTTTTGTGAAATAACAGACTGACATACAAAATAAAGTATATTATCTGTGAGTATGGTGCGCCATTAAAAAAACCATCTATATGAGACCAAAAACTAAACAATTACTTGAAAGCAAAAATGAGAAGATAAGGAGGCAGGGAAACTAGAGTACTGGAAATTGAACAACCAGAATACAATTAAAGAGAATGTTGACAGATTGTGAAAAATGCAACTAATTTAAAAAAAAAAAAGTTGTGTGGAAATTGTCAAATGGGAGCCTAGTTTGCTGTGTAAACTTTCACTGACACACATGAGGTTGCCATAAATTGGAGTCAATTCAATGGCAACTGGTTGGTTGTTGGCTTATTGATTCAACATTTGAGTACCTACAATTGGGGAATATCTGTGTCAGTCAAGGTTATTTTTATTTTGTGTTTAAGTTTAAGGCCACTTTCTCAACAAAAATGGTTCTTGGGGACTTTGCTCAGTATATTTCTAAGATTATTTATATACACCATTCTGTCAAAGTGGAAGTAATCACAACAGTGTTTACTTTATGTCCATTTTTTTCTATCCCTCTCTTCTCTTCTACTCCCCTGCCATCCCCTCATCCCTTGGCAAGTAACCTACTTAAGCTACGTCTAAACTTCTACACTTTTAGAATTGTTTGCCCTGACTGTCAATTATGGTGTCTGGGCACACTAGGGAAAAGAAGGTCCACAGATTTCCTACTAAGCTTCCGAGGCTCATTCACCATGTTATTCCATGTTATTCCGTTATCCCTGGGCAGCATCTCTTGGGGAAGGAGGATGGAATGCTTCATAAACTCTTCTCTTACTGGAACACTTCTACTTGCTTGCCATAAATATTATCCTTTTTATATAAACAATGTATTCCTAGATTTTCTATTTCCTTAGGCATTTGGGTTCATTCTTAAATTCTATGTTTGAAAACGATTGGAATAATATTGGAGAAAATTTTTATCAAACCTCATAATCTATAACTAGAGCATGCGTTTAGAATTTTTATCACAGGTATTAGACAAGATGCTGCTTACTCATAGTCATTAACTGCAAGTTCTGTGATCTTGCTTAAAGGTATCTAAGAGCCTGGTATCAGTTTCATTAACATGCATATTTGGTGATGACCTTAATAGAAATAATAATGATCATTTTAAAATTTTTATTTTATAAAAGTAATTTGTATTATAGCCCCTAGAAACTGAGGTCTGACATAAACTTTCATGATTTTAACCTAGAATGATATTCATTAAATTCATTAAAGAATAAATAGAAACAGAAATTGTCCTACTTTAATACTTTTAGGGTCTACTCTAATTCTCACCCCCCACCTACCCATTCCTCAACATGAAGAAGCCATTGTGAATGATATATAAAATGAGGGTTGATTAGGGCTACGTCTATTATAGCCAGAGAACAGTGTCTTAGAATTTATTCAACAGCTCCACTGAATAACAAAATAACCTATAAGCTCTGTAATTTACAAATCCTTAGTACTTTGAAAAGCTATTATCAAAGCAATGTCATACCAACTGGGTTCACCCATTTTAACTTCTTTAATATTCAATTTAAAACAACAGAAATTCACGTCATAATTACTTTTAATGTTCAATGAACAGTCCAATGAATGTTTTAAATTTCCTTTCTAACATATCCAATAAGCTGGTCATAGTTTTCTTCTATTCTCATCAATAGTTATAGTCAAATGTAACATCACTCACAGTACCAATTACATTTTTTTTTCCTTTTATCGCCTTAAAGTGGCATCAGGTTTTACTCTCCCTTTAAAGTATTAAACTAATGTGTTTAATACATTTATTTGCAACCAAAATTAATTGGAATTATGTTCATTACCCTCCGTTTGTTCCTTCAGATCCACTCTCCACCCTTCTCCATAAGGGGCTCCCTTGGTTTCTGCCTTCTGATTGGACTTAGCCACAGGGAGCACAAATTGGGGATAGGAGGGACAGAGCAGAGAGAGATCTGGTAATTATTTCTCTAGTTTCCTCCGCTTGCTATTGCCTCAGGTCTGCTGTTACTCAAGATGAAGATTATAGCTGCTGTCAGGAGGCCCTGTCCAATCATTTTTTTCATTCAGAGCTGTAGGACAGCCCCCTCCTGTCTCCTTTAAGGCCAGAGGCTGGTAATAGACCTCCGTCCCCTTACTAATCCCTGTAACTCTCCAGCACTATCCTTTTCATTTCTCTACATCTTGCCCACAGCTTTGTAATAGGCCCTTTATTAACCTCTTTTCGAATTACCCAGTTAGAGTGTGCCATCTGTTTTCTGCCAGGGTGCTAATTGATCAAGTATCAATAAACAGCAACTCTTTATTCCAACTACAAAATCAAACATATTAGTATTAAGTGCTTGTTTGAAAATAAAAAATTCTCATTTCTTATTGGTATTGCATAAAATAATCATTACAATTGCCTAGCAACTTAACAGGAGCCATGGTAGTGCACTCTATTAAAATTCAAACACTGTACCTACAACTTGCCAGTTTTTCTTTAGATTGACTTAAAAATCAAGTCTGTGACCCAGTTATATGCCACATATGGAACCAATTTGTCTTCGTCATATAAATTTAATAAATTCTTTGAGTGTGTGCATGTATGCAAAATCAGTATGAAAAGGATCTAGAAAATGCCCCATGTAGAAAAATCATTCCTTACACATAATATGTTTTTTTTTTTTTTTTCTAATCCAGAAGATGTGAAGAATCAGAGTGGACTTGCCTGAGGAGTTGTGGGTGTAGAGTCAAAGGAGAACAAAGATATCCAGGGTTGATAAAGGATCAGGGATGAAAGAGACTTGAAAATACATGTGTTGAGGAAGAAAGGGCAAAATAGAGCTTAATACTAAGAGTTAGTTACAGAGGACACTCCAGAAGAAAATACAGACTTGAAAGTGTATTGACATTAATGATATTATCACATTTTTATGCCTATATTGAGCTCTCACTATGTGCCAGCCACTATGAGTACAAACTGTTCTTATTCTCATTTGACATTTGAGGAAAGTAAAATAAAGAAAATTTTCCATGGTCAATAATGTGGTAAAGTTGAGAACCTTATGCCTAGTTCTCTCTGATCCCACATTTAAGTATGGCATCGTACCATTCTGCCTCTTTAAGTGAAAAATGTGATTGTGTAGATAGGAGACAACTGCAGTATTTGAAGAGTGAGATACGTGGTCAGTCCCTCTTTTATAGGGTGTCAAGAAAAACAGGGAATGGAAGTTCTATTCAGATACCAAAATGGCCACAATGGCCATGATGAAGCCAACTTATACTGGGTGGACCCAAGTAGTATTGCTAAGTCCCATAAAAAGTGGTTGGAGAATCTTAGACTCTAGTTGTCCCTAGAAGAGTTCGAGGAGAAGCCTAAAGCCTATTTCATGTGAGGGATGAAGGGAGGGAGGATTTAGTGATCAGGCTTATGATTAGACAAGAAGATATTCCAGGTCTCTTCAAGTTCTGCTTATATATGCGTTGACTCCTAGCTGTTACTTTTTGCCAGAAGAGTCTCACTTTGAGCGAATACAAATAAATTATTCTTTTTTTTCTTAATAGAAATATGTCTAAAAGCCCCTTAGCATCCATCTGATATTTGCTATGACTTGTAAGTTTGCTTTAAATCAGCTGCTGTGAAAACAAAATAAATACAATTCTGTGGTTAGATACTTTTTCTCACATTGTACTTTTTGTAGGAATAAAATTCCTCTGAAGAGCCAATCATTAAAACCATTTTATATGCTGGATAACTGGAAGGAAAATCTTAAAAATAACCAACTAGGATTTGTGTGTGTGAGAGAAAAGGAGAGAGAGGGATGAAGGGAGGGAAGGAGGGAGAGAGAAAGTATATGTGTGTTTTATTTTACTTATGCATTTATTTTTTCATTAAAAAAACTTATTTCAAGATTGAGCGTGGATGAGTACTAAAAAAATACTTCAGGAAAAATAAACTAACAAGAGTTGATTCTTCTGAAAACAATGTTTTTCAGTGTGGTCAAAGAATGTAATAATCACTGTAGATATTCACTGAATACTATGCACTTTAATAATTCAAAATTGCTGGTCATTTCAAAACACACATGACTTGTTACTTGTGTCTCTAACTTTATCTGTATATATTTTTGATCCAAAACCTGAAAAGACCCAAGATTACATTCTCAGACTGTCCTAGTTGGTTGATACAAAAGCAATTTTCTCTCTCTCTCTCTCTCTACTCTTCCTTCCTTCCTTCCTCCCTCCCTCCCTTCCTTCCTTCCGTTCTTCTTTCCTTCCTTTCTTCCTATTGAAGAATATATTGAATCACATAATCACATAAGTGAATCACTGTACAACTTATATGTATAGAAAATCTAACTTCTTTGATATTTTGCCATTGGCTGTCTTGTCATTTTGTACATCTAGTCATTGAGAGGTGTCAGTTTCTTAGTGCTGCTGGAACAGAAATGGAACAAATGGGTGGCTTTAATGAATAGAATTTTATTTTCTCACAATTTAGGAGGTCAGAAGTCCAAATCAGTGCACCTGGCTCTAGGGGAAGGCTCTCTCTCTCTCTGTTGGCTCTTGCGGAAGGTCCTTGTCTCTTTTAAGCTTCTGTTGCTTGGTTCCTTCAAAATCTTCTTGTGGCCTGTATCTTCCCTTCCATTTATGCTTGCTTCTCTGGGCCTAATCTGCTCTTTTTAAGTATGAACAGTGATTGGTTTAAAACACACCCTATACTGATATGGTCTCATTAACATAACAAAGAAAACCCAGTACTCAAATGGGATTACACCCATGAGTATAGGAGTTAGGAGTTACAACACATATTTTAGAGGGACAAAATTCAGTCCATAACAAGAGGCCACTCAATGACTGTGTGTCTCCAAAACTTTTCACCCACATATTGTGTTGGTTTAACTTATATTTAATGATTAAATGTTTTTCAGAGAGGATATGTGAGATATTCTACTTGGTGAACTGTGAGAATGTTAAATATGAGTCACAATTTTCAAACTTCTTTTATGTAGATCCCCTATGGAAAAATATACTAATCTCTCTCTTTTTAAAAATTTTTAAATAACTAGTTCAGTATTAGAGCCCTAGTGGCACAGTGATTAAGAGCTAGGGCTGCTAACCAAAAGGTCAGTAGTTCAAATCCACCGACTACTCCCTGAAAACCATACGGGGTAGTTCTACTCCATCCTATAGAGTCGCTATAAATCAGAATCAACTCGATGGCAACTTTTTTTTTTTTTAGTTCAGGATTAATGTTTAAGCCTCGCGGTTTACTGCTTCTTTGATTTTTGAGGAGTTCATACATTCTAAACTAATAGTTAAAGGAGATATCATTACCCTTTAAAATGATCTAATTTAAAACTTAGTGAAATGATTCCACAAAAAGAAAATAATCTCATCTTTTTTGACCTTTCCTAAATACATACATATATACATAAATAAATAAATGTATATACATCATGGTGTTGAGTATTGCTATAGTTGAATTGTGCACCCTAAATATATATGTTGAAGTCCTAACCTTTGTACCTATGAATGTGCTATTCTTTGGAAATATGGTTTTTCTTTTGTTACGGTAATGAGGTCATACCTGCGTACTTTGGTTCTAAACCTAATCCTTTCTGAGTGGTGTCTTATAAATGGGAATATACCAAGGATTGCAGGCAGCTGCTAGAAGCTGAAAGAGACAAAGAAAGACCTTCATGTAAATTCAACACCCTGAATTCCCAAATTATAAGAAAATAAATTTCTGTTCTTTAAAGCCACCCACTTGTGGTATTTTGTTAGGGAACTAAGGCAGGTATCTTTTGAAAGAATTCGGAATAGGCACAAGCAAACTGATTAATTAAAAAGGGATAAATTTGGAAGGGAAATTTTTTACTGCCAGTAAATACTTGCACATATTTTGGGTTGATTTCTTTCAGGATTTTGAAGCCCAGCATTTCCTATAATCTTAGCAAGTAGAACTACCTTTCCAAAGGGAATATGTATCATCTATAGCAAAGGTCACCTATCTGCAAAGACATCAATAAGCCTAACATTGAGGATGGTGAATGTTTTGTTCTCCCTGTTGACAGGCTTGGGGAATGTTACATACTATTAATATGGCTGACTAATTCCTAATTAGGAACTCATTAGCAGCTCGACAACAGTAGTTTGATGGATTTGCAGCCAATCTTGAAAAAGTTCATAATAAACGACCTCTGGCCCAAAACTTTCCCAACTGTCAATCATTTAATACCATTGTTTTGTGTTGGAAAATATAATCATTCTGGTTCTCCTTGGGAAAGTGCAGGAAGCCCATTTCTCTTACAGGATTATTATATTTAATTAATATTGATACTAATCAATGCATTATATGCTGTTGCTTTTCTGATAGGAAATTTGCACCCTCTGGATCATAGCCAGAATGCTCCTTAGAGGAAGGAAGGATGGTTAGACTATGTCTTACATACTTTGGATATGTTGTCAGGAGGGACCAGTCCCTAGAGAAGGATATCATGCTTGGTAAAGTACAGGGTCAGCAAAAAAGTGGAAGACCCTCAATGAGATGGATTGCAACAATGGGCTCAAGCATAACAACGATTGTGAGCATGGCACAGGACCAGGCGCAGTGTTCCGTTCTGTGGTGCGTAGGGTCGCTATGAGTCAGAACCGACTTGATGGCACCTAACGACAACAACAGATTACTTATTTGAATATCCTTGGTTTTGCCATTCTCTTTCTTAGAGAATATTGGTTAACAGCTAGGTATGGATGTGCCGTCATGTAAAATATGCATGTTAATGTAGAACATTAAGATAAACAAAAAGAAAATGACATTTTGGTGATTCCCATAGCAACTGTAATATTATACAACTAGCACATTTACTACTGTAAAGAAGACATTTTTACATTAACAAAAGATATATTATTAAAACAAATGTTTTAATTAATGTCCTTTTTTAAAAGCAAGAAGAGGAAATATAACTATTCTTAGCATGACATCTAGGGTACAACTTAAAAAATTTTTTTTTTAATTTGAAATTAAACAATGGTGCCCTTGAAATTTCAAACCATACTAAAAGCCTTATTAAAAAAATATGGTATGTAGTCCTCTCTGTCCTTTTCCATTCTTCCTTATTGTTTATTTCTGTTAGGGTTCAAGTTTACATAATTTAGAGAGAGCATGAAGTTCATTGTGGAAAATTTTGGAACCCTAAGTTCCTCCAAGGTGTCCTGAAAATTTTCCAGTAAGTGTAAGGAGATATTTGTTCCTGTGGGATGCGGGGAGGGAGGGATGGGGAATAAAAAGCAAATAATAGTTTCATTTTAATTTTTCAACCTACCTGTGGAGAAAAGTCAGGAAGCCCTATGCAAAGCAACAAGGGAAAGATGTGTATGGTTGCAGAGCCAGAAAGGTAGGTGTTCAGCGCTAATGCCTTGATTTTAGAAAGTACAAAATTTGAGGCCCAGATTTGGGGAATCACGTTACCAAGGGCTTCTTCTTATTTTGTTTATTTTTGGTTTTTTGCTCCCCAAATGGAACCAGCCTTCCAGACCTCGGCTGTGGGGTGGGGGGTCTTTCCATTTAAATCACAATAAGTTCTCATTCTCATTTGTTTTTATATTTTATTTATTTGCCAACAGTATACTGAGCGCCTATTATGTGCTAGACATTCTGGTAGGACTGGTCATAGAGGAATTAAAGGCAAACATTAAAATTTCCTTGTGGAATTAATCTGGGATGGATCATAGACATTCACTGAGAAATTGTATTAATGAGTGCTGAAGACTGAAATGAGAAAGAACAGAGTACTGTGGGAGAGGATCGTGGGGGAATATACGAAGTCTATTGGATCAGGAACATCTTTACTGATGAAGTGATATTTAAGCTGAGGCCGGGTATACTCCATTTAGATTCATTTTCTAGGTTAAATTTATATACACACATGGCTGCCCGTTGGGGGGGCTAGGGAGGGGATACCAAACAATGGCAATCCACCAGTCTATAAAATGTCAGAGGAAACATTGGTATCAGGTAGATTTCAAACCTTTACAGTTGCTGTCTTATTTGAAAACTTTTTTTTCAGTTCATTTCTGTATCCATCTTTATTTTTAGATCGTAGAAAAGAAGCAGTGATTTTTTTTTTTTTTTTACTGAAAATAGTCTAGACCCATGGATTAAATTTATATTTAGTTAAACTACAAGTGACTTATGGGTCATTTAATATGAATTTAAGGTATATTTTTGTCTAATATCAAATAATTATATTTTTGTCAAAGGTCTGAAAATTGAAATAAATGAAAGAACTTTATGAAAGCCACATCTGTATGGCCCCATGACAGTTAGGCCTTTGCTGCCCAGCAATTGAATACATGACCTCGTAAGGGGATGAGCAACTATTACTACAGTGGTTACACAAAAGCTGGAGTTCATTCAAGATCCAATGAAACTGAAGAGAGATGAGAAAGTCTCCCATATGAGAGGCTTCAACCAGGTTAAGTTTTCTCTCTAGGTTGCTGGGAGTCAGTCATAGTTTACAAACAGGAGAGGGATGGAGACCATAAGACAGTCACGTAGGATAAGGTAGAATGCCTGGATACAAGAAAATAGTAAAGGACCAGAAATCAACGAATTTTTATGTGAAAAATTCATCCAAGGTGTAAAAACTGTTTGGAGGTAGTGTCTGACCTCCTTTAACTTCACAAGGAGGAAGGAGAATCAAGATCAACAGCCCAAGGCTAATTCCTATGAGGCCGAGGTCAGACATGCCTCCTTTCTCTGCCATCTCTATCATTCTGACACCAACTGTCCCTCTGACAGCACTCTCTATTGAGTTGGATAATTCATTGCAGTGGCCACACAGAACTCACAGACCATACTTACAGTTATGGGATTTATTAGGGAAGTAACAGTTAAAATTCAGGCTCAAGAACACTCAGGATACAGTTCTTCCATCAGGATAGCCTCTTTCAGCTGTGCTCGCAGGCACATCTCTCCCTGGCTCTCAGTCTCTGTCCAAAGGCACTCAGCTTTCTTTTTCTGTGGGCCAGGAAGCCCACCACACTGTCTCCTGCTGCCGGGTCTCTGCTGCTGGGTCTCTCCTTCCTTGTTGGTGGGTTCCTTTCCCCTGCTCTGGAATTGGCTCTCTTTTAAGGTAAAACTGACCAATCCCCTTGGTAGGCCACAATTACCCTATCACCCAGTCACCTGGGTGGGAGTTACAATACCATGGCTAGAAAGGCCACACACAAAAGTAATTAATCCACTGCACAAGAATAAGTGGTATATGTAATTGAAAGTTGTCTAGCACTACATCATTTAAATCCTGGGTGTGTGCAATATAAGATATTGTTCCTAATTTGTTTAACCTGTGTTCATCCGATCTCCAAAATAGTGAAAAGGTGCCTTGAGGACAAGGTCTACACTTTGTAATTATTTAGCAGCTCCAGAGTAATTTGAAAAGAAGTGATCTGAGAGCAGACATTCACAAAATGCTCATTCACCAATCCAGTAGAATTCAGTTATTAAGACGCTTCACTCATTGCCATGACTTGACTGACATTTTCTGTCTCTAACTTGAGATTATGTAGACACTGACTCTGATTAGCAGTCACACTGGCTGCTCAGTCAGTGCAGATTTTGGCAGCACTTAAATTAAATGAATCAACTGGAGCTGTGGTCAAAATTATTCTACCCATCCTTCAGGGTTTATTTAAAATGTCATTTTCTCTAGGAAGCCTTCTTGAACTAGGTAATATCACTCCATTCTTTTATCGCATAGTCATTATCTTTTGTAAAGTTAAATTAAATATAATTAATTATTTAATTATCTACTATTAATTTATTATTTAATTTCTAGTCCCCTTTCCCCACTAGAAAATGAGCACTGCAAGTAGAAGAAACATGTCTACTTAATTTACCACTCCTTTTTTCCAGTGCTGTTATCAATATTTGCAAAATAATTAAACATAATAAGAAGTGTGATTTAGAGTTTGGGAAACTGGGTTCTTTCTCTAGTAATGGGATATTTTGCAAGCCAGGTAAGCATTTTTCTACTCATTTTCTCTCCCTTGGATGTTACCAAGCTTGTTGTCGTGTTCAAGTGAGATAATGAGTGATAACTTGAGATCTAATTCCTATCATCTAAAAACTAGCTTTGGGAGGTTAGACAAACTTTATCATCCTCATTCGTTAATCTTTGATATGAATATATTGAAAAATTAGAGGTATAGCATAGGGCACGATGACAGGCAGATAGAGAGGCAGTATAATTAACAGGTAAGAGCTACAGCCAAAGTTCTGATGCTTGACAACTGGCCCCACCACATACTGGTATTTGATTTCAGCAAATTGACCTCTTTAGGCTTCAGTTTTCTTATCTATCAAATGGGCTGTTGTAAAGATCAAAGAAATCAAAACACATCAAACATTTAGAACATTTATGTATGTTAAATAAGCCCTCAAATATAATATGATCAAATATTGGTTTAGAAACCACTTTGGATGTAATATGTTGAAAGCATTATGCAACGACAATATTTTGGCCAGTAGATGAGTTTGGAATCTAGTTTAGTGGTCTAAGTGATTAATGATGATGGTCTGTATCATAGTAGGGCAGAAGAGGTGGAGAGATATAGAGGTAGTCAGAAGATTTTCCAAGTATATAATCAACAGAGGACAGTATGTTATAAGATATAGGGGATGAGAGCAGAGGGAACCATGATATATAGGTTTTTGCCTGATCAGTTGAATGAATGGTGGTTCCACTCAGTGAGATTAAAAGACAGGGATGGATGCTTTCAGTGTTGGATTTATCGAGTTAGAGTTGCCTGTGGGACATCCAAAGATAGCTGTCCAGTAGAGTTTGATATATGGGTCTGATATCAAGGCAAGAGATCTGGAATGAAGAAGAAGCTGTAAATGAAAGATGAGAGATGACAATAGTAGGAAGAAATGTGAGGTCCTGAATAGGAAGCTTAAGAATGAAGAGTCTTGAGTATGTGCATATGCAGATGAGACAGTCAGGGGTGGGAACTGGTCAGAAGTAGAAGAGAAATTAAGATTCTTAAAAAAAGAAGTAAGAAGCCCTAGTGATGCAACAGTTAAGTGCTCAGTTTCTAACTAAAAGGTTGGTACTTCCAACCCACACAGTGGCTCAGCGGGAGAAAGACTAGGCTATCTGCTCCTGTAAAAATTACAGCCTAGACAGCCCTATGGGGAAGTTCTACCCTGTTACATGGGGTAACAATGAGTCGAATCCACTCAAGGGCACCCAACAACTATAAGAAAGTTGTAGGCAATGGAATCCAAAGTATAGATCTAGTAAAAAGGAATGACACTTTCTGTCATTAACAGAGAGAAAGAAGCAAAGAAAAGGTATGTATATTTGGACATTTCAGGTGAGGTGAGAATTTTTCTTTCTGATGGTGTATCAGTTTTTTTTCTTCCCTAATAAATTTAACAGCTTAAAACAACACTAATTTATTGTCTCACAGTTCTGTATGTCAGATGTCTGGCTGGGGTCAACAGGAGTCCCTACTCACATTCTCACAAGACAGGAATCATGTGTGTCAGGCTGAGATCTTATGTGAGGGAAGGGATAAGAATTTGCTTCCAATCTCATTCAGGTTGTTGGCATAATCCAGTTACTTGATTGGTCTGAGAGCTCTGTTTTCTTCTGACTGCCAACCAGGGTTTGCTCTCTGCTGCTAGAGGTCTCCCACATTCCTTCTCATGGTGCCTCCTCCATGTTTCTAGCCAGCAGTGGAAAGCAAATTCCTCTTCTCCTTCAAATATCTCTGACTACTGTTTCCGCTACATCTCCCTGACTTCCTCTTCAGCCTCAGCTTTTAAGGGCTTAAATGATAATATTCAGTCCATACAGAAAATCCAAGATAATCTCCTTGTTTTAAGGTCAGCTGGTTAGTAGTCTTTATTACCTCTGCTAAGTTCCTTTGCCATGTAAGGTAACATATTCACAGGTGTTGAATCTCGTCATATTCGCTGTCCCAGTGATTAGGACATGCAGTATTCTTATGGGCCGTAATTCTGCCTACCACAGATGTTTTTGTTTTTTCCTGCGGAGTACCCATGAACTGTTTTTGGTCATTTTGCCACATTACACTTTGATATAAGTTTCAGGCTGCTTTGTCTTCTTTCCATCTGTAAGCTATTTCTCAAAATTTCTTGTCCTCCAGTGGTTTCCTATTTTCATCATCTCTCATTATTTGGGTTTATATGTACCAACACATCCTTTGGAGCCCTGGTGGCACAGTGTTTAAGAGCTATGGCTGCTAACCAGAAGGTTGGCAGTTCAAATCCACCAGCCGCTCTTTGGAAACCGTATGGGCCAGTTCTACTCTATCCTACAAGGTCACTATGAGTCGGAACTGACTCGATGGCACCTAACAACAACACATCCTTTATAATTTGGTGAATATGTGGTTGATGGGGTAGATTATGGTACTCTGTCTTCTTCTTGAAAAGGAAGTCAAAATAAATTTGTAATAGTATAAAAATGAGCATTATTACAGTGACTTCAGGAAATTAGGCAAAAAAGAAAAGTGAAATATTTGTACTAGCTTAGAAATATTTTCACATTATTATCTATAATACAGAAATATAATGTTATTATCTGTCATGGTTTTAAAATTATGGTTAATATTCTCAGTTCTTAATTTTTCATTAAATGGTATTTGAAATCCATTAAACCATTTAAGCTGTTCAACTTGCAAATAGAGATCAGTATTTTTTATCTTTATTAAAACTATTCATTGAGTTTGGACGACTACACTATGTTAAGTAATGTTAAGTAGGAAAAGTGAATGAAAAATAAATTAAAGTTAAAATGACATTTTATTTAGAGATTGAGTTACCAGCAGTTACTGTAATAAACTCATATTTAAAAGTTTTTTTCTTTTGAAAATTATGGCAATATAATAATTTTAATCATATAGATCCTTATTAAGCTTCACCATTATGTTTATATTATGTCTGCATCAAGATTTATGATTTTTACTCAAAGAAAATTCTTTTGGATGTGTTTTCCTCAGGTTTAAAAGTATAAAAGTTGCTCAACTATTTTTTTTTTTGAAAGAAGTAAAAAGCTTCACTTTTCTATCTGCAAGAGCTAAAGAGTAAAATAAAAATCAGTTTTATTTTTTGATAAATGCAAATTTTTTTCTGAATATTCTCCAATATGTTGGTGATAAAGCCAGATTTAGAGTAGGAAATTGCGACACTTACCAATCTAGTATTTTCCATTTGTTCTTTACCATCTCATGGGACAAAGACACGAGATGGTTTAAAAAATACACAGAAAACTATAGTATATCTGGGAAAAATATTAAATTCATAATTTAGTTTATTCTAAGATGCACCATTTTAAATATGTCTGAAATATGGATGAATGTTGCAATCAATGTGCATGCTCAATTTTATTTCCCTGAAAATATTATATTAAATCAGTTATGTATCTTACGCTTGATGCCATCTGAGAATTGAAATATTAAATCATTATGTCTGCAAAATAAAGATTTTTAAAGCGTATATATGTGTCTTAGCTATCTAGTGCTGCTATACAGAAATACCACAAGTGAATGGCTTTAATAAAGAGAAATTTATTATCTCACAGACTAGGAGGCTAGAAGTTCAAATTCAGGGTGTCAGCTCCAGGGTAAGGCTTTCTCTCTGTGTTGGCTCTAGGGGAAGCTTCTTGTCATCAATCTTCCCCTGGTCTAGGAGCTTCTCAGTGCAGGGACCCTGGGTCCAAAGGACATGCTCCCCTCCTGGTTCTTCATTCTTGGTGGCATGAGGTCCCTGCCCCTGTGTCTCTCTGCTGGATTCTCTCTTTTATATCTCAAAAGAAGTTGACTCAAGATACAACCTAATCTTGTAGATTGAGTCTTGCCTCATTAACATAATGCCTCTAGTCCTGCCTCATTAACATAATAGAGGTAGGATTTATAATATATAGGAAAATCATATCAGATGACAAAATGGTGAACAATCACAGAATTTTGAGAATCACAGCCTGGCCAAGTTGATACACATTTTTGGGGGACACAGTTCAATCCATAACAATTTGTAAATGAAAAATTACAAATGATTGCTAAATTTTCTCTAGGCTTCCTAGAAACCAGAGTCAAAGAGGAGAGGTGGTCATTGGGTAATTCTCATTATCAGACTCATGGTTTCAAAGTATTTCTTAGAGGAAAACGAAGTTTTTTCTTACTCTGAGTTTTAAAAATAACATTTTTCTTAAGATTTTATGTAGGGGAAATAGTTATGCGGAGGGCCACACTTTTCAACAGTCCCATATCAGGTGCAATGATGAATAGCTGTTCATTGCTGTGCTTTTCAACCAACCCAAGCAGGATATAAGTGGTAGCACAGGATAGTGGTAAAGAGCACTGACTCTGGATCCAGACTACTTGGGTTTGAAACGTGACTGTGTTACTTAGATCTCTGTGACCTTGGACAATTTTTGTAACCTTGTATATCAATCCTCATCTGTAAAATGGGAAAATTAAATGTGTACATCAAAAGGTTGTTATGAGGATTTAATGAGCTATAATATTTGAAAAACACTTAGAAAAAGTGCATGGCACATAGACAATGCAAGCCAATGTTTGTTAAATAAATGGATTGAATGTAATAACTTAAAGAATTAAAATGATATTATTCAATTACAAGAACCTACATAAAGTGTGTATCTTCAGTTTCCTTCCATAAATATAATGGTAAGGAAAATAAAACACAGTTTAAAGACTAGCAATAGGATTTAGAATATACAACTACCTCTGTTTAAGAACAAACCATGATTGTCTACTTTGGAAAGATATGAAATCTTGAGAATTCTGACTGGTTAGAGACAAATACTAAAATACAACCAAATAGTTATTATAAATATTTCTCAAATGTGGGAGTTGGAAAGCAAAAGAAATAGCAAGGAGAATGTAGAATTAAGGTGCCAAAATTTATAGAAGGAAAATCTTTCATCGATTTATACTTCACTATCTTGATGTGTTTTTCATAGCATCTATCATTACTTGAAATAATATTATATGCTTGCCTACTTGGTATATTTTTTTTTTTTTTTGCTCTAGAATAACTTCCATTAGAACAAAAACCTCATCTGTTTTGTTTAACAATGAATCTCAAACTTTAGCCCAGCATCTTGCACAGAGTAGATATTCAATACATATTTTAGAATAATTAGGTGAGTCTGGAGCCCATGGAGAAAATTGCCAGTGAGCTCATTACAATAGTGGGTTTACTTGAGGTCTTTTAAGAGTTAGGATATCTAAGATTCAATTTTAAATTGTCTTCCACCTCCATCAGTGAGTAGAAATATAACCCCTTTCCATTGGCCGCACACACTCAGTACTAGAGGAGAAACTCTGTTTGAGGTTATTTGGAGAGTAAGGAGTCTTGGTGGCATTGAGGTAGGTGAGTCAGAATTGAAAAAGAAACAAAGTTTGCATGGTAAATAATATAAATTCATCAGAAGCAGGGACATAGAGCAGATATGCAGAAAACTTGGAAGCTTGGACTTCTCACAGATCATTATGAGGTTTTAGCCAATATGACTTGCACATGTGAGTATAAAGTGAATCCAGCTATTATCTGTATATAAAAGGATATGTTGACAATGCACGTTTCATAGCATCATTAAAATAGTCATATGTGTCAATGTACTATAGCATAAAAAGTGCTATAGGATAAAACACTGCCCTATCATAATTATTCAAATAATATTATCACAAATGGACCTTCTATTATTTGGGCTGTTGAGAGCAACCAGATACTTTTATTTCCATGAAGTTGGAAGAATGAAAGGAATTCTATCAGTGGATATTTAATTAATCAAGAATGGCCATTTAGGCTATATTCTACAACTAGGACAAACTTATCAGGGACCTCTGCTGGGGAGTAAAGTAAATTTAATTTCCTAGGGTCCAAATCAGAGTAGGTGAGAAATGCACACAGAGCACAGTGAGGTCATCACAATGAGAATCTGATTCTTAGAGGAAGTGGGAAGTCAGTAGTCGAGGACAACAAGCTGGACAGGAAGAAGGGGCTCTGGGTAAAAAATAAGTGTAGATGTCTGCAGAAGATAAGAAGATAAATAGATAATATAGCAGAGTTCACACATATCAGGGCAAGAGATTCTGGATAGAATTGGTTAAGTAATATAGGATTATGTGAAGATGGTGTCTTTGAGGTACAGAGTTTACCATGATTGGAAAGACAAAGGCTTTGTGGAAGGGGAATGGATTGTTCTTGTCCTTGAAGGCTGAATAGGTTACTGATGGACGTAGAAGAGTGAAGAGAAGTAACATAATCAAGTTCCAAAAAACTAAAAACTCGCTATTCTTTGGCCAAAAACCATTTCTGGTAGCGTACTGACTTCCTACAAGATAATGGGGAATAAGAACACATGAAGATTTAATTTAGAAAATGCATTACCAGGCACCAAGAAGTGAATATTTTGTTATTTTTTTCAGAAATTAATAATAGCTTATGATATTTATATTCACTCCATAACATGCCAGAACACTCATGGTTTCTGATAAAATTCTAGGTGAACCTAACCTAAAGACAAAAATTTTCACTTGTGTTTGTGGATTCAGACTTCCAAGAATATCCAAAGGAATCAAGAGAACTTCCTATTCCCTACAATGTTTTTAAAGTTGATTTCTTCTGACATTTGGGTGGCATTTGAATCATTGAAATAATAGACCCACATCAGGTGATACAAGTTTCTGAGAGATTTAGGAAGCCGAACAACACTGTATTAGCTAAATCACAGATTTTGTTTGTAGCCTTTGTCTCCTCATTGCATTAACCAGAAAACTTTATTCTCTCTAGAACTGTAAATCAGAGAAATCTTGGGCTATACATAGGAACATTAAGAATATCTTGGCTGTCTTGAGCAGTAGTTTGGTAGTGTGAAATCATAGCCACTGGAATCTACGGGGTGCTTGAGACAGCTTTATCTCTCGAATTTATTACATTCCTTCACAGCTTCTCTTAAAGATTTCATAAACTCACAATGAAAAGTAGTCACTTAAAACCAGACTCCAAATGTAGCAGAGTTAATCAGGCCTGACTTTTTCTGTGCTGTACATGAATAGCAAGAGCATTAACTAATGATAAATGTACCTGTTGACCAGGGAGAGACCAGCCCCAGGTAGTTCTCTTCTGCCTTCAGATCATGCTCCTGGGGATTTTGGGGTCTTCTAGCGAGCCAACTCTTCTGTCACACTTGAGCTTAATTTTTATATCAGAACAACTTCTGAATTTCCAAAGAACTAACAGGGCATTTTGAAATTCCTTACTATTTGACCTATTTGCAAATTGCTGAGGAGAATTTTACATTGTTTTATTATAGAATCAGTAGATGTGTTTTTCCATTAAAAAACAGTGACTCAGATTTTTATTTTTTTATGGCTTTACAGATCACTTATTATGTGTCTTGGGAAATAAGATTCCATTTTTGTTCATTTTGTTTCATTAACTGCATTTGATTTAAGGCTGGGCTCAAAAAGTTAAAAATAAAGAGAAAGATCAGCTGGACTTAAAAGATAAAAAAAGTACAAGTATATGTTTCAATGTAGAGCAAGTTGGTGTGTTTTGGTCTAACAAACTGTAAATTATAAGAAAATGAAAACGTTCGATGTAATTGAAAACTAAAACCCAATTTGAGTTTGGTAGAGATTAATATATTAATATTTAGAAATACCATATAACCTAACCACCTACTTGATAGATTTCCAAAGTGTATTAATGTGTCTCTATCCAACAACAAAGCAAATGTGGTAAAATATTAACATTTGAGAATCTGGATAGAGTATGTTGTCATAGTTCCAAAAAAGTACACCACAATGTTACCACCGAGGGCATGGAGGCCCTCCAGACTCAATGGGTCCTTGTCTTTCTCTTGTGAGAATACACAGAGGAGACAATTTTTGGGTTCAGCTCTATCAGGTTTATTTTACTTGTGACAAGTAAAAGGAGTCAGTCAGGGCTCATGCCTCTCCAAAAGACTAGATCACAAGGGGGAGCAAGACTATGGCTTATATGGGTTCAGTGGGGACAATAGAGCAATGAATATTCAGTGGGTTTCTTCAAAGGGGCGGGTACTCCCTGGAATGGTAGTGCATACTGATAAGGTTGCGCACGCATCTGAAATCCAAGATAGAACCTGCTGATATTCAAGACGGAGTCCCCTTGGCAGCTCTTGACATCACTTATTATGTATGGCATATGGGATATGGCGCAGGCACACTGATCGTCTGTATTACTTCATCCCCTTTGATGGGCCAGAACAGCAGTCACACTTTATTCTGTGCATGCAAAGCCTGTAAGAAGGGGAAAGGGACTAGAAAAACTCTAAGGATGAAGTAGTTATTCACAGGTTGTTCTAACCTTATTTTATATTGACAGGATGTGGTTCCTGTTTACCCAACTTCTAGGTGGTAGTCTTTTAACAGCTCTTTTATTCTGCCAGCACAGTTAAGCCTATTTGTCTCAGATATTCCAAGCCACCACAAGATATTTTAAAATTTCAAAGAAAAGAGCAAAACTTGATAACTTTTGGATAATATGTGAACTCTTAACTTGAAGAACTTCCCTTCTTCAACATTAAGTCAGATTACATTCCTTTGATGGCATAATATCTTTGATAAGTTGGATTTTCTGTGGTTGCTGTGATTAACAATTGCAACAACAACAAAAGTACCATGTTAAAAGTCTGTATACGACAGCAGATGAGATTAGTGGTATCTAATTTGATTTAAAGTTTGAGAAGTTGTGTGGTGCACATCAGGCACACACATATCATTATTAATTAACTGGTTTTTAAGAGCGAGATAAAAATATTGGTTTTTCTTTTAGTTTCTGTGCATTTGTTTTCAAATGACTATTATATTGTTGAATATAAATGTTTATTGGAATGTCTGGACTATCAAGTATTTGATAAATGGACCTGTTATATCTTTTATTTTTTTCCCTTGGCTTTGAGTGTGGTGAGAAAATACTGAAACCCTAAGGATGCTATGGGAACTTAGAAAGTCTGGAATTCTCTGGTATATGGGGATTCTTTGTGCTATTTTTTTGTTTTTGAACATTTTATTCTGTTTTATTTGAAAGTTTACACAGCAAATTACTTACCCATTCAACCATTCATACAGAAATTGTTAGGTGGCATTGGTTGCTATCCCCACAATGTGTTAGCGCTCTCCCTGTTTCCACCCTGCCTTCCCCTTGCCATCCCTCCAGTTTCCCTGACCCTCTTTGTTTTCTCATCTTTACTTTTGGGCAAATGTTGCCCGTTTGGTCTCATATAGTTGATTGTTCTAAGAGGCACATTCCTAACAAGTGTTATTGTTTATTTTATAGGCCAATCAATTATTTGGCTGAAAGGTGACCTCCGGGAATGGCTTTAGTTCCAGGTTCAAAGGTTGTCTTAGGGCGATAGTCTCAGGGGTTCCTCCAGTCTCTATCAATCCAGTAAGTCTGGGCTTTTTTATGAATTTCAGTTTCGTTCTACATTTTTCTCCCATTTTAACGGGGATCTGCTATTGTGTCCTTGGTCAGAGAGGTAGGTAAAGGTAGCCAGGCACCATCTAGTTCTTCTGGTCTCAGGCTTGAGGAGGCTGTGGTTCGTGTGGGACATTAGTTCTGTGGATTAATTGCTTCCTTGAGTCTTTGATTTCCTTCACTCTCCTTTGCTCCAGAAGGGAAGAGACCAATAGTTGTATCTCAGATGGCTGCTTGCAAGCTTTTAAGACCCCAGATGCTGCTCCCCAACCTAGGATATAGAACATTATCTTTATGAACTATGTTATACCAGTTGACCTAGA
The DNA here is from genome assembly GCF_000243295.1 of Trichechus manatus latirostris. Lineage (NCBI taxonomy): Eukaryota > Metazoa > Chordata > Mammalia > Sirenia > Trichechidae > Trichechus > Trichechus manatus. The sequence continues at coordinate 7,818,034 of NW_004443950.1, read as the reverse complement.
TGTCCCCTGAGACTGTGGTCCTTAGCATTCAAGCCCAGTAACTCAGTCCCATGAAATGTTTGGATATGTCTAAGAAGTTTCCATAACTGTGTCTCCTATGTACTCTATTATATAGGTAAATATATATGTAGCACATACAAATATGTATATACAAATGCCTACAACTATACCTACATATGTACTCCCATATACCCTCCCACACCTACAGAACATACATATCTACCTATGTAACCACTCACAAATTTTTTATTGTTGTTGCAGAATTGTATATGTTATAGCATTTACTGTAATTTTCCTTTAGTTTTGCGTACCCCTTAGTGTCTTTATTTACCTTGGTCACATTGTGCTGACTTCCCCCATATTGTGTATTGCCTTACCCTTCACCAGCATTAACGCATGTCTACTACCTAATAAGTGATTCTCCCTCCCTGCCCTTCCCGTCCTTGATGACCATCAAAGAACATTGCTTTCTATGTGTAAACCTATTCTTGACTTTTTATAAAAGTGGTGTTATGCAATATTTGCCCTTTTGTGGTTGACTTATTTCATTCAGTGTAATATCCTCCAGATTAATCCATGTTATCAGATATTTTGTGGACTCATCATTATTACCATTGCATAGTATTCCATCGTATGTATGTATCACGTTTTGTTTATCCATTCATCTATTTATGAACACTTCTTTGTACTATTCTTGGAAAGTTCCTGTAAGTCTGATATTTTTTAAATAAGAAACTTTTTAAAAAATGAATGGTATTTGCAGAGCTTTTAATGAATTAGATTGGGGTTGTTCTTTCTAGTCCTACTTTGCTAGGAGTTTTTATCATATTAAGTTTTTAGCAACTTGTTTTTTAAATATAATTTTAAACTTTATTGTGTTAATGTGGTAAATTACATTGGTTGAGTTTCAAATTCTGAACCTTGAGTAAGCCTGAATATGTTCTATTATCACCATAGTCTCTACATACAAAAGAACATGAAGCATATTTAAGAGGTAGATGCTTCGTAATGGCGTTCCACTTACACTTAATCTTGAAGAAGTGTAACTATACGTATGTGTGTGTATGTTTGTGTGTGTGTGTATATATGTATATACAAACACACATATATATATAAATGTGATTTCATGATAAGAGAATTAAATTGATTAATTGTTGGTTGTTGGCAATATATTTAAATCATTTGACTACATACGGAATGCCGTGATACACAGTTTCTTTATCAAGGTTAAGTAGTTAACTTGTTTTCATATAGGAAGATATTTGGTTTTTTGAACTTTAAGCTTGGCGATTAGTATTTAGGCATTTCTACGTTAGTGAAAAATGTCTTTCATAAACTCAGTTCATCTTAATGTGAACAGTTAACAGATCTCAGTCTCCAGCTTACCAATATGTCAGCCAGTCCTAAATGAGATTACATGAATATTGGTTATTCTTTAGAAATGAGCTGAGACTCTCCTTCCTAAATGGCTAATGACTCCAGATGGCTATTTTTTTAAGGTTTAGGTTTTTGGACTTGAAGGGAGAACATCAAGCATTGACAATTTTATTGCATTGCATGTGATATTATTTCTCAACTGGAAAACAAAAATTTTTCTTTTTTTTTTTTTTACTTCAATTAATCCTCTAAAAGCTTTCAAGAAATACACAATATGAGTTTTGTTGCTTGGCACTGGAAAACAATATATATTGCTCATTTTAAAGAAAGAAGAGTCAGATTCCTCTTTTCTTCTTCATCTTTCCTGAACTGAAATCTAAGTTACAGAAAACTAGGGTGTTTAGTTTTGCTTGATAACCTGCTATGTTGACAGCATATGTGCTATGTGTGCCTATGATCATCTATTTCAGGAAGACTGTTTTTGCATTTTTTAGTTCTAGTGTTACTATTTTGTAAAGTCCTTGGAACATTAGCTGTTCTTCCCCCTTCATTAATTATGAAATGGGATTTACTAGAGATCTTGGCTGTATTAAGTGGAAATTAAGTCATTTATAACATGGTTTTACTAGCATCCCCCAAAAAACAAAATCTCTGATCTTGGAGAAATTCTAATATGCCATCTTCACTGACGGTGTCATTGGACCCTGTGTTCTATCCACTCTATCTAGCTGCAGAGCTGTTGACAGTAGGTGCTTCATACATCTATTTGTTTGGACCTCAAGAAAACAGATACCCTAGTCTAATTCTATTGTTGATAGAGCTCTTACTAATTTTAGACTATTAGTGCATTGGGTGTAGTTGTAATAAATTTGCACTTAGTGGCCAAGAAAGATCAAGAGTCTATTTATTTAATTAACCACTTAGTCATTGAGTTTTCACTGCTTTACCATAAATTACAATTTTTTTTTTCAAATATGTGGTGACCTAGATCCCAGCATTTCATTTAAACTGTGAAATGTGACATATACGCAGAAAGATAGATTATTGGAAAAGGTGCAAGAAATCTTATACATATCGTCAAATGTCCCTCAGTGAAAGTTGACTCAAATTGCATTCTACCAGCAGCGTATGGAGGTGCCAGTGTCTTAAAAATGTGCATACTACTTGACACAAATTTCACTTCTAGGTGTGTATACTTAAGAGAAATGAGCATAAAAGTTTTATGTTGTTGAATGTTCTTTCCTGTGCTTTATATAGAGGTAAAAAATTGGAATTAGCCAAACTGTCCAAATTTATGGCATTACTTAAATAAATTCTGACATAGTCATGAAATATTGTACTATGCAGCCAAATAATAATCTTTTCCAAAACTTACCTTGCACTTAATTCTGTGTTCAGTGATACAGTACTTGACACAGAGAAGGTGCTCAATCAATGCTTTTTGAATGAATATAAAGGAAAAATATTTCCTATCTGTACCTTGGTTTTTTTCCTCAAACCATAATCAATGGATTTTGAGTAAAAATGAGGTCAATAAAGCAGAAGTTATAGAAGAGAAACAAATAGTGATTTTTTTGGTAGCTTATAATTATAATTTAAAGACCAAATGGCATGAAGGCATAAACACTTTACTGCAGATTGTTGGCAGACATAGATCGAGAACACGTTCATGTCTGTGTGATTTTAAGACAATAATATCTCGTATCAACTCCAAAATTGAAAAGTATCCTTTCAACTCTAGCAAAATGGTGTACCATCAAAATAGATGGTATGCGTACGGGAACAGTGGTTTAATGCCTCTTGGCACTGAGCTGATGGAAAAGATTATGCTTCATCCAGAATTTGTTTAGTATTCCTGGACCCCCTGTTTTTTGTTTTTTTTTTGAATAGAGGAGGAGAAGATAATTTCTAGTTTGCACATCTTTATTAATCAAGCAAAACTGGGGAACAGATGTGGGATTCTTTAGCAGTTATGGGGCTAGAGAGAAGGAGAGCCATAATTTTTAGACTTGTCTCTTTAAATGATGCCCGTGAGACATAACATCAGAGACAGAACCATTGAGATGCAGAATCCAAATGACAACAGTATATTTTAAAGCAAAAGTAAATAAGTTGTACTTCTTTGCTGATGTGCATTCATTGTGTAATAGTGCGCACATACATTGCTATTGGTTGTTGATTAGAAGCCAGAGGAATCATACTTGTGTACAAGTTAAGTTCTTCAGATTTCCAAAGGAGGGTGCAATAAACACATCAACTCGATGGCAGCGGGTTTGGTTTTTATTTTTTTGGTAACATATTTACAATCAATTAGTATTATTTAAATATGGAACTGGAGTTTTGAGGGTCAGGACTAATTGGCCTTCGTAGCATTATACATTGATTCTTCAGTTATCAAGCTGGGCCTTGTTTTATAATAATAGTTTCAAACTAATTACCTTATGAGAGTAAGGGTAGTTAACACAGCAAACTCAATCTTCATTACTTTGATGTTCAACAATTGAATTATTCGGTTCAATTTTATGAAATCACCTTGAAAAATTTTTATTATTTCCAATATATATATTTAGGCTAATAAAATTGTTGGACTAATTAGAAATACTTCAGCTATGTTTTACATAGTACGGAAGACAAAATCAAATAGTATAATATATTTAAGATTTCTACTTTTATGGAATTTAAAATATTTTCTTCAAGCAAAATTGTTGCCCTTTTCTTTATTAAGTGTAAACTCTCTACCCCAGTATTTTAAGTGTATCACATCTCAATCCTGATTCAAGAGATAATCAGTACTCAAACTAAAACCACTTTAAATGACACTCTTTTTGGAAACCTGTGTTAAAACTTTCTATGATTTATTATATATGTTTCCATAATTCAAAGCTAAGTCTCTGATCATAAATATTTCTATCACTAATTTTTTTTTTATTATTTCACATTATATTTCTAAAGAGCAATAGTTTTAATGGCTTTAAAATTAGTAAGGAATGCTCTTTACTTTTTGCTGGGAATTCAAATAAAAAATGAATTTTGTACTTGGAAGCAGTAGTCAAATCTAGTAGATTCTCTTTCTTCAATAACTGGAAGCAGTAGTCAAATCTAGTAGATTTTCTTTCTTCAATAACTAACACCACCAGCAAAACAATAAATTAAATATCAAGTCCTTTATATGTGGTGGGACAGGAGACCTGGTAGAGGTAGTTTGAACCCACCAGTTATCTCTGCAGAGAGAAAGACTTGGCAGTTTGCTTCTGTAAAGATTTACAGCCTTGGAAACTTTATGGGTCGGTTCTACTCTGTCTTATGGAGAGTCGCTATGTGTTGGAATCAACTTGATGGCAGTGGGTTTGGTTTTTGAGTACGTGGTAGGCATGTCTATTTATAATTCAAAATTTGCCTTAAAATGTTTGGAACACTATGTAACTGGCAAATATATGTTTGAATGTTTATATGTATTTTCCCACAAATATATTAGTATATAGTAGAAAAAATTAAAAGATACAGACAACAAAAGAAAACAATGAAAATGACCCCTAATTCCTCTATGCAAATATAACCCGCCATCAACACTTAGGTAACTCAAGTAATTTTTCCATGTAATTCTTTCCTTGACTATATTTTGTGGTATATATGTGGGCGTGCTTTATGTTTAATACACAAAATCATGCAATATACCTTGTTCTTCAAAGTGATATCCTTTCATTTAGCTGTGTTACAACGATGATTATAAACTAATGAAAACAAAACTACTTCAAGAGTTTCACAGGCTATAAAGTAATCCTTACAACAACTTTGAGGGCATTATTACTATAAAAAATGTATTACAGTTGAAACTGAAGCACAGAGAAATAAAGTATCAAAGCAGTTAAGATTCAATTATATATATTGAGGGAATATTTCTAAGGGGTGTGTGTGTGTGTGTGTGTGTGTGTGTGTACCAAGTTGGGAATATGTCAAGGTTTATTGCATAGTAAAGTATAGTTTATCTGACATATGTAAGATATTTTTGGGGGTGGGGCAACTTTGTGTTGTTGTTGTTGTGAGGTGCCATTGAGTTGGTTCTGACTCATCGTGACACCATGCACAATAGAATGAAACACTGCCCAGTCCTGCTCTGTTGGAGCCCATTGTTGCAGCCACTGTGTCAATCCATCTCATTGAGGGTCTTTCTCATTTTTGCTGACCCTCTACTTTACCAAGCATGACGTCCTTCTCCAGGGACTGGTCCCTCCTGATAACATGTCCACAGTATGTGAGACTTCATCTCACCATCCTCGCTTCTAAGGAGCATTCTGACTGTACTTCTTCCAAGACAGATTTGTTCATTAGTCTGGCAGTCCATGGTATATTCAATAGGGGTGGCTTTAGAGTACCTTAAAGAGAAGAAAGAGCTTCTTTTGAAGAGAAGAAACTAAATTCAATAGCCACCTATGAATGCTGATTAAAGAGAAAAATACTATAATTCTGAAGCCACCATGGAAAAAGAAAAAAAGGGCAGATGCTCAAAATTATTGATTCTGGTTTTTATCTATATATTTTTCACAAGAGCAGCTCAATATAACATGATCCAACTCAACTGCAGCAGGAATCTTTTTTATTAAATTATGATTAATGTATTTCCTAAGCAATATTAAAAGATGTTATATATTAATAGTAAATATAATGATAGCTAACATTTGAGTTTTACATTTACATACGTTAGCTCATTCAACACTCCTAAGAACCATGTGCTATGGAAAATGACATTGCCTTCATTTACACAAGAACAGATTATGTGTACGTGTGTGTGTCAGAGAGAGAATAATTTAAGTAATCTCTCTGATTTCCAAATTAGTGTTCATATTAATTCAACTTTATACCATCCACATTTTATAAATATTCTACTATTAAGTCAAATCATTTTGCTTACCCCTTCCTGATTTTTCCGCGCACACTCATGGCTGCTACTGTATGGATGACTTTCAATGGTGTGTGTGGGGTTGTATCCAGCTGACTGACTTTCAGAGCTGTGTTTTGAGGAAAAGGTGAGTTTATAATCAGTCCTGGTGGTCATGCATTTGTACAGCCAAAGAGAAACAGTGTTTTTCTTTCCTGAATGTGGAGTATAAAAACTTCTATTTTCACTGTCTGTATATCATTTTAGATTATCAGAATCAAATGATAGGAACAGAAAATGTTTTTGGTTCTTTGATCTGCCATTTGTTTATTAGGAAATTGAGGTGCAGCAAAGTTATGGGAATGTAAGTTACATAACTAGCCGAGCTTTCAGAAGAATGGTTATCATCTTATTTATAATTCTGGCCAGTCTTTCACCTAGTTCTGTTCACTTCTGGTCTTTTCCCACAGTGGTAACGTGGCATGTCCAGCATTGGAAAAACAGATTCTCTGCCATTTACTAGCTTGCCACGATACCTGAAAAACCAGCCCGCTGAATTGCATTTATCGTCCATTTCAAAGTTTGCTCATTATTATGATAGCTTCGCAAGTTAAGAGCCTGGGAAGAGGGAGACACAGGGCATTTTTCTTTGGAAAGACTTGACAAAAAGGGTTTTCTGAACACATTCTCTATTAAGATATTCAATACAGAAATAAAGACTATATATCTCTTGAAAAACACATCTATATAGAATACCCATTCTGAATAGTCTTACATGCAATATGGAATAATCTTGCCCAATAAAGGCACTTATTACAAGTATAGACAGGCATCATCTTAAAAATGGTTACATAGTCTAATAATTCATTTTAACAAATACTTTTTTTAAAAAAAAAAGGAGCCCTGGTAGTGCAGTGGTATTTGGCTAGTTTGGTAGTTCGAATCCACCAGCTGCTCTTTGGAAACTCTATGAGGCAGTTCTACTCTGTCCTATAGGGTTGCTATGAGTCAGAATCAACTTGATGGCAATGGGTTTTTAAAAAATATATATAGCTCATTGTTCCAAAAAAAATCATGGGTGGATTAATCTTTGAGATTGTACGAAGCAGCCAAAATCTTATTTAAACTCCAATATGCTTGAAGTGCTATAGCAATAGAGTTATTTCAGTTATTTCTAACCACTATTTGAAAATAGTTTCTGTTGGCAAATGCAGTTTGAGTTACATATCAAGAGGCCAGAAGCATTGCTCAGTACTTAGAGTTTAATAACAATGAAAACACTCCACATCAAAATTTGTGTGATATAGCTGAAGCAGTACTTGGGAAAATGCAAAGCCTTGAATGCAATTGTCGGAGAATGAGTAAAAACAAATGAGCTCCCACAAATGCATGTGTTTAGTTGGAACATGAAAAGTGTGTAATTCTCACTTTTTTTCATAATGACCAGATAGAGTGGGAAGGGTCTTCGATGAGTTAGGAGGCTAGTTGTAGGTCAGTCCAATTTTCTCTTTCAAATTTCTATCCCAGGGGACTTAAACTTTAATGAGTACTAGTCACCTAGGGAGCCTGTTGAAATGTAGCTTTCTCAGCTCTAATCTCCTGAGATACTGAGTTTGTTGGTCTAGGTTGAGTCTGTGATTCTTCATTTTAGCAAGCACCCTAAATGATCCGAATATAACCTTTAAGAAATGGTGCCTGTATTTATATGAGAATATATGTATATATTGGCTAATCATGTCTATGATGTTCAAACTGCGGAAAAAATGGAAGTTTGGTTCGTTGGTTAGATTTCTCATCACAGAATAAAATACATATTTTGGTTTAGTCTTAAAGTGTGTATATGATAGGTAGAAATTGCTTAATTTTGGGTCCTATGCCAATGTGTTTGGCTTCCTGGGACTTAGGTAAAACAGATTTAGTAGATTTTCCAGAATTAATGTGCCATTTAGGATATAATCTAGACAACCTGATAATGAAGCAAAAAAAGTACTGAGATAACAAACATTTTTACCATCCCCTTTCCAACGACTGGTAACATAAACGATTAACAAAAGGTCAACCCTGCCTCTGATCTTGTTCTAAATTTCATCCCAATTCATATCTATTGACTCACCAAGTAGTATTCCTCCAGATAAGAGGTGTAATCATATTTCATTATTTTTCTCAGGGTTAATGTTGGTGGAAAGAATGAACATGGCCCCATTAAATCAGGTACAAAGTGAGGTTCTCTATTTAGAACATAAAACATTTTTAATATCTTTTGTTTGAGGGAAAAAAAAAAGCATGAAATTGTGGAAAAGCTTTAATTTTTCTAAAGCATGAAGGACAAATAACTGGGCTCAAATCTAAAAGGTTTTCTTTCCATATAAACAACTAATATTATCAAAGGTTGAAAAAATTATGCTTAATATAACATTATACAATAAGAATCAAACTCTCAAGCTAGAGGCATGTAATTAAATATTAGATACAAAATTATTAATAGCTTACCACTTATCTGGAGCCCTAGTGGCACTTACCTAAACCAAAAAAAAAAAAAAATACTGGTTGCCGTTGAGTTGATTCCCACTCACAGCGACCCGATAGGACAGAGTCGAACTGCCCCATAGGGTTTCCAAGGCTGTAAATCTTTTTTCGTTGTTGTTGTTGTTGTTGCTGTTGTTATTCTTTTATTTTTTTATTGTACTATAGATGAAGGTTTACAGAACAAACTAGTTTCTCATTATGCAATTAGTACACATATTGTTTTATGACATTGGTTACCAACCCTACGACATGTCAGCACTCTCCCTTCTCGACCTTGGATTACCAAACACCAGCTTTCCGGTCCTCTCCTGCCTTCTAGTCCTTTCCCCTGGGCTGGTGTGCCCCTTTAGTCTCATTTTGTTTTATGGGCCTGTCTAATCTTTGGCTAAAGCATGAACCTCAGGAGTGACTTCTTTACTGAGCTAAAAGGGTATCCTGGGGCTATACTCTTGGGGTTTCTCCAGTCTCTGTCAGGCCAGTAAGTCTGATATTTTTTTTGTGAGTTAGAATTTTGCTCTCCATTTTTCTCCAGCTCTGTCTGGGCCCCTCTATTGTGATTCCTGTCAGAGCAGTCAGTAGTAGTAGCTGGGCACCATCTAGTTATGCTGGACTCAGCCGGGTGGAGGCCATGGTAGTTGTGGTCCATTAGTCCTTTGGGCTAATCTCTCCCTTGTGTCTTTGGTTTTCTTCATTCTCCCTTGCTCCCGGCTGGGTGAGACCAGTGGCGTATCTTAGATGGCCACTCACAAGCTTTTAAGCTCTCAGATGCTACTCACCAAAGTAGAATGTAGAACATTTTCTTTATAGACTATGTTATGCCAATTGAGCTAGATGTTCCCCAAGACCATGGTTCCCACAGCCCTCAGCCCAGTAATTCAGTCTCTCAGGGAGTTTGGATGCATCTATGGAGCTTCCATGACCCAAGGCTATAAATCTTTACAGAAGCAGACTGCCACATCTTTGTCACCCAGAGCCGCTGATGGATTCGGACCGCTAACCTTCCAGTTAGCAGTGGAGCACTTAACCACTGGCCACCAGGGCTTCTTACCACTTATCTAGGAACCCCAAATTTGCTTTTGGATTTCTTTGTTTTTTTGCCTCACTTCTATAAAAAGTTTCTATACAGCAATTTAACTAAAATGCTATTTCCTAGAACATAAATGAAACATATCTTCCTTATGGTCTGATTTCTGTTTGAAAAAGTTATGACTTTTGCAGGGATTCCATTTGAAACATATAATATTTAGGAGATTCTGAATTTTTGGTAATGGAAATTGACGTTGAGGGGGAAAAACACACTTCCTTAGATATATTGATAAATTGAATCTTGCAATTTGGAGTTTGGATATGAAAGAAAACCTTGGGTCAATTTTCCGTCTTGGAAAGACAAGTTTGATCAACTCCAGAGTATGTGCAGATTCACACAGGATCTTGGCCTCACTACGCTAAGCTCTATCACTCTCCCCAACCACCAAGCACTGAACCCAGGCTTCTGCTTAACAGCTTGATGGTTTGCTGCTTTAAAAACACTCTAAAGCCAAATTGACTTCTTAAAGTGAAAATCTGCGTAGTTTCGATGAGATAAAGGTGACTCCTGGGAACCAACTGTTGAACCTCTTGGTACACCTCCCCCTCGGTAATTATAACCAGGGTTTTCTCTTCAGTAGACTACCCCGATCCCATTAGTGGTCAATGATTTCTTGTGTGGTTATTTCTCTGGTCAAAGATAGTTTTATTGTAGCTACCAGTCTTAAGCTAATGGTGTTTACTAATCTGTTTACTGCTAATGATAAACCCGAAGGAAATAATGCTGACAGAAAGATATCAGCACAAATTATGAGAAGTCAATGTACCATACAGCCCAGCCTTAGCTGTTTTTCTTTTCTTTTAATAGAGGAGGGGAAGGCGCTAACACAGAGTAAGCCGCAGTTGATCTTTGAACATATTACAGAGATTTAGTTCACCACACACCAAGCACATTTTATTGGATAACATTCATTGCCTCTTCTTGGGGTGGATTAGTATTTACACATGAATTAACAATCAGAATTGGAGGGAGAAGAATTGAGTCTGAGACCAGCTTTTTGAGGACTGCTAATAGATAAGCTTTGCTGCACCTTTCTTAGTCATCCAGAAATATTGAACAATAACAAGCATAGCATCCAAAGTTCCCCTCCTCGCCAGTTAAAGTTTTGCCTCCTTTATGTCTGATTCATTGAAAAAAAAAAACTCAAGTTGGCATAATGCCTTTTACAATTGGTTATTGTATCACATAAACCCTGATACAAGTGCTGCCAACTTGGGAAAGAAATGCAAGTCTCAGAAGTTAAATAGACATTAGTGGAGATTTCTAATTTAGTTTCTGAAATAAACAAAAAAAAATTCACAAATTGTATTACTGCAGGAAAAATAAATAAATAAAGTAATTCAGCTCACCTACCCAACAAGAAAAAAGCTTTCCAGATATAAGCTTTAGAATTTAATTTATCTTCCAAGTTTGGAATGGAAGATGAGTCTTTGATTATTAAGACCTCAGATCATCTTTGAGGCAGTAGGAATGTACATAGTCATGCACCAACATTAGATTGATTTCTTTACCCTTGTCCAATTCAAAAGCTGGTGCCTGGTTTCAGAGCAATGACCTTCTCAAAGGAAAGATGCTAGACTTAAGAATTTCACAGACCTGCATTCAAACTGTGACTCTACTAATTACCAGCCATGCGGCCTGGGACAAAACGTCACTCATGCTCAGGTGCCTGTCTACCTCATCTTTTTCATCTTTCTCATGGTGAATTAAGGGCTGTATTATGTACCTTAGGGATTGTTGGTTGTTTAGAGGCAGAACTCTCACTTTCCGTGCAGGAGACCTGGGTTTGATTACTAGCCAATGCACCTCAAGTGCAGCCACTACTCATCTATTAGTGGAGGTTTGCGTGTTGCTACGATACTAAAAAGATTCCATTGGAGCTTCCATACTAGAATGAATTAGGAAGAAAGGCCTGCTGATCTACTTACAAAAATAAGCCAGTGAAAACCCTATGGATCACAAAGGTCAGATTTGCAACCAATCATAAGAATGGTGCGGGATGAGGTAACGTTTTATTCCGTTGCATATGGGGTTGCCAAGAGTCAAGGGCTGACTCAATAGCAGCTAGCAACAAGAAGATCAAGTACCTTACATCTTTAACAATTCGACAATATATCTAATTTGTAAGTGCCTAGCATCATGCCTAACACATGGAAGGTAACAATACATCCTAATTCCTTCAATATTCCTCTGCCTTCTCTTCTCTCTTTCAACCTCACAACCAAAGATAGATCTAAATATGTCCATGGAGACGATTCAGGTTATTTATGGTATCTTTAAGGTGAAATGTCTTTCTTCTTCTCTAATAGCCAATGCCATCTTTCCCCCAAATAGGATCTATCCATAAATCGCTGAATGGGTTAATAATCTACATTTCCTGTCGTTTAAGCACTTAAACAGCATGTCATACTTTAAATGTTAAAATAAAATTCTCCAATTAGAAATGTAAACATTTGTATATTCAGAGGGAGGTTATATTTCTCTGATTCTTAAGATCATAAGAAGATTCCTAAATCTATGTCGAGATACATGGCAAAGAGAATATATTATTATTCAAAAGAAAAGTCTTCGTTTATAGAGATTAAATAATGTATAATATGAGAAATAATAAATACCATATTTTATATCGTGATACAAAATTTACTTATAATAACACAGATATGAATGCTGTCGAGCTTATAATGATAATATGAGCAATAATTACATTGACCGAATGGCTGTAATGTGTTAGACACTGTGTCAGCTCCTCATACTTTCATATTTACGTCTCACAGCCATCCTATGAGGTAGACATTACATCCATTTTAAAGATAAGTCATTTTGGCAAGTTTAACTGACTTAGATGACAACTCCAGAAGTTAGAAGATTTCTGGAGTAGAAGACAGGTCTGGTTGACTCCATAGATGATGCTCTTCCCACTGAATCATATGACCTCCTGTTGATAGAAGAAACTTGCTTTACTCAGCTCTTTAGTGGAATGGGGCTTGCGTTGTTACTACTGTTATATTCCCAGAACCTAGGATAATTCCAGGCATGTATTAGATGTGGTCATTGTTTTTATTTACAATGAATGGACTAGTAACTGAATAAATGACTTTACTTCTTGCATCTAGCATATAGGGTCTTGCATGTCTTAGATAATCAGTAACTAGCCCTGAAATTTCAGAACAATTGATTCAGAACATCAGTAAAGTTAAGATGTGGATGAACATCGTATGGTAGTACTCATGAAAAGCCTACTGGTCAGATCCTGGTCCAACCTCCTTCCCATTGCAGACATGTCCCTCCACCCTCTGTGTCAGATGGAATTTCCAAACAGAATCTGGGTGCTCCATTATGCGGACCATGCTGCTGCCTTCTGATGCTAAAGCTAAGGGTTTCCCTCTATTTAAAATATCTCTGTGACATATTTCACAATTATAAAGTCTGATCCTGACTTGTAAAAAGTTCCATTTTCTCTACTACCAAAAATTTTATGCAATGATTATGTTTATGCTTATTTCTTGCATTTATCGTATATTTCATAATTACGCCCCAATAAAAGCTTAAATGCAGCTCACACTGAAATACTTCCCTCTCAGTGGCTGGCTTGGCATATTATGCATTTTTGATAATGTGGTGTTTAGTAAAAATGTGCCAAAGGGCCTAAATTAATTTGACTAGAATTGATCTGTAGGCCACAGCCAACTTAGAAGTGCAGCAAGCGTTTCTGTCACCCTTCCTCAGTTCCGGAAGATCATTACTTAGGGCAAAGACTTACAACCAAAATTAATTTTGAATCATATGCCATAAAATGGAGATTATGTTTCAGCATACCATTTTGTGAGACAGCCATCAGCTTCTAAATTATAGTAGAATAAATGTAAGGGAAGAGAATATATGATTTTTATCCCTATTGTGGAAAATTCAAAAGGCATGTGGCATCTTTATTTAAATGTTTCAAACTTTAACTTTTAACTTCAACTTTTATGGAGTTTCATCTATGCTACAGAAATTTCTAAGTGATAAAAATATGAGGAGGCATAAAGTATAATTCTTCTTTTCAAAGATTTCAGTCTATTTTGCAAACACATATGCACATACAAGAGCATCTGTAACGGGTTATAATCTGGGCATGTAGTGGGTACTGTAGGAAGCCTGAGTTATCCACTCTAGTTATAGGTAATTTTGAAATTTGTTAATATTAATGTTATCAGCATTAAGATGTTCAGATATTGCGTAAAGTATCTGTCTTAGTTACCTAGTGCTGCCATAACAAAAATAGAACAAGAATTTATTGTCTCACAGATTTGGAGGCTAAAATTTCAAATCAGAGCATCAGCTCTTGGAGAGGGTCTCTTGTCGGTAGCCCTGGGCAATTCTTGCTTTGCAGAGGGTCCTTCAGGTGGCATCTATCTTCCCTCTGTGTTATGTCACTGTGTCTAGTCAGTACTTTTTATGAGACACCACTCAGATGGGATTGGATTTAGGACTGTCCCCTACTCTGGCATATCCTCATTAACATAAAAAAAGAAAATCTCTATTTCCAAACAGGATCACATTTATTTTACAGGTAGAGGGGTTAGGACTTCAACATATGTTTTTTGGACACACAATTCAAACCATAACAGCTTCCTATACTCCTTTTTTCTCTTTGTAGCCTGTTTTCTCCCGTCACATATTTCCTCATTCATGTCTTCTATACTCATTAATTTCCACCACTTTTCTCTTTTCTAATCCCTCTTTCCTTTATTAGTCTACTGCATTTCTTATCCTTCTTTTGCATTTTCTTTCTTGCTTGATTGTGTTTTTTTTTCACTTTGCAAGCTAATCATTGCGTCTATAAAATTGCTATGCTTAAATGAAATGATAATTGTCATAGTACTTATAACAAAATAATAACAAATACAGCTAGTATTCTGTCCCATGGATGTGCCTGTTCCGTATATTCCATATAAATGGAATCATACAATATGTGGTCTTTCGTGTGTGATTCTTTCCCTTAGCATACTGTTTTCAAGGTTCATCCATGTGATAACATGCATCAGTACTTCGTTTCTTTTTACTTCCAAATAATATTCTATTGCATGGATATACTACGTTTTTAGACTCTGTTCATTAGGTTTTGGGCATTTGGGTTACTTCCATTTCTGGGCTATTGTGAATAATGCTGCTATAAACATTCATGTACAAGTTTTTTGTGCAGATAGATGTTCTCATTTCCTTTGGTTAGATACACTTTGTTCTTTTGTATGACTGATGAACATCCGATTGCAGTTCTACTCTCTGAGTCGCTATGAGTTGGAATAAACTCAGTGGCAACAGGTTTGTTTTTGGGTTTTATACCACAGTCAAAAACAAAGTAAAACTAGTATTTAAGAGTTTTCTATGTATCAGACGGAACCCTGGTGGTGCAGTGGTTGAGCCTTTGGCTGCTAACTAAATGGTTGGCAGTTCGAATCCACCAGCTGCTCCTTAGAAACCCTATGGGGGAGTCCTGCTCTGTCCTATAGGGTCGCTATGAATCGGAATTGACTCGACGGCAACGTTTGGTTTGGTTGGGTTTATGTATCAGACACTGTGCTAATTGCTTTAGATGATTAACTCATTTGAGCCTCACTTAAATAGAAGCAGGGATTGTTGCCGTCCACATTTTCAGATGAGAACACTGAAGCACAGATTGCTACATGTAACAAGTCAGATGGACAATGCTCTGCACAGTCCTGGAAATACCATTCACATAGACCAAGATGTACAATAACGTGACTCCGGCCACTCTTCAGTTTTTCTTCCCAAGGCAGATATCCTTAGTCGCGATAAACAAAACAGAGTGAAGTCTTTGGAGCACAGCCTATGAGGCAAACTTTACCTGTATGCAGCTCCTGGTTCCACCACTTATAAACTGTGGACCATGCACACTGAGAGGTTAAGCTACTTGCCCTACGTTCCTCATCTGTAAAATGGGAGAAATACTAACAATAGTACAGAGGCTTGTTATGAGGATTAAAGAGTTCAGTATGGTAAAGTACTTACAACAATGACTGTCTCACAGTCAATACTTACAGTGGTGTGCTAGTAAATGTTTAACAACTGACTGGAGTGGGTAGGGGGAGGGAGCCCTGATTTGTAGTATTTGCTGGTATCTGTGGCCACCAGGGCCGATTTCAGTCTGCCAATGTGGCATTACCAAATGCAGTTTTAAAAAGAAATTGCACAGTAGCACTTGGCGCACAGATTTCCACAATACAGATAAAATAGACATAAATAACTTCAAAAGCATAAATCATAGTAAAATAATGAGGGTGTGATAACTTTTGAAATTTTATTACATTTGTTTAACTTTTTTAATTGCACATTTGTATTATTTAATTTTTAATAATGTCCGTTTTTAACAACCAGCACATACCATTCTTAATAATATAACAATCGGCTCTTGCAAGCCTGTACAAGCCAGCTTCAACAAAAAAAAAGTAGATAAATAAAATATAAAGAAACAGACTCAGATATAGATTTAGATGGTTTCTCGGTAGAGCACTCCCTGCGACTATTGGCAGTGGATTACAATTTTCAAATGAGATGAAAAAGTGGTTTTCTTCTCTGGTCTATAGGATTATCAGTGACTTATATAAGCTATTTATTTAAACTAACCCTTTGAAGGAAGATTAAAACATAATAATACCAATAGAAATGTAGCAATTATCACATAGCTAGTTAGTGGGAGACTCCATATTTGAACAAAATCACAAATGAGAGAAACAACCCTTTAAAGACCATTTGTGCTATTTTACAATTATAAAATACAGCCATGACATCCCATACAATATGAACAATAAATAATATTCATCTTCAGTGCTAAGTTGAGGCATATAACTATTCTTAAGGATCTTTAGATTATAATCACTTTTCAGGAAAAAGAAGAGATTGTTTTATACTTCTTTTGTATCACTGTTTCGGTTCCTAGACTAGTGGTGGGCATATAGGGAAAATTAAGAAATTAAGGGAATCTTCTGTTAAATTTATCAAGTTTCTGTTAAGACAATAAAGTAACATACAACTGAAATCCTATATATTCACATGAATGGGTTTTCCTAACAGTCAGTGCAAAGCAGGAACGATCACCCACTGGGCCACTTTTTGAGTATTTCAGAGGAGAGAGTCTTTCTCAAAGAGAGAGTGTCATGATGCATTCCCGATGTATTAGTGGAGACTCTTTTGAGAGGAAATAGCCTCATTCCAGAGAAGGCTGCAGTGATAGCATTTGCTCATGATGTTAGCAGGGGAGTAAATGTCACTTTCCCCTGCAAAGTGTCCTTAGTGTATTTCAATATGCGGGACATACCCACCAGGAAGGTGTGAGGAACTTGACAGTGCTCAGCAGTATGCTCACTCTCTTCCCCTCTTTTAACACAGACAGATTTCTGACAAAAAGGAAGAAAACAGGAACAGTCCTAACAGTTTTTCAGTTGCGGAGCTGAAAGTGTCTACTAACCCAATTATTTCCCTGACAAACCTGGAAGATGGACAATTCTGAAGCCTGTAAGTGTGGTGGAAAGTCATCACAAATGGCCCCTCTTCTTAAAAGGAAATACAAAGAAAATAGAAATTACATCTAGTTCTGAAGGAAAATCTAGTATCGTTTAATAGAATGTTCCTTCTGACATATTTTGAAAATATGAATCTCCTACTACTTAAAATATTCTAACTTTTGCCAGTCCACCGTCCCTCTGTATAATTACTTTGGTTAAGGAATACATATTTATCTTGTAACCTGATTCTTTAATTTTGTTTATGAGGAATTAAGTTGAATATATATACAAACTGAACTTCTGAATTATTGCAACTTCCTTTTGTTGTTTATTTAAATTAATTTGTGCTTACAGATCTATGGTTAACAATTGAAAGCCTTTTTCTTCGTGTTTTGTTGTTGTATCTTAAAAGTTTCAAATGTACTCTGTAGCTGACATTGGAAACTGAATATTCCATGAAAAAGAACAAAGCAAGGTAAAAAGATTAAAATTAAAATACTTGCCAAAGTCCAAGGTTACAATTTCAAATGGAATTTAATGCAATAAACATACATCTAAATTGCAACACTTCTCTCCTCTCTATAGAATCTTAAATTAGTATCTTTGAAAAATTTTGGTCGAAGATAGCACATATTTGTTTAAAATGTATTATGTCTAATACACTTTGCTACTCATTTACATTCAAAAGGAATTGTTCTGTTGTGGGAGAAATTGTAATTCAGATGATAAACTTCTGCATTTCTTGTTTTTATAACACCTAAGTTATGCATATTTTTGTCAATACAATCCATCACATAGTGATATGGAAGAAATGTTTCAATATACAGCAAAAGAATCATGTGTTCTATCCAATTTGATTATACAAGGAACGTAAGCACCTTGGGGGAATGGTTTGCAGTATCGTCTTGATCATTTACTACTTAGTTCTGAATTGGAAAGGTTTTATAGAAATTAAGAAACACACATTTTTGCTTTTTAACACCATGATTCTATAAACAGTTAATCAAGTTCTTTAAAAATGTATAAGACAAACTTGGAGAGTCAGGGTTATTTAAATGGGGAGCAGATTCATTCCTCATGGTAAACATATGAAATGCATGAAGAATAAATAAGCTTAATTTGATTACAAGTACCACTCTTTGAAGGTGAATGGTAAAGGCTTGTTAAAAGATAAATGTGTATTTCTTTTTTGCTGTCTGGGTATTAGTCACAAATTAATGGTTTAAAAGATAAATTTGAATCATGGAGAGTAAGTATGTTCAGTTTTAGAACTCAATTTCATTTCTAGGCTAGAGAGCTTAGAACTTGGAAATTTGGAGAACCCTAGAAATTGTTAGATTGGAGATATTTAAGAGTTTTGATTTGCTTAAGAAGAACATAAGCAGCCCAGAATTTTCCAGGCATTTTATCAACTACAATCTCTCCTCACTTATCAACATGGCTAGGTTCCAAAGACCAAGTTGTTATGTGAAATCAGCATTATGTGAAAATGGAAGATGGCCACATCAGATCACAAAATGAAGGATGACTATATCATTACATAACTGCCAAATTACATCATTACATAACTACCAAACCCCTGAGAATCATGGCCCAGCCATGCTGACACATAACCTTAACCATCACAGCCAGTGTTACTCTCGCCTTGCACCTTGGCGTTCATTACTGCCAGACGGAAGTCACTAATGTGCAAAATAGTCGAGTAGTAGATTTTTTACTATTGTTGTAAATGTGAAGTGTTGGATAGTGAGCTCGTCGATAAGTGAGGAGGTGTACTCTGAAACCCAGAGGCCCTCTAATTCATTCCCTGGATGATCTATAGAGGCTTTGCTATGTATTAAGCACTATTGTTGGATACTGACCACTTTTTCTCAGTTACAAACAGAACTTATTCAATTAGTTTAAAGAAAAAATATATTATAAAAGGATGTTAAACATCCCACAGAATTTCTGGGAGACCCAAAAGTCAGGTTTGGAAGCTATGAAACCAGAAAACATACACACATGCAGACAACCCCCCCATACCCCGTACTCCCTCACAGACACAGAAGCAAAGAATTCCAGCAAGGAATTCAATGAAAAGTTTGAACTGGAACTTACATCTGTCACTCTTATACAAGTTGGTACACAATAAACACACTTCTGATTACGGTGACTGCTTCAGGTATAATATAGAAGGATGGAGTTCTGATTATAAAAAAAAAAAATCAAAGCTGATTAGACATAGATTCAAGTACAAGACGTGCATTTTTATATCAAATGTATGTCTATGTACTGGATTCCTGATATATGCTTATTTCTTCAAATGGAAATAGAAACAAATGTAGAATTTGACAAGTCTCATGAATTTAATTCCCAAAATACCTTTCTCTAATAATAATAATAGTAGTAGTGAAAGATACCATTTATTGACCATATAAAATAAATCATTTGTTATTGGTTGATTTGTGGAACAATAATTTGTATTAGATAAATTTAAGACGCGAGTAAAGGTATTTGAGTTTGGAAAAGATGTCCAGCTTAAAAATAAAATATATAAAGTCTGATGGAAGTCACAACAGCTTATTTCAAATAGTCCTGGCTTTAGTACCAAAACAGACCAGGTTTCAAATCCTGGCTCCAACACGTATGAACTATGGAACTTAGATAAGGGTACTCTTTAGACTGACCTCAGTTTTCACAACTTAGAGTGGAAACAATACCTGCCTTGTAGGAAAGTTGTGATTTTTCTGAAATTTAAGTGATCGAATTAATTTAATGCAAATGTTAATTAATCATTGGTATATTTCAAAAGAATGACTGATGACAATAGCATAAAAAGTGTCCAGTATCAACCAAAGCAAACTTACACATTTCTCTGTGTAACGTAGACATTTCCCTGTTTAAGTTATAGTGATGTGTTAGTATGTATGCCTAGATTCTTATTTTGGAGGTAATCTCCCTACCTAGAACAGTAGGGAAAGTTTCGCATATAAATAAAAGGCAAATACTTTGTAAACATATGTAAAGGTAGATTGGTATATAGTTAATATTTTGATAAGGGAGTTGTGATTGGGAAAGCTGTCAGATGTAAATTAAATGATGTTTTCTGAGTAAGAACGAGGATGAGTGAGGTAGTAAGATTATCCTTAAATGTACAGATAGGTGAAGACATGGGGATTTAGAGATATTAAATGACTTTGCCAAAGTCATGCAACTAATACATGGAAGAACGCTGGCTAGTACTCCAGTCTATATGACATCAGCAGCCAAACTCTTCACTATTAGATCAGTAAAGAAATTTTTGAACAGCGTTGGTCAGGGTTCCTAAAGATCTGCTGTAGGGAATAAAGGTGGGACCCAATTAACAAGATTATAAATGTACAGTGAAACCTGTGACAGCCAGAACTTGACCAGATTGCCTTGTTTGTCGGGGTTTCGCAAGTTTTCCACCTTTGACAGGGTGCAGTCTTAGCATTATTCTATGGCTTGTTTTAGTGGCAAATATTTGAGTGTTCCTTCTCTGACAGGTTTCCGCCTCACACAGGTTTTGGCGTTTACAGGTTTTACCGCATATCAGAGTTATATATTGAGCTCTGTTTTAGGTAGAGATCCCCTAGAATTAGAAATGCAAATAGTTTGTGAGGTTTAGTTCCCAGGAAGCACCAGAAGTGACATGGAGAAATAAGACAGAAAAGTGAAGACAGCTAATAAAGTGTGTTTTGGCAAGCAGATTATCACTGTGGACAACGGGGGCTCAGTCCAGCTGGGGAATGCTGCAAGACACTGTGAAGCACACCTCAGAGTTTTACTACTCAGGGAGTGAGGGCTCTCTGCTATAGCTTCCATGTAAGACTTGTTCTTCACACACCTTGAAAACAATAAAAGGACCTATTGAGATAACCATGGTTAGCATAGTGTCTGCGTACATTTGGTACTTAGTGTTGTCCAATCTAACGGCTTACCTTTCTCCTTCCTTATATTCCAGTGGGCTCCTATATACCTTCCAGTATTCATTTAAAATGTTACTTCATTCCCAAATTTCACCAAATACAGTAGTCAGTTCTCCACCCCTCCCAACTCAATAATAGAAATATGATAATTATTTATTTAGATTTGTTTCTCCCACTAAAAATCCAAAAAAACTAAACCCGTTGCCGTCAAGTTGGTTCCAACTCATAGTTGACCCTATAGGACAGAATATAACTGCCCCATAGGGTTTCCAAGGAGCACCTGGTGGTTTTGAACTTCTGACCTTTTGGTTAGCAGCTGAACTCTTAACCACTATGCTACCACTAGACTGTGTTTTTGAGACTCAGAGACAGGATCTTTATATCTGTACAGCTAGCACAGTGAGTCACTTGTGGTGTTTGCAGAATAAATGTTTCTTTTAGGTGACACTGGGCTAAACTGGGAGGGGTGAACTGGCTGAATTTGTTCTTGTTATTAGGTGCCGTCGAGTCAGTTCTGATTCATAGCAACCCTATGTACAACAGAACGAAACACTGCCTGGTCCTGCACCATCCTCACCGTCATTGCTATGTTTGAGCCCATACCATCCTCACCATCACTGCTATGTTTGAGCCCATTGTTGCAACCACTGTGTCAATCCATCTCGATGAGTGTCTTCCTCTTTTTTCACTGACCATCTGTCTTAGTCTGGGTTCTCTAGAGAAACAAAACCAGTAGAGCATATAAATATATGTATAGAGGGATTTATATCAAGGAAATGGCTCACATAGTTGTAGAAGCTGGAAAGTCCCAAGTCCATGGGTCAGACTGGGGCTTCTCCTGGCTCACAGGCTGCGGAGACCAACGAATCCCAAGTATGGCAGGCAAGATGGCAGGTAAGCTGCTAGCTCAAGTCCCAAGAGCCAGAGGCCAGATGAACAGGAGCCAGCTGCAAGATCCAAAGAGAACAAATCCCCGAGAGCCTTGCTAGACAGTCCACCTACATTGGACACAGCCCATACCTGCCCCCCTCACAAGAAAACTCCCCCTCAACTGATTGGCTGCTCACAGCAGATCCCATCACCGAGTTGATCACATTATATCAAATCTCATCATGGAGGTGATCACATCATTATATGACTACCAAACTACATCATAACTGCCAAACCACTGAGAACCATGGCCCAGCCAAGAAGACACACAACCCTAATGCCCTCTACCTTACCAAGCATGATGTCTTTCTTCAGAGACTGTTCCCTCCTGATAACACGTCCAAAGTACATGAGATGAAGTCTTGCCAACCTCACTTCCAAAGAGCACTCTGGCTGTACGTCTTCTAAGACAGACTTGTTCGTTCTTCTGGCAGTCCACGGTATATTCAATATTCTTCTCCAACACCATAATTCAAAGGCATCAATTCCTTGGTATTCATTGTCCAGCTTTCCCATGCATATGAGGCGATTGAAAATATCATGGCTTGGGTCAGGCACACCTTAGTCCTTGAAGTGTTGCTTTCCAAAAACTTGAATAGGTCTTTTGCAGCGGATTTGCCCAATGTAATATATCATTTGATTTCTTGACTGCGGCTTCCATAGGTGTTGATTGTGGATCTAAGTAAAATGAAATCCTTGACAACTTCAATCTCGTCTCCATTTATCATGATGTTGCTTATTGGCCCAGTTGCGTGGAATTTTGTTTTCTTTATGTTGAGATGTAATCCATGCTGAAGGCTATAGTTTTTGATATTCATCAGTAGTGCTTCAAGTCCTCTTCATATAGTCCAGCTTCTCAGATTATTTGCTAGCATACAGATGGAATAAGTATGGTGAAAGGATACAACCCTGGTACACACTTTTCTTGATTTTAAACCATGCAGTATCCCCTAACTCTGTTTGAATGACTACCTCTTGGTGTGTGTACAGATTTTGCATGAGCACAATTGTTTGTTTTATTGTGGTAGCTTGCTTGTTGCTGGATTAGGGAGGGAAATAATCAGAGGACTCCTGAAATCCCTGATATCCGAAGGAAGGACAGTCCTGAAACTGGATTATGTTCTCAAGGGGAGTGTGTTGGAGCAATTGGTGGAAAGTGTGTGTTTTTTTGTCTGGGGAGGGGTGGTTATCTATAAGTCCTCTCTTTAATACCTTCCTACTCTGTTCCCTCTGCACCAAATCTTTACCCATTTTGCCCAAGTGTCATAGTCTCCAAGGAGTAATAGGCAAAAATGAGGCAATGAATTCTTAAAGAAACAGAAGTATTGTGGCATGGGAAAAAAATGTAGGGACAGGCTAATTTGAGAATAGCACACCTTTCTACCTATTTCAACCACTTCTTCTTATCTGAATTTGAATACATGAGTGATGAAAGTAAATTCAAAGCATTCCTGCAGATGAGCTTTTGGAGCTAAGGATTCTTGGGATCTTGAAAGTCCCTAGCTGTCTTAACTTCTCAAGTTACTTGTTGTTGTTAGTTGCCATCCAGTCAATTCTGACTCATGGTGACCTCATGTGAGCAGAATAGAGCTGCTCCATAGGGTTTTCAGAAGCAGATCACCAGCCCTGTCTTCTGAGGAGCCTCTAGGTGGGTTCCAAGTCCAGCCTTTCCGCTAGTAGTTGAGCAGGTAACCGTTTACCAGCTTACTTAACACCTCTGATTTCATCCTTGGTATCTGTTAAGATGAGGCAGTTGTATTTAGCGTAAAAACTTATCCATATTTTTCCACCCGTTTTACCATTATCGTCTCAGTTACAGTTACTATTGTCATTTGCCTAAACTATGCAATAGTTTAATAGAGTGATCATTCTGCCTCCTCCCTGCTAAAGCGATCTTTTAAAGATGCGATTTTATGACTACTCTATTCATCCCTGTATTGACGTCCCAGCTACTAAGAATAGAATCCAGATTCTTTTTCATGGTCTACAGGCCCCTCTGTGTTCGGTGTAGGCATGCCATTCCAACCTTAGATCCATCGCTGTATCCCCTTGCTCAGTTGATCCAGTCACATAAACTTCCTGATTGTCCCTTTGACATGCCAAGCATACTCCCGCCTCAGGTCATTGAACTTCCTTTTTACTCTGCATGGAACACTACTCCCAACGCCCAGATAATCTGTAAGGGGCATGCCCTCCCTTCATTCAGGTTCTGGTCTGATATCACCTTGTCCTAGAGGACTTCAGGACTAGCCTACGTAAAAGAGCACTCCATCACTTTCTATGCCTTCATTCCGCTGATTTTTCCTCATAGCATTTACTTATTTTGAATTGGTTTATTTGTCAACTTTCTCCCAACACAAAAAATGTGAGAATGTGGAACTTGGATCTTCTGTTTTCTGCTATATTCCCAGGCTGCCCATTAAATGAATAGAATTTTTATGGTGATTAAATAGAACAACCGTATAAAAATCTTAGCATGGTGCCTGTTGCTCAATTTAAATGGTATCTGTTTTTCTGTTTGTTTGTTTAAAGTAGGGGTCAGCACTATAACCTATGGGCAGAACCACCTCCCCACCTGTTTTTATAAATGAAGTTTTGTTGGAAAACAGCCATACCTGTTTGTTTACATTGTGTCTATGGCTGCTTTCCTGTTACATTGACAAAGATGAGTAGTTGTAACAAAGATCAGGTGAACTACAAAACCTAAAAAAAATTAACTCTTTGACCCTTTACAAATAATATTGCTTTTCATCCAGCGTGAATGGAGTACATAAATGGAATGAATGAATGAGAAGAGTTAAAATGAATGAATGCATGCTAGGCTTGCTTGGATGACAATTATAGCTATTTCAGTATGAACCCCATGATTCTTTAGTACTGGATTCTAGGTGAGCAAACTTCCAAATTGTAACAAAAATGTGAATTGTTGCCCCTTGTACATCTAAAAATGGGATACTCGGATTGGATGAACTCAAAGGCCCAGACATTGAAGGTTTGTCAAATGTCACACAGCAGGTCAGGTACAGAGCTGAGGAAAGATCCAAGGTCTCTTCATTTTTGGCCCATTTCTTTCTCAATTATACAACTGGTATCACTGATTAAAAAAAAAAAAAAAGCCATTTCAGCACTTTTCTTTAAAGTTGATTAAAGCCTGGATGGCTGTTATTGTCAAAATGTTTGTTGGCAATTCTCTTTTCAATTAGTAAAATGGACACTTTAAAGAGAAGCTTAATTCCTAAATGCTTTCTTTGATGAGTGAATGTGCTTTCATGGTTGAGTTCTAGTAAATAAGGGTGATATTTTTGTGTCTTCTTGAGAGATCCTACTCACTGGAAAGAATTCCCCGTGCCTCTCTGTGAGCAGACTGATGTTTGAGTGCTTTTCATTATTCCTCATCAAAAGAATATAGATTATTCTTCCCATCTTCATTACTGAGGAAAAATCAGAGTGCTGCTATATAAAAGCAGCATGTTTTACTTTCGAAGGATTGTTGCGAGAAGAATCAGGAAGCTGGATTTTATTTCTGGGTCATCTTTGGTCAAATTGGACAACTATCAATTTTCTTTTTTTTGTAATTACCGTATGTATTTTTTAAATCTGGCATCCAGTGTGGTATCTGGTTTATAGCTGATAGTCAATAAATACTTCAGAGAAAAAATGAATGAAGAAAGAGAAAACGTATAATTTATAGTTTAAAAGGAAAAAAAATGGGAGGAATTATTCATTCAAAAGAGAAACTTGTTTTACAACAGAGCCTTATGTGATAAGAAAGACTGAGAATTTGAAGAATTATATCCCATCTAAAAGGAGTTAACAGGAGGGTAATGAGGCTTACCAACCAAGTCAAATAATTTTGAGAAGAGTCTAAAGCAGTATTCAAGATAAGGCCCATATGACCAAAATGCCCTTTCCATTAGGTTAAGCATCTAACTACAGCCACCAACTCATTTCTTTGTTAGAAAACCACGGTAATATGATCCATCAATCAATCAATCACTAGTCCATGGGAGATAAAAAATAAAAATAAAAAATGATTTCCCCAATCTACATTCACACTACATTCTTAATTCCTTCTTTTTCATTTTAATATTCCTAAACTCTTTCTCAAAGCTGGCTATCAAAATTCTTCATCTTATTTCATTTTCTTAAAACTAACATCTTTTAAAACATCTCTTGTATTAAACTGAATAATCTGAATAAAATTAATCAACATGCATGAAAAAACATTATTCTAAAACTAAGAATCAGGAATTTAAAAAATAATGATTGAGGTTTTTGTCACGTTCATTAATTATCAGTTAGTTGTGGAACATTTTTCAATTGTTGCCTCTTTAGTCCCTGTTCTGAAAATAACATTATCTATAATTAAGGATTCTAAAACACTTAATTGTGCTCATGCAGAACCTGTACCCAGACCAAGAGGCAATTGTATGAACAGAACAAGGGGATACTGCACGGTTTAAAATCAGGAGAGGTGTGTGTCAGGGTTGTATCCTTTCACCATACTTATTCAGTCTGTATCCTGAGCAAATAATCTAAGAAGCTGGACTATATGAACAATAATGCAGCCTCAGGATTGGAGGAAGATTCATTAACAACCGGAGATATACAGATGACACAACTTGCTTGCTCAAAGTAAACAGGACTTGAAGCACTAACTGATGAAGATCAAAGACCACAGCCTTCAGTATAGATTACACCTCAATATAAAGACAACACAAATCCCCACAACTGGCCCAATAAATGACATCATGGTAAACGGAGACAAGATTGAAGTTGTCAAGGATTTCATTTTACTTGTATCTACCATCAGTGCCCATGGAAGCAGCAGTCAAGAAATTAAATGACAGAATTCAAATTCACATAAAAAGACCAGGCTTACTGGCCTGACAGAGACTGGAGGAACCCCCAGAACTGTGGCCCCTGGACACTCTGATAACCCAGAACTGAAACCATTCCTGAAGCCCACTTTTCAGACAAAGATTAGACAGGCCTATAAAACAAAAATGTAACGCACGTGAGAAATGTGCTTCTTAGTTCAATCACATATACGAGACCAAACAGGCAGCAAGGGACAGGAACTGGACAAATGGACACAAGAAACCCGAGGTGGAAAGCAGGAGGAGTGTGTTGTCACATTGTGGGGATTGCAACCAATGTCACAAAACAGTATGTGTATAGATTTTTGAATGAGAAATTAACTTGAGCTGTAAACTTTCACCTAAAGCACAATAAAGATAAATAAATGAATAAATAATAATAATAAAAGCATGCTGTAGGTACTTCGATTATTTATTACTGGGTTTGGAGGTTTTTTTTTTCTTGCTAAATAGGCCTGAGGGAGGCTATCTATTATATATAAGATATTCCAAACATGATTGAGGACACCATCATTAGAGAGGAGAGCAACTTTATAATTTAAGGTTCTAATTTCTCATAAGGAATTTTCTACTCAGAAGCTGAAATACTACTATAGTTTTTATATATATCAGGATTTTATAACCACAATAGAACAATAGGAAAAAAAAGAAAGAGAAATTATTAGCATCACCTCCAGGTAAAGAAATATATGAGCTGAGATGTAAAGCCAGGAACCCTTACAAAAAAAAAAGAAATCAAACTATGTATTACATTGGGAAAATCTGCTGCAAAAGACCTCTTTAAAGTGTTGAAAAGCAAAAATGTCACCTTGAGGACTAAGGTGCACCTTACCCAAGCCGTGGTCTTTTCAATTGCCTCATATGCATGTGAAAGTTGGACAATGGATAAGGAATACTGAAGAATTGATACCTTTGAATTATGGTGTTGGTGAAGAATATTGAATATACCATGGACAATGAACAAGTCTATCTTGGAAGAAGTACAGCCAGAGTGCTTCTTGGGAGCAAGGATGAAGAGATTTTTGTCTCACATACTTTGGACATATTATCAGGTCTGACCGTTCCTGGAGGAGGACATCATACTTGGTAAGGTAGTAGGTAAGAAGGTCAGCAAAAAAAGAGGAAGAACGTCAATGAGATGGATTGACACAGTGGCTGCTACAATGGCTCAAACATAGCAATGATTGTGAGGATGGCAGTGTTTCATTCTGTTGTCCATAGGGTCACTATATGAGTGGGAACCGACTCGACAGCATCTAACAACAAAAACAACGTAATTAAGAAGATTGACCTGACTTAATATTTTTACACCTTTCACTAACACAGCTCAGGGGTGAGTAGCATGAATATGCTATGCTTTGTCTCTCAATCTCTTTTTCTTCCTTTGTTTTAAAATTGCTTTAATTTCCTGTTGACACATTGCATTAGTAGAAGTGAGTTAATTCTGTTGTTCTTTCCTTGTCAATCACTGAGTACCTGAGATTACAGATGTTATTCCATAGGATAAGAGAAAAAAAATACTGGATTGCAATTCTGGTTTTATGAAACATACACACACACACTCAGTTCTACAAGAAATGGAAGCAGCCCTTTGGATCTGACAGGCTATGTTATTGTTCCTGACACGTTTAGCGTATTTTCAAATGGTTTGCATTAAGCCATAGTATAAGATGATCACATTTTCAGATGATCAGGAAATGAAAGAATTAACTAAGTTGGATGATAGAAATAAGATTCAGGTGATTCATTATAATTTGGAATGATATGCCATATTGACTTGAATTCGATTTAAATTTCAACTATTTAAGGCAATAGAAGTCTAGAAAAACAAAAGCAGACATTAAAAAATAAAGAAATCAAACCCGTTGTCATCTAGTCGATTCTGACTCATAGTGACCCTATAGGACAGAGTAGAACTGCCCCACGGGGTTTCCAAGGAGTGGCAGGTGGATTCCAACTGCCGACCTTTAGGTTAACAGCCATAGCTCTTAACCACTGTTGCACCAGGGCTCTAAAAGACAAACAAGGAGGATGGGAAAGTTGTTTACCAGGTGAGCATGTGAAGAACTGGATATATGTCAGTGATTTGATGTGGCTACCAGGGAAACAAAGTGTCTCAGGTAGCCTTTATTTAGATATTTGGCTGTGATTTATATGGAACATACCCGACATATTTTGTACACCTCCAGGAATCATCCTTTAAGGTGACACACTGGCAAAGGAAGGACACTGGAATTGTGAAGGAACTCAATAATTATGTTAACTTTTTTTGTGTTTTATGGTTTTTGGACAGGTGGCTTTTGAATCAGACTGCCGAATTTAAGTTTCCAGATCCATCACTTAGGGACCTTGGTTTAGTGATCAGAGCAGAATCTGTAAGGAACCATCTTTGTGCCTACATGGCATGCTTCATTTCCACCATCTGTGAAATGAGGATACTACCTTCCCCAGAGGGTGTTATTTGGATTTAAAAGACAATGCACATAGTTCAATTAGCACATTGTCTAACAATGGTTGGTGAAGTCCAGCTCCCATTGTTCTTCTTCTTTTTTCCTTCTCAATTGTAATTATTATTGATGGAAGTTAGAAGAATGACTCTCAAAAATAGAATGGGCTTCGAAGAGATGGCTAGGCCTAAAGGACTAATGGAAGCCAGAGCAGCCACCCTGTTTAACTCAATGTTTCATAACCATATTGTTTTTCACGTATAGCTTGACACAAAAAATGTTGGGAAGCAGTATGTAGACAAGAGAAAGCCACTGATCAGTTTTATTCTTGAGATATACATGGTAAAGGAAGTAATTTTGAAATACTCTAGCAGCTGCACAAAGAATGATTTCAGTGGGGACGGTGGGAAGCAGATGGGTTAGGAAGGTGAACTCTTAGCATAATTTCATGTCTGTATTATTGCAATATCCAAAATAATGGAGATAGATGTGACAGCTTTGTAATTTCATTGATGGTATTTGCGTTATTTCACTCTAGCTTTTTAAAAGTAGATTTTAGTTCATACCAAGCAGGAAAAAAAAAAATTCAGGATTCTGTAATTTAGCAATTTCTTAACTCTGTTTAACTCAGTTATTATCTAAGGCACGTTCAGATGTAGAAAACACATGTAGTAGGTAGAATCTGCTTCTGATTTATTGGTCTCTATGGGGTTCACTTTTTTCCTCCTTTCTTTTCAGATATTCTGTGATCTGGTGATCACTACATCTGCTATGCCAGCCTTATAAATTCAAGCAATTTCACAGAAAGAAAAAAAGTAACCTTTTGGTGCTCCACTTACGTGCACAGCTCAGTACTAGGTGCTTGAGATATGTTACATGATTCAATTATTACAACTAAGGAGTCAGACTTCTAGTAAGTTGTCTGTTCAAGGGTTCTTCAACAAGTGAACGAAGTGTAGATTCAAACCTGGGGCTCTCTGACTCTGATGTCATGGCCTTCCCTTTGGGTCATGCTGCAAGTCCATGACCAGTGAAACTTTGCAATGTTAGGCTTTGTCAATCTTGTGTAATAAAATACCTTTCCTATGAGCAACAAATTTGTAATGTGATTGAGTAGCAAAGAGGGATCCCTACAGGCTAACACTACCACCATCCCCTATCTGGGAGCTGTGTGTACATGTGTGTGCTTGTGAAGGTGTGTGAGCTTGTGTGTGGTGTGTTTGTGCGAATCACCTGTATTCAGGGTGTTGTGAATCTCATGCAACAAAAGACTCTCTAAAATTCTTGAAATTATATCACCAAAGCAGCTGCCTCTCACTAGGGCAGCATCTGAGAAATACCTGTGGAGAATAGCAATTAGCACTTTCTAAAATAGCCTAATTAGTGCAAAAACATATTTCACTAGCAGCCAAAATAAGATTTTCATTTTAACCCTGTCTCAGTAGTCCTGTTTGACGAACACAATCATTCAGCATAGTTTTGGGCAAAACTGTAAATCAAACAATCAAAAATATTCATGATTCATTGAAAGAGCTTTAGATGTTTAATCTTTTAAAAGTTGCTCCTAACATTCTCCAGCCAGCAACTGCAGCTGCGTGATAAGGAGCCATGGTGGAGACTGGTGGTTCTTTTCTTTTCTTGTCTTTTTCTTTTCCCTTTCCTTTTCCATTATTTTTCTTCCTTTTTTATAATTTTTTCTCCTATACATCTTAAAGATCTCCAGAAATTTCTGACACATTTATTTATTACGGATTTCTCATCAGTTGCTTCTTGTTTATGTGTATCTTGTCCCCTCCATAATTTGTGGTTAATTTTGCATGAGACATGAATCAAGTTAAGTGGATTTTGACTCTAAGGAAACAGTAACAAATTAGTTTTAAAAAATCGCGTAGATATGTTAACACTATTATAATTCCTGTGCATCAGGACACAAATGAGTACCATTAATTTCCAGTTACTTATTGCCTAGAGTATTAATTTGTCCCCATGGAAGTTTGATTTGGAAAACATTGCTCACTCTTCCAGTCCCACCCCCCCAAAAAGCAATAGAGGTATAATTACAGTTAAGTTGAATGACATTGGGAAGAGCTTTTGAAAATGGAACAGAATAGACAAAAGTTTGAGTCTCATTTCTGACATTCACTTCTTGGGTAAATTTGTGATCTTGGTCGAATACTTTGCTTGGTCTTTTTGAGCCTTGACCACCTTCCTTCTAAAGTAAAGTATGGATTCACAGCTCACAAAATTATTATGAAAATGGAATATATTAACACTTACACAGAACAAACCATAGTCCCTGATATAAAATAATTGCTCAATAAATGATAACTATCATTATTTATTGGGAACCTTTGTGGTACAGCAGTTAAGCACTTGGCTGCCAACTGAAAGGTCTGCAGTTCGAACCCACCAGCCACTCCCTGGGATAAAGATGTGGCAGTCGGCTTCCATAAAGATTTACAGCCTTGGAAACCCTATGGGGCAGTTCTACTCTGTCCTGTAGGATTGATAAGAGTTAGAATCAACTTGATGGCAATGAGTTTGATTTTGGTTTGGTTATCATTATTTATTATCTAGGCTTATTTGTTCCTGAAGATTTATCTAATGAAATGTTTGTAGGCTATAAAAATGTTTAAAGAAAATAATCTCCCTTTTCATAAATAATTTTAAGTGAGTATACTTAAGACTTGAAAAAATATCAGTTGAGATGTTTCAACAAATGGATGCAATACTGGAAGAGCTCACTTGTCTATGCCAAGAAATTTGGACGACAGCTACTGGCCAACCGAATGGAAGAGATCCATATCTGTGCCCACTCCAAAGCAAGGTGATCCAACAGAATGCAGAAATTATCAAACAATGTCATTAATATCACACACAAGGAAATTTTTGCTGAAGATCATTCAAAAAACAGTTGCAGCAATACATTGACAGGGAACTTCCAGAAAGTCAAGCCGGATTCAGAAGAGGAAGTGGAATAAGGGATATCATTGCTGATGTCAGATGGATCTTGGCTGAAAGCAGAGAATACCAGAAAGATGTTTACCTGTGTTTTATTGACTATGAAAAGGCATTCTACTATGTGCATCATAACAAATTATGTATAACACTGAAAAGAATGGGAATTTCAGAACAGTTCATTATACTCATGAGGAACCTGTACATAGACCAACAAGCAGTTGTTCGAATAGAACAAGGAGATACCGAATGGTTTAAAATCAAGAAAGGTGTATGTCAGGGTTGTATCCTTTCACCATACTTATTCAATCTGTACACTGAGTAAGTAATCTGAGAAGCTGAATTATACGAAGAACGATATGAGGAGGACTTGAAGTACTTACTGATGAAGATCAAAGACTTCAGCATTTCAACCTCAACATAAAAAAAAAAACCAAAAATCCTCACAACTGGACCAATAAGCAACATCATGATAAATGGAGAAAGTATTGAAGTTGTCAAAGATTTCATTTTACTTGAATCCACAATCAATGCTCATGGAAGCAGCAGTCAGGAAATCAAACCACGTATTGTATCGGGCAAATCTGCTGCAAGACCTCTTTAAATTGTTAAAAAGCAAAGATGTCACTTTGAGGACTAAGGTGTGCCTGACCCAAGCCATGGTATTTTCAATCACCTCACATGCATGCGAGAGCTGGACAATGGATAAGGAAGACCTAAGAAGAATTGATGCCTTTGAATTATGGTGTTGGCAAAGAATATTGAATATACCACAGACTGCCAGAAGAATGAACAAATCTGTCTTGGAAGAACTACAACCAGAGCAGAGTGCTCCTTAGAAGCAAGGATAGTGAGTCTTTGTGTCACAGACTCTGGATATGTTATCAGGAGGGACCAGTCCCTGGAGAAGGACATCATGGTTGGTAAAGTAGAGGGTCAGCAAAAAAGAGGAAGACCCTCAACAAGATGGATTGACACAGTGGCTGCAACAATGGGCTCAAACACAGCAATAATTGTGAAGATGGCACAGCACTGGGCAGTGTTTCGTTCTGTCGTATATAGGGTCATTATGAGTTGGAACCCACTCAACAGCACCTAACAACAACAACATATCTTAGAAGTTTTACAAGTTAACTTCTGTTATACTATCTGTAGGTTAGTATCAGTGAATAAGAAAGAAAATAACTTTAGGTTTGTGAAGCTCTCTAGTGACATAAAATCAATCAGTTGGTTCATTCTACATTATCTTTCTCCTGCTTGCTATACATACTGGTGGAGCAAGACAGCTATTAAAATCTATTAACCCTTATATTCCTCTTTAAGCTGTAAAATGGATCAAGAATATTTTAAGAGGTAAGTTCAATGGAGAGTTCAGGTGGTCAGTTTCCTCAGGCTTACTCTTTCTCACTGGATGAGATCCCTTTCTTTGACACGTTAAGCCGTGCCTCCAGGAAAGAAATGAATTAATTGCAGCTTCTTCAGGGAATGGCATATTCTGAGTCTGAAGTTCCTCAATGTGCTTTAAATGCTCCTTAGAGTAATGTCCTCCAATTAAAATAAGTTGTTTAGAGAGTTCATCTGAAACATTAAAAAAAAAAAAAAAAAAAAAAAAAACCTCCAATAACATGGCCCTTCTGGGATTCTCAAATTGAATTTGAAGAAAAATGGATTTTAAGAAAGGGCTTATTACTGGTGAGCTGTGCTCTAATATCACTTGGTTATATTTGTAGATTTTGGCTATTTCCGTTCGTATTAGCCTTCTTAGCCATATTCGTCTTAGCATTATAGAATAAGTGTGATTTTACCACAGATCATAATACAACAGGTTTGTATGTCTGTACTTCAAACTGATATCAGAACTATTCCATGATGGCAGGCAGTGAAGTCGTTGTGATAAATAACAATGAGTAGAGTGGGAGAGGAACTGAGATAGGTAATCAAGGGAATAAAAGTATGTTTTCATTTGGAAATTGATGGAGCTTGAGGTGCTGAAACATATACAGAGAAAGAGTGTTTCCTGGATGTAGGAGCAATGGAAAATAAAGGCTTATAGTGACTGCGATAAAATAGCAGAAAGGATGGGAACGAAATAGCACTCTCTGAGTGCAGGGAGGAAGTGTAGAAGGTTAGCCAGTAAGAAATCTATCCACGTTTTCAATTATTCCCCCAAACAATCAAGTATATATTTGGACCAAAACAATAATTTTCCTGCTCAGCAATGAAAGAAAAAGAAAAAAAAGAAAGCACTAATATACACAACGTGAATGGGTCTCACAGACACAATGTTAAGCAAAAAAGCCAGACATGTAAGCGTACGTGTCCTTTGATTTCGTTTGTATGATTTTCAAGAATGAGCCAAACTAAGTGATGGTGATATAAATCTGAATATTGGTTACTTACAGGGGTGAGGGAAGTGGTAGAGAGTCTTCTGCCTAGGCTGATGAGAATGTTTTCTAAATCTTGATCTCTCAGTGGATAAATGGATGTAGACACATGTAGAAATCCATTGAGATGGATTCTTGAGAGCTGTGGCTTTATTCTATATGTTATGCTCCAATTTTTTTTTTTTTTCCAAAAAGGACAAAATTGATTCATCCACTTCTAAATTTTGGTATATGCTTGCTGCTTTGATTATTTTCAGCACTGATGTAGCTTTTCTGTTTGGTGCTTACAACCAACTATATGAATGCTTTATGACTGTACAAAATCTTGCTCTGCGTGTGTGTGAGTGTGTGAGTGTGTGTGCATCGTCACCATTTGTAGTGTTAAAGGGGAAGAGAGCTAATATTAAAAGAACACTTGTTTTTGCAAAACAATTTATACTTACCATCTCCCTTAATTATCATAGATACACTGCGAGGTAAATTATAGCCCCCTCATTTTACAGATGAAGAAGTAAAAGTTCTGAGGGGCTAAGTGGGTTACCCAGAACCCGGAAGTTACCTAGGTGTTAAAAAGCAAAGCCAGTAAAACAGTACAAAACAGTCTAATTTCAAAACCCACGGTCCCTTCCTTTTCTACTTCTCTGTATAGAAGACGTCAGCCAAAGCATTTAATAATATTCTGAAGTCTATGCATAGAGAGAGAGAATTCAATTTTGTTTTCTTTACAGATGAAAATATTAGGGATTTTAAAGTTGACTTGTTTACTTATTTGTTGTTTATTTCATTTCTAAGAATGATTTGAGGCAGGCAGGGATTTCAACAGAGTTGGTTGGAGATGGTTAGCCCTTTGGTACTAAAGGGATGATAAGGAGACTAATTTTTTTTGTCAATATTATTAATGTCTCTCATTAGATATATTTAACTTCTTGCTAAAATTGTTAAATAATTTTTCAGCCTGGTGGGCATATAAGCTGGAAGGCATGAAAGCCTGCATTATTTTTAGAGACAATGACTGAGAATTCCATGTGCACTTACTCTATTTTAGTTTAGTCAGAGGGGAAACAAAAGGGGAAGAATTTTACTCAAATGTTTGCTAGAATCCTTGATTGAAGTATAAGACTGACTGGGGAGGGGGGAGGTGATCAGCAAGTAGAAATGGAACAAAAAAGTTTCTCATGGCAGAAAGCTCTTCCCTTTTGAACCACAAATATTTCAAATTCACTTTGCAGCTGCTACCTTCTGGGCCTCATTCCACTTTCTGAAGTCATCTAAAGCAAGCCACATCAATACTCCTCAGGATAGTCTTTTCTTTTTCCTTTGAATCCATTGGCAAACAGGGTGGCCTGTGTCGGAGGGTTGAGTGCTCAGTCGCTGGTGGTATTGAGTCACTGTAGTGATTCCCCAGTGGAGACTGAAGCAACATGTGTAGCTTGGGTTAAAAAATCTGCCAAGTGTGTTCCCTTCTAGACCTTGTATGGACTACATTGAGCAGGCAGGAATCCCTATTTTGGTACTCCGATCATTTGGGCAAGAATAAAAATGGTGCTCCCTGGGTAAAAATATGTAGTGTAACAGGGATTCTGCTATACATTTTATAGCTTTAATTATACATAACCAGTAATCAGTTGCTGTAGAGTCGATTCTGACTCATAGCCACCCATGTGTGTCAGAGCAGAACTATGCTCCGTATGGTTTTCAATGACTGATTTTTCAGAAGTAGAACACCAGGCCTTTCTTTCAAGGCATCTCTGAGTGCACTTGAACCTCCAACATTTTGGTCAGCAGCAGAGCGCCTTAACTGTTTGCACCACCCAAAACCCACTGCCATCAAGTCCTTTCTGACTCACACCCAGGGCCTCCTAACTATACGTAGCTGTACCTTTCTTGGAGTCCTGGTGGTGCAGTGGTTAAGCGCTCAGCTGCTAACCAAGAGGTCGGCAGTTTGAATTCACCCACCAGCCGCTCCTTGGAAACCCTCTGGGACAGTTCTACTCTGTCCTATGAGGTCCCTGTGAGTCAGAATCGACTTGTCGGCAACAGGTTTTTTTTTTTCTGGTTTTCCCACGGTAAGGAACCTCCACTCCCATATCCATAATAACCCAAGATAGTGTCAAGGGGGAAAGAGTAACTATCACTACCGTTTTCACTTGTCGACTCGACGGCAACGGGTTTGGTTTTTGGAATCTCTGGTTGAAGGGCCAATCTCAGGAGTGAAGCCCTGGTGGCCCAGTGATTAAGAACTCGAATGCTAACCAAGAGGTTTGCGGTTCAAATCCACCAGCTGCTCCTTGGAAACCCTATGGGACAGTTCCACTCTGTCCTATAGGGTTGCTATGAGTCGAAATTGACTCCACGGTAACGGGTTTGTTTTTCTTTGATTTTGGCGATATCCAGACCGAAATCCCCATTGTGGTTCAGACAATATGGCATCAATAAAACCTTCTGAAATTTTGCAAGCCAAGCTACGCTGAGAATACAAGGTTTTGCATACAGGAAAAGGAGATGCTGGTGCTAAAAACAAAATGAAAGTTAATTTAGGTGTCTGATTTACGGTGGAAAAACACTACCTAAAGCAAAATGTGGAAACGCATATGGCAGCGATAATAGCAATAACAGTATTCTAATGACGACTTTTGATACTTGCTTCTAGATAATATTGGATATTGTCATAATTAACATTATATTTGGGAAAGTTACTTTTGCTTGGAAAAAATCAATTAAATCATGAGTATATGTGCATTAAATTAATTTCATACAGAGGAAATCAGCACAACTGGACTAAACAAAAGCTAAGAAGTTTCCTGAACACAACCAAATACTTTGAGGGACAGAGTAGCAGGGGGTAGGGTCTGGGGACCATGGTTTCAGGGGACATCTAGGTCAATTAGCATAAAAAAGTTTATTAAGAAACTGTTCTGCATCCCACTTTGTGGTGTCTGGGGTCTTAAAACTGTGCAAGCCGCCATCTAAGATGCATCAGTTGGTCCC
Source organism: Trichechus manatus latirostris (assembly GCF_000243295.1). Lineage (NCBI taxonomy): Eukaryota > Metazoa > Chordata > Mammalia > Sirenia > Trichechidae > Trichechus > Trichechus manatus. Next base: position 7,780,144 of record NW_004443950.1, on the reverse strand, counting down.
AACCCACTTGGAGCAAAGGAGAATGAAGAATACCAAAAACACAAGGAAAATATTAGCCCAAGCGACAAAAGGGCCACATAAACCCCAGACTCCATCAGCCTGAGACCAGAAGAACTAGATTGTGCCTGGCTAACACCATTGACCGCTCTGACAGGGAACCCAACAGAGAGTCCCTGACAGAGTTGGAGAAAAGTGTGGAGCAGAACTCAAATTCACATAAAAAGTACAAACTTAATAGTCTGACTGAGACTGGAGGAATCCTCAAAGCCATGGCCCCTGGACACTCTGTTAACCCAGAACTAAAACCATTCCCAAGGCCAACTCTTCAGACAAAGATTAGACTGGACTATAAAACATAAAATAATACTCCTCAAGAGTGTGCTTCTTAGTTCAAGCAGATACACAAAACCAAGTGGGTGGCTTCTCTCTGGAGGCAGAATGAGAAGGCAGGAAAGGACAGGAGCTGGTTGGATGGACACCGGAAACCCGGGGTGGAAAGGAGGAGCGTGCTGTCACATTACAGGGATTGCAACTAGGGTAACATAACAATGTGTGTATAAATTTTTGTATGAGAAATTAACTTGAGATGTACACTTTGACCTAAAGTATAATAAAGAAAAAATTAATTTCAAACATTCTACCTCCACCTTATAAACAGGGTAATTTGTTTTCAGGAGAAAAAAAATCTGAGGGTTAAAAAAAAAAAATGGCTCTGGCATCACTGAGCCCACGTAGCTACAGCTGCTCATTGGAAAGACAAATTATTCTATGCTGAATATTCTCACGGTTTGTATGCGTGTGTTGGTATCTCTAGCATACGGTATCAACAAACACCGACCTTATTTATTCTCTGTCAAAATTCAGAATCTGTATTCTGTCTCATGAGGTGTAAACACTGTTAACATACGCAGTGTTATTCAAAAAACAATATTTCAGTGAGATCAACCAAAGAAGCTTCTTTCTCATTTAAAAATGATTCTAGAGACTAATCAAAAAAGAGGCACCTGGGGAGCTAGGCTGCAGGCTGTGGGCTGTGCATTGCTTGCTTTCCCAGGTACTAACATATTCTTCTCCACATCTTAGAACTTGCTCTCCAGCCAGACCACAGACAGTTTCCTGGAGAGGCCATGCCCAGTACCACTCGATGAGATCTCTTTTCTCTAGAGATGGTAAAGTTGGGAAATAGTTTTCTTTAACCCACCTCCCTATCACTCATCTGTCAGTTTGTCATACTGTGGTGGCATGTGTGTTGCTGTCATGCTGCAAGTTATGGCGCTGGTATTTCAAATACCAGCAGGGTCACTCATGGTCGACAGGTTTCAGCAGAGCTTCCAGACTAAGACAGACTAGGAAGAAAGTCTTAGCTGTCTACTTCTGAAAATCAGACAGTGAAAATCCTATGGATCACAACAGAATATTGTCTGATATAGTGCTGGAAGATAAGCCCCTTAGGTTGGAAGACATTCAAAATACACAGTGGCGGTAACAATGGACTGGAGCATACCAACAATAGTGAAGATGGAGCAGGACTAGGCAATATTTTATTCTGTTGTATATGGTGCCATGAGTCAGAGCCATCTCAGCAACGAAATAACAGCAACTGACAACAACAATCCACTTCCAGGATTGAACCACCTGCCAGAAAACACTGAGTAAGCTTTCAGTGGGACTCAGAGGTATCAAGCTTCTTTACTTAACATCCATCCCATCATTGCACACAACCCATGGCGTAGGTTGCGTTCTAGGAAGGGAGAGAAATGAACAGCATATCCAGTGTCCCGAAAACTTCCTGTGTGTTTATCACTTTTGACTTCTTAATTGTAACCTTACTGTGGAAAATATAGTTGTGTATGAATAAATTCATTGAAAATATCTTAATGAAGAGGGGGTGCAGTACCGATACTCAGAAAAAAAAACCAAAAAAACACTGCTGTCGAGTTGATTCCAACTCATAGTAACCCTATAGGACAGAGTAGAACTGCCCTATAGGATTTCCAAGACTGTAAATCTTTATGGAAGCAGACTGCCACATCTTTTTCCCATGGAGTGACTGGTGGGTTTGAACTGCCGACCTTTTGATTAGCAGTTGAGTGCTTTAACCAAGGTGCCACCAGGGCTCCTGCAGTATGTCTACTATCCCCCATTTTCCAGTAGATTTCTTTTGAAAGTGTTAATGCTTGTGCATTCTGTATGCAACTGCACCGTAGAAGAACCAGAGTTTTTTATTAGCACAGGTGAGCCTCTCAAAGCTTTTGTCTCAAGGTCACTATGGATTTGGGCTGCCTATTTTATTCATACTTTCCTGGACGGAGACTAGCCTCATGTGTTTTAAAGTCTTGACACAAGAAGCAGCAGCACAGATCACGGACAGTTCAGGATGCTTCAGAGATGGCAACACTTATGCCACCTGATGGTTTCTAGGGTGAGCAGTTTAATTCTTCACCTGATCCTGAAAGAGGCTCTGAAGAAGAAGAAAAAAGGACTCGTAGGATTATGAGCGCCACTTTGCTAAATGTAAAATCCCTACACTGAAGGTCATTTCTGAAAGAAAGAAAAAAAGTCTGGGGAAGGTGTTTTCTCACTGCAAAGTGATAAATAAATTTGAAAAATAAATAAAAGTTATCCTAAGATGCCCTTGTAGTGCAGTGGTTAAGCACTCTGCTGCTAACTGAACGGTTGGCAGTTCGAGCCTACCCAGGGGCTCCTAGAGAGAAAGACCTGGCAATCTGCTTTCATAATGATTACGGCCTAGGAAACCCTACGGGGCAGGTCTATTCTTTTTTTTTTTTTTTAAATTGTACTTTATATGAAGGTTTACAGAACAAATAGTTTCTCAATAAACAGTACATATATTGTTTTATGACAATGGTTAACAACCCCACGACATGTCAACACTGTCCCTTCTCAACCTTGGGTTCCCTATTACCAGCTTTCCTGTCCCCTCCTGCCTTCTAGTCTTGTCGCTGGACTGTTGTGCCCCATTAGCCTCGTTTTGTTTTATGGGGCTGTCTAATCTTTGGCTGAA
>NW_004443950.1:7753113-7777019 GCF_000243295.1 Trichechus manatus latirostris | reverse complement strand
TCGTAGCTGTGGTCCGTTAGTCTGGGGCAGTTCTGTTCTGTCACATGGGGTCACTGTGGGTCGGTATTGACTTGATGGACCCCAACAACAAGTGACATATAGCTAAAAGAATCAAGCTATGTTACTTCATCGTAAGATCGTCTATAATAGAGGTTAGCAGTGTTTTATGTAAACAGCCAGATAGTAAATATTTTAGCTTCTTGGGCCAAACAGACTCTGTTGCAGCTACTCAACTGTGATGTTATAGCATGAAAGCAGCCATAGACAGTAAGCAAATGAATGGGCATGGCTGTTTTCCAATAAAATCTTATTCCTTGAGACACGGATTTGAATTTCATGTAACTTTCATATTAACAAAATTTACTAATAGGTAGATATGAATCACAATTAACTAGAATGTACGTATTCAGGAGGGAGGCACTTAATTAAGGGACGATTCTCACTAAATGCCCAGACTTTGCATTTCATTATGCTTTAGTTGTTTTCTGTTCATGGTTGTGAACACACTAAATGATGGAAATTAAGTTGATATTTTCAAATTTCATGAGCTCCAAAAAGCACTAGGTATAGTAGACTTCTGATACTCATTTAAAAAATTAGTTTAATTCTTTCTTTGATGGGAATACTGAGGTGTGCCATGATAGATTAATCTCTCCAGGAATAACAAGCCAATGGAGTCATTGGTGGTAGCTAAGCTATTCTGGTTTTTGGAAAAGTTTCATGTCCTCTTCCTAGTATCAGACGATCATCTCTGTGCATGTGACAGAGTCCTGGGCAGTATGCCATACTCCCGTCAACAGTGATTGGTCCAAGAGATGGGCACATTGCCCAATCATGGACGATGAGTGTTATTTCCTGGGGTCAGTATATGGATACTGGGAGAGAGAAATTCTTCCTTTTTCTGGGACATCTAAATTGCAACTCCCATGTTTATTTTCCCCACCATCTGTCTGGTGAGACTTTCTGCAAGAAGAGAGAATTAGACTATTACTCAAAGAGAAACAAACCAGCAGAGAGAAGAAACATGAGATAAACAAAACACATATTTACCTGGATGTTTTGATGGTCAGATTTGTTTTCAGTTCCTATCGGTATGACATTATTGGTTATGACTTTGGTTGAACGAGCCCAAGAATTCGTCAAGATTCAAATGAAGTTTCAAATGCACATCATTCTAATTCTTCTGCTCTATGCTTTTAGGTACATTACAATGGTTCTAAACACACACACATTTCTTTACTTAAAATATGAATAAATTGTATAAACCCTAAACACAGCCAGTTTAGTTCAGATTGGCCTAATAAAAAATAATCGGATTGTCTCATGTTCCTTTCTAGGCATTACCCTCTACGTGATGACGCATCACTCTAAGAAACAAAAAGAAATTTGGATGCTTCACATATATTCCTTTAGAGCTTTGTGTGGCTGTCAGAGTAGGGTAAAGAGTCTGATACTGGAAAAGAAGAGACCCAGAGCTGAAGGCATTCTTGAGATTCCTTTGTAGCCAAGGAGTGGATGAATAAATTATAAAGGAGATTTAAAAGAAAGCCTTGAAAAATTAATGGCAGTGTGACTGATCAAGCTAGATATGATCTGATGTGGAATTAAACAATTCCACAATTCCACAATTCAACGATTGTTTAATTCCACATCAGATCAGAAGCGTAGGCATCATTTATGTCACCACAAGTTTATATCAACACTTTTTTTTTAATAGTAGCACAACTTCAAAACATACACATTTTATAGCATATTTCCAAACTGCAGTAAGTATATACATGTAAATGGATAAATGTATACACTAATACACTTTTTTTATTTAAAAAAAAAAGTTGCTAGCTAATTCGTTTGATTAATTGTAAAATCACTTTCCTACCTGTCCCACATTTCTGGGTCCCTTTCTCACCACTAAACTCATAATCTTTAAACATTCTCATTACAGAAAATGCCAGGTGTAGAACAATTAATATTTCCACTGGAAAAAAAGAAAATGGAAAGTTGTAGATCTTCAGTGTTTGTTAATTTAAACAGAGCCTGAAGTTTCCTTTTTAATTTTCCATGGAGAGCTCATGTGGGTTGACGGTGTGATGGTATTAAAGCCTCCTCCCATCTCCCCAGACAAATAAGTGAACAAGATGAGTGTTGAGTTTTTATCTGAGCAAACCTGAGTGTCAATGCCATTCTGATGTTGGGATGGGGAGAAGCTTTATTGATGAGCAGCAAGCATGGGAAAAATGTGTGCTTTGTGTGTGTGTATGTGTGTGTGCACGTGCATGCACACATGCAAGCATCTGCAGGCATGTTTAATGTTCATGAGAACAAATGTATGTACAAAACTAGGGATTTGATTATTTTGTACCTAGCTTGAATATGACTTGCTGAGAAGCAGCCTACTGAATTTCAGTGAAAGGAGCACTGGACCCCACGAGATGTTTTATTTCCAAATCCCAACCATGTCACAACATGCTTTATTATAAGTCATTTTGCTCATTTATAAATTGAGTGTCATGTTTCTTCATGTGTAGGAATTTGTATTGTTCTAAGAACAAAAAGTTTAAGGTATCTGTACCTATGTCTTTGTCATCTAGTGCTGCTATAACAGAAATACCACAAGTGGATGACTTTAACAAAGAGAAGTTTATTCTCTCACAGTCTAGTAGGCTAGAAGTCTGAATTCAGGGTGCCAGCTCCTAAGGAAGACTTTCTCTCTCTGTTGGCTCTGGGGGAAGGTCCTTATCATCAATCTTCCCTGATTGAGGAGCTTCTCAGCACAGGGACCCTGGGTCCAAAAGATGCACTATTTTCCCGGGTCTTGTTTCTTGGTGTTATGAGGTCCCCATGACTCTCTGCTTGCTTCTCTCTCTTTTATATCTCAAAAGAGATTGGCTCAAGACACAATCCAATCTTGTAGATTGAGTCTATCTCCTTAACGGAACTGCTGCTAATCCCATCTCATCAATATCATAGAGATAGGATTTACAACATATAGGAAAATCACATCAGATGACAAAATGGCAGACAATCACACAATACTGGGAACATGACCTAGCCAAATTGATACACATATTTTTTGGGACACAATTCGATCCATGACAGCCTATGAATGGTATTTGACCCAATTTAGGAGGATCAGATGTGGGTGACAAATCTACCCCAAGCGTCACTTGAGTGGTGGCGAATAAAGAATACAAGATAGAATGTAGGACTTTAAATATTAGGGACAGGCTGAGTAAAATGAAAACTTAAAGGCCGAAGTCCAGATTTCAAACTAGAAAATTACAGAATCTTACAGAAGAAATAAAACAGGATTCTAAGTGGTGCAGAGTCAAGCAGAACATACGTTAGGAAGGTCAGGGATTGTGGATCAGAATTCAGATAGTCAAGTGCAATTTACTTGACGTTCACGGCAGGATTAAAAGGCTGCATATACAATTCATGTCCAGGAAATAGAGAGTGTAGTAAAGTTTTACGATTAGGTGTTTTGGTGAAGGGAACGTGTGGTAAATGAAGTCAGGCTACAATTGAATCTGTGAGTACAGAATCACAGTAGACCACATACATGGCTGGTACTTAATGATGGCAAAGGGAAAAACTTTGAGCTGGTCAGCTTCATCTACTTGAGTTTTTTTCTTTGCTTTTACTCTGTATTCTGAATGCTGCCTTACGAAAGAAAAGTGAACCCACAGAACGTTCAATTGTTTCCCTGCCCAAACATTCTATCAGTTTTGATCATTCTTTGATGTTGAAAATAAATAAGTCCAATCCATTAGTTTCTCTCATCTAGCTCTTGATTTCTAACTATTCCATTTATGAGCTGTCTTGAATGTGAATTAATTTTTACTGAGCCTACCCATAGGCTGGGGAGAGAATGTCTTCATGCATGAAATTTCTGTGATTTTTTTCAAAGTCTTGACATTATTGCTTCTCAGCACTCTTTCAGCACTTGAGTCTTTGAAGGAGGGAAGGGAATGTTACAGAACAGGCCCTGAGCTTGGTCCTGAGCTTCAAGCCGGTAGAAATCAGGGTTATGGTGCCTTCTTCTTTAGGAGAGAAATAAAGAGCTGATTTTAGGTCCTATGTTAGCCTCAGGGGAGAAGAGTCTTTTCCCATTTCCTCAGCCTCAAAATCCCCGAGAACGTGTGATTCATACTGACTCTATAGGAAAGAATAGAACTGCCCCATAGGGTTTCCAAGGAGCACCTGGTGGATTCGAACCGCAGACCTTTTGGTTAGCAGCCGTAGCTCTTAACCACTACGCCACCAGGGTTTCCTGTGAATGTGTAGATTATATAAAAACTATCTAAAAAGAAGTTCAACTAATTCAATTAAAGAGTAATTCATTTTTCTTCAACTAGATAGCAGGTTTTTCCTGAAAGTTTTGATGAAGGGAGCAATACCTTGTTCGTCATGGAGGAGGAACAATACATATTCTTAATACCCAGGTAGACTATGGCAATAGAAAGAAGAAAATAAAAAGTGGAAAATGAAATAGGATAGGTAACCACTTTATTTAGTTACATAGTTTATGAGGATCACATGAGATAATGAGCGTGAGGACTCATTTACAATCTCCTGTATAGCAAGATTGGTGTCATTAAACTTCAGCTGACTCAGTTTCTTAATCTGTCAAATGGGGATAAAAGTCTTGTGCACAAAGCTAATATATTAAAGACACTGGGTTAGGACTTAAATATTTTCACTCCTGTTCTCACGCCTTCTATTCCACTGCCCATCAAAGAGAATGCTGCCTATCAAAGAGCAATGCAAAGTCAGACATGGCAGAATTGCCACATTGAGGGGGTGGGGCCTAGAGAAGAGAAGTCAGGACTAATATATCAAGATAATGAGCTTAGACTCTGTCCAGTAGGTGTCCATGAATGAGGGTACTGAAGCAGGATATGACATAATCAATCTGCATTTTAGAAATTCCCCTAGAGCAAAGAAGAGGGTAACTTATTATCTCAGGAGTCAGTTGAGAGAACCCTGCAGCTTGCATCATGTATGACAGGGTCAGCTTCACAGACTGATAGAGCAGGGAAGAAAAGTTATCTGGAGGAAGAAGGATGAAGATGGATCCACAGGCCTCCTCTTCTTTCCCGCTGAAGGGTCATAGTTTTCTGACGGCAATACCCAACGAAGAAGAGCATTAGCAGTGTGCTACAAGGACATAGAGTTGAGTAGGTCGCATATTCAGAGCTGAGCCTGGTGATGGGCTCTGAAGTGACTATCTAGATAAGGGGTTCTCAAAGTATGGCCCTGGCTGGCAGCAGCAACACTTGCGAACATGTTAGAAATACAGATTCTTGGACCCATCTCAGATTTTCTGAATCAGAAGGTCTAGGGGTGGGCAACCAACCAACTTGTGCTTTAGCATGCTTTTCAAGTGATTTTCAAGCAGCTGAAGCTTTTTTTGTTTTGTTTTGTTTCATTTGTGTTTTGGGTGAAAGTTTACACAGCAAATTAGGTTCTCTTTTAACAATTTTTATACAAATTGTTCCATGTCTTAGTTGTCTAGTGCTGCTATAACAGAAATACCACAAGTGGATGGCTTTAACAGAGAGATATTTATTCTCTCACAGTCTAGGAGGCTACAAGTCCGAATTCAGGTCATTAGCTCCAGGCGAAGGCTTTTTCTCACTGTTGGCTCTGGGGTAAGGTCCTTGTCATCAATCTTCCCCTGGTCTAGGAATTTCTCAGCACAGGGACCCGGGGTCCAAAAGACGTACTCTGATCCTGGCTCTTCTTTCTTGGTGGTAGAAGGTCCCTCTCCTCTCTGATTGCTTCTCTCTTTTATATCTCAAAAGAGACTGACTCAAGATACACTTAATCTTGTAGATTGTGTCCTGCTTCATTAACATAACTGCCTCTAATCCTGCTTCATTAACATTATAGAGGTTAGGATTTACAACACGTAGGAAAATTAAATCACAAAATGGAGGACAACCACACAGTACTGGGTATCATGGCCTAGCCAAACTGACACACATTTTGGGGGGACACAGTTCAATCCATAACATTTTGTGACATTGGTTACATTTTTCACAGTGTGTCAACATTCTCATTATTTCCATTCTGTTTGTTCTGTTTCCATTAATCTAGCTTCCCTACCCCTCCTATAGCTTCTCGTCTTTGTTTTAGGGTAAATGTTGACAATTTGGTCTCATATAATTGATTATTTAAGGGAGCACAGTACTCACAGGTGATATTGTTTATTTGATAAGTTAATTTATTTGGATGAAAGGCAACTACTGGGAGTAACTTTAGTTCCAAGTTCAAAGGATATCTTAGGCTGATAGTCTCTGAGGTTCCTCTGATGTCTATTGGTGAGTAAGCCTTTTTAGGAATTTGAGCTTTGTTCTACATTTTTCTCCCTTTATATCCAGGATCTTCTATTGTGTCCCTGGCCAGAATGGTTGGTAGTGGTAGCTGGTACCATCTAGTTCTTCTGGTCTCAGGCTAGATGTGGCTGTGGTTTATGTGGACTATTAGTCCTGTGGACCAGCTTCTTCTTTGAGTCTTCAGTTTCCTTCATTATCTTTTGTTCCAGATGAGTAGAGACCAATAGTTGTATCTTAGATGGCTGTTTGAGAGCTTTTAAGAAACCAGTCACTACTCACCAAACTAGTATGTAGAACATTATCTTTATGAACTATGTTATGCCAATTGACTGATTTATCCCACAAGACTACCATCCCAAGCCTTCAAACTCAGTAAACCAATCCCATAAGGTGTTTGGTTGTGTCTAGGAAGTATCCATAACTGTGCTCCCTATGCAGCTGAAGTTCTTTGAAACCACTAGTACTAGAGGAGAGGCTCTCAGCTGGAGGCAATTTTGACATCCATGGGACATTTGGTAATGTTTGGCAATGTTATTTCATTCAAAACTAACTCTGTCTTTCTCTCTCTCTCTCACGCACACACACATACAATATGTATATTATCATTCCAGCTTTTAAAAGGAGGACTTCAAGGCTCAGTAATGTTAAATGTCTTTCCAAAGTGCTCCTAAAATAGGTATTTGAACCTTGTTTCATAATTAATTTTAAAGTTCCTGTAACTGGTGATCTCCCTCCCTGTTTTTTCATCCTTCTCTCCCTCTCAAAATTAAAAAAAGGCAATTGTTGTGTGTGTGTTTTAGTTAGGTTTTAGTATGTAAAGATGAATGATACAAGATTCCAGTCTGCAAGGATTTCAATGTACCCCGGAGAAATCATCACTCCTTTGTTTTTTGTGTACAACTTCTGAAGTAAATGTTATACAAAATGTTTTGAGCTTTTGGAAGAGAAAGAAATGGGGAAATCTTTGAAGTCTTCACAAATGGGAATGCATTTGGACTAAGTACTGATAAATAGTATAGATTTCAGTGCCTAGAAAGTAGGTTGGGAAGTAACAGTTCACAGTAGAAAGAATCACACAACATGAGTGTTTTTATTACTTCATCCCTAAGTTTTTTTCAAATCTCCCAATAACCTATCAAAATGTATTTAAAAAATTTACACGTGAGGAAATAAAGACTCAGAAAGGTTAAGTCCAAGGCCATAGTCAGCGAATGATAGATTCCACAGATATAAATTTCACAGATATCTGACCCCATGGTCATTCAAACAGGCCATCAAAATTCTCATGAGTAATGGCTTAGAATACTCTTTCATATGTCCAAATTTGAAGAAGTGGGTCATGAGAAAAGGTGGTAGGGCGAGGATGGAGAGGAAGAAGGTGGGAAGAAATGGGGCTAAAAAGAAAGTCTGGATCAAGGTACAAACACCAGAATAGAGACTTCTTAAAGTAGAGTAACAATGCCTAATACTTCATGATGTCTTAGGAATTCTCCCTTCCATAATCAACAGGGGAATCATTTTAATCAAAGTTTTCTCGTTTTACCCTCTAAGTAAACATCTACTATGCATTCCCCTCTCTAATGGACCAGGACATAAATCTATTTATTGACATTGAAACCCCTTCAAACATAAGGACTCAATCTATCTCTCCACCTCATCTTCTGTTCCTCCTGTGCCATGAATAATAATGCTCCAACCAATACCTATAACTCTAGTCATTGTTTTCCTCAATCATGGCTTGCCTGCTAATACAGTGCTTCTCAAACTCTCTCTGAAGGGAAACACTAGTTGTTTTTTTTTTGCCATCCTATCTTTTCTTGGATCAATAATTTAGTAAAATATAATAAAATAGATTATTAGAAAAATTAATTAAAAAGATACCAAATACATGTCACGTTTTATTATTAATTAAAACTGGTATAATGTTATTCTGTAAAGATAGCTATAAGAGATTCTAGACACTTGCCCTTAATTTTTATACTTATTTTGCCATGAATTTGTAACAAACAGAAGACTGGCACCAATATCTGTACCAAACATGATTAGCACAGCTCTAATCTAATCTAATCTAATGTACTCATTACAGCCTCTGGCACCTCCTAGAGTTATGAGCTCACAGTCATCAGACTTTTATTGTCACTCTGTCATTGACCTTGCTGGCCATTATATAAGGAATTCAATATTCAAATTTAAAACACCATTTCTTGAACATCAACTATGTTCAGTTTGAAAGAGAGAAACATAAATGGTATTCTCTTCTATCCTGGGTCCTATCTTGGACAGGAATAAATAGTATATAATTTTTTAATAATACAGTATTTTCAGAAGGATACTATAGAAACAAAGTCCTTTAGGAGTATAGAAGAATATGAGTCTGGGATGAAGGAGCAAAAGGTCAAGGAATACTTCCAGATAAAGAGTTTTTGGATAAATGAAAGAGGCCCAATGTTTTGCATCCCAACGCTACACCTCCTTATGCTCCTTGTATAGCACACAGCCTAACATTGGGCACTCAATAAGAATGAATGATTGTAGAACAAAAATAATTTCCATACATGCTTACCTACGTAGCCAAAGTCAAATAGTGGCAAGCAATTTTACGTTTAATTGATTTAGATAAAAATAGCATTGCAGAAAAAGAGGCATGAAGTTCCAGATCAACATTTGCTGTTAATATTCACAAAATGCTTTCTCAGAGTAAATGTTTATTTCTAAGACATGTGAATATTTCTTTGAGGGATTTCTCTATTAAAGGCAATAAAACCAAATTTTAATATTGGCTATTTCAATATGATTGAATATAAATAATGGAGTACTATTCCTCCTCAAAATATGAAATAGTATATGGAATACTTTGAGTAATATTGGATGAATCAAGCAAAAAAAAAGCAACCAAAAAAATGTTCTTCCTTACCTTTCTTTTTTCAATTAGACATATATAAATAAAGGAATGTATAAAAATATACAATGCAATTTTGTTGATTGCATTTCTTGCATATTATGTATGCACATGTAGATATGTATGTGTGCAAAAATAAATCTGAACAAGAAGAAAGAAATTGCTACCATCAAAAAGGCTGGACTTCAATTAAGAAGAAAGAGCAAGTGCTTTCAAAATAATGATTTTCATCCAGTTACAGCATCAGATTCTGCACAAATATATGTGAGGTTTCTTGAAAGAAAACCAAAAAGAAACATTCAAATCATAATAAGTTATATTTATGAGGGTGATTACATGGTATGGTTAAAAGTTTCTAGATTGGAATGGAAGTGGCACATGAGATGACTTTCTTTTCACTCTACCATTTTTGTAATTTTGCATTTAGCAGCAGATACGTGAAAAAAATCTATCTGAAAATGAATACATTGATTTAAAGAAGAAAATATACAGGCTTTAAGGGTGAACAAACAAATCAGTCTTAGAAAACATATAAGCAGAATGTTCCATAGAAATGAGGATGGCAAGACTTCACCTCACATACTTTGGATACTTCATCAGGAAAGACCTATTGCTAAGAAAGGAAATCATCATGGTTGATAAAGTAGAGGGTCAGTGAAAAGGAGGGAAACGCTCAACGAGATGGACTGACAGAATAGCCAAAACAATGGATTCAAATATACCAACAATCATGCAGATGGTGCAGGACCTGGCAACTTCTCATTCTGTTATACATAAGGTTGCCGTAAGTCAACGTTGACTCGACAGCAACTAACAACAATCCTGAGAATAATTCCAGACTCTGCTACTGCAACTATAATCACAAGTCACTTAAAAAGATACAGATTAATCAAGTGAGGAAAGCTGACAATGGTGACAATATTGTGAATTAGATACAGGATAAGGTTGTGGTAAATGTTGATGTAGGCTATTTGGTGGGCAGTTTAGATACAGCGCAATCAAAACACCCAAAGTTACCTTGTTGCAATTTGCTTCATCACCTTCTCTTGACATAATCATGTTCTTGTTGTTGTTAGGTGCTGTTGAGTCAGTTCCGACTCATAGTGACCCTATGTGTAACAGAACAAAACACTGCCATTGACATTGAACTTACAGTTAAATCAGGTAGACATAATGGCTTCAAGTTTTTCATCTATTCACTCATTCATTCCTGCATTCCTTCTTTAGATAGTTAAGGATGTTGAAATAATCAAAGACACTATCTTCCTCATCTCCCTTGAAAATATGTTATGCCGTACCACCTACCATAAAGATAGCTGTGAGAACATGAATGATGTGAAAACGCATGTTAAATCCTCGGCACAGAGCTTGGCTCATAGGGAACCAAGTTCTTTTCCCAACAAAAGAAATGATTAATGGATTGTTCACGTGTAGTTCATACAGTGGAAATGAATAGGCAAACACTTGGAGTCTGCCAGACCTGGATTCAAATTGGAATACTAGATCAACCATTTATGTCTGTATGACCTTGGCCAATTCTGGCATTCTTTTTAAGTCTCAATTTTAAAATGGTGATAATGATATTGATTTTGCAGAACTGGTTTGAGATTTATAATTTAGATATACATGTGATAAAATACATTATTCTCTTTTAATTCATTTCAATTCAAATGTCAATATATAGCGGATTCTTTTTAAACTAACCATTTAGCAAATTTAAATTTATTTCCCCTTAATTCTTTTCAATTCAATCATCAGTAATATTAAACTTTATCATTTAAATGGATGGTAGCCAAGGCTTTATAAGAGGTTATTGCAGTCTTTTCAGATGCTTGCCTTCATAATGATGGATTATCACTGTATAGAGGTTAAAATGAATGATGGAAGGAAGTTGGCTCCTTGTGGGATCTTCCAAGAAACTGTAAAAATATATACGGGACTGGCTTCGTCCAATACTGAAGCTACATTAATACCTTTTAATGTATCTTCTTTTTTTCCCATTTGATGGGCCATTTATTTTTTATAGGTTTTCATGTACTCGTTAAAGTAGTATGCACCATTAGCTTGGACTTCTAAATAAATGGCAACATAATAAGCTACCTGCAGACAGTCTCTGGAGTCCTCCCACACATACCTGGAATCTAGCCAGCTAAGTTTTACATTCTGTATGGGGTTCTTGGAGCCCTGGTGGTGCAGTGGTTAAAGCGCTCAGCTGCGAACTGAAAGGCTGGTGATTCAAACCCACCAGCTGCTCCTCGGGAGGAATAAGTGGTAATCTGCTTCCATAAAGATTTACAGCCTTGGAAATCCTGTGGGGCAGTTCTCATCTGTCCAATAGAGTCTCTATGAGTCAGAATTGACTTGTTGGCTGTAGGTTTTGGAGTTTATGGGGTCCTTTGATTATGCACAAGTTATATTGTTGCATTTTGGCCTGTTCTAATAGTCTCTGTTGACAATAATGATGAAAGGAACTCTTGATGAAAATCATGCAATCATAGTTTCTTCAATTAAATATCTTTCCCTTCTTCAACTTACGTTTCTTTTTGGCCTCTGAGGAGTCCTGGTGGCAAAGTGGTTAAGAGTTCGGCTGCTAACCAAAAAGTCAGCAGTTCAAATCTACCAGCTGCTCCTTGGAAACCCCATAGGTCAGTTCTACTATGTCCTATAGGGTCGCTATAAGTCAGAATTGACTCGAGGGCAATGGGCTTTCTGCAATTTATGCTTCTTTTTGGCCTCAAAATATCTTAATGTTACTCTTTGTATTTAAAATCATCAAATGGTCCATAAATTTCCACTGAAGAATGGTGTTTTTATAAGAGATGTGTGAACTTTTTTTAAATAACAAAAACAATACCTCCCCGTTGTGGAACTTTGAATCATCATTAATCCTACTAGCATTACTGTATATTATTAAATAATTTACTATATATTATGTTATTTTGGATTAAGTTTAATTATTGATATATAGCATTTTAATTTTGCAATCCACATTTATTTTGTTCAGCCAAATTCTTGTCACCCTGGAGCCCTGGTGGCCCAGTGGTTAAGAGCTCAGCTGCTAACCAAAAGGTTGGCAGTTTGAATCCAGTAGCCACTCCTTGGAAATCCTATGGGGCAGTTCTACTCTGTCATATAGGGTCATTATGTGTCAGAATCGACTTGACAGCAACGAGTTTGCTTTGGTTTTTTATAGCAAAACAAAAACAGTGACAACAACAAAGTGCCTTTTGAGGGGCATTGTTCTATACTTCTCTCTCTAAAGTAAGGATAAAATACAAATACAGATGTCATGATTATCTATTCTTGGACTATTACTAATATTTTTGAGGGCTATGTGCGTATTACCTATACTTTTTTATATAATTTATTTTATTTTTTGTCGTCGTTGTTGTTGAGAATATAAACAACAGAACATATAACAGTTCAACAGTTTCTACGCATACGATTCAGCCACATTGATTACATTCTCCAAGTTGAGCAACCACTCTCTCACCCTCGTTTTTCAAATTGTTCCTCCTCCATTAACATAAACTTACTTCCCCCTGAGTTTCCTATCTGATCTTTGGAGTTGCTGTTGTCAGTTTAATCCCATATAGGTAGTTCTTAAGAGAATACAATGCTCAAGGCAGAAATTCTTCTTGAATGTGCTTTATTGAGATATCTCATTGTATTCTCCAACCATCTCTACATATGAGGCAGTGTTATCTTTCCCATCTTACAGATAAGTCAACAGAGATGTTAAATAACTTGGCTAATGCCACACAGCCAGTAAGAGGAAGGAACAGTCTGTTTTCAGTGTCCAAATCTCAACTAACACAAGACCATGCCGACTAAATCTGCTAATTAAGATCACTATAGAAAGCTGACTAAATCTGCTAATTAAAATCACTACAGAAAAGAGGAGCAGAGCTTTCTTGGGTTCTCGTCTGAGATGAAAACTTTTCTGACAAGTGGCAGGCAAATGTCCTGAGGCAAAGGGATTGTAGGCTTGGGGATATAAATTGAGGCTTTGACTATGGAATACTGTCCCTGTGTCTGGTTGATAGCTGTGGTGGCACAGTAGTTAAGGCTCAGCTGCTAACCCAAAGGTCAGTAGTTTGAATCCACCAGCTACCCCTTGGAAATCCTATGGAATAGTTATGCTCTGCCCTATAGGGGTTGCTGTGAGTTGGAATCAACTTGACAGCAACTTTTTTTTTTTGGTAGTTTAGTATAGGACTGGAGTAATGATACAAAGAGAAGCCCAGGAGAAGTAATGACAGTAAGGGACAGGAAAGGGTCAGTCTTTCAGCTGTCATTTCCCAAAAATCTATTTCGAACTGAGAGCGATGTCAATCTGCCTTTTTGTTACAGCCCTTTACAATTTGGGAAGAATTTTCATATATACTGCCCCATTTTAATGCTTGCAAAAAACCTCTCAGGAAAGTATGATCTTCCTTAGATTCCTACTAAGGAACGTGATGCTCAAAGAATTAAATCACTTTGTCTGAGTTCTACATAAAGACACTTTCATTTAGTTCGCACATATTTGAGTTTGTACCAACCCAATGCTGAGCATGCTAGGATGCTGAAGGAGATCCCTGACAACTGAGAACAGACAGTCTTACGAGAGTCATAGAAATATCATTCAAATGATTTCACAGTCACTTCAGTCATGCTTCTGTTTTTCAGAACTTGTTACAGCATTAGCCATTTCAGTCAACCTTAATGGTGACGTGCCTGCCAGTTTTACCCGGGACTTCATACAGGGTGAGCGCGCCTGAAGTTCAAAGGAAAAAAACTGATAGCATTAGCTGAACATTACACGAAAATGCTTTCAGAGGTGGTCTGACTCAGAAGGTTTGAATTGGGAGTGGTTATATAAAACCTTATAGAGCCCTGGTGATGCAATAGTTAAGCACTCAGCTGTTGACAGAAAGGCAGGCAGTTCAAACCCACCCAGCGTCTCCTAGGGAGAAAGGCCTGGTGATCTGCTCCCATAAAGATTACAGCCTAGAAGAACCTATGGAACAATTCTACTGTCACGTGGGGTCACTATGAGTCGAAATCAACTTGACCGCACCCAACAACAACAGCAAATAATACCTTTAAATTGCAAGTACTACAACAAACCCAATTTTCCCTTTAGGCTTCTTGTATTGTCTAGTAACCACAATAACGCCAGTAACTATAAATTTATGTTATTAATAATGAGGGCAGGATGCAGGTCAAATAAGGTCATGGACTTGATGGCCCCAAACCTTTTAAGTCAAAGGCAGTATATGTCTCTGGGCCTGAATTTTATCATCTGAAAATCAGGGACAAGGAACAGCTAAATGATATATCTAAGAGCTCTAGATAATCATCTTATCTATTCCTACTAGGTGCTTTGTGCTCTGAGCATTCCCGTCTTTCTTTAAAAAAAAAAATGTTTCCTTCATGTAACAATGCCCTCCTTACCCTCTACCTCTCGGTTCACTCTCCAATACCACATGCCTTTGACTCCCTGTTTGGTCATTTGAGGAGCCCTGGCGGGAGATTAGCTACAGGTAGGATGAGTTTGGGTACACAACTGTTGGCCTTTGCCCAGATACACTGGCATCGCTGTGCTGTTTCTGTAGGTCTATCCTCAGCTTATGTGTGATTTTGCTGCTAAGGGCCAGCGTTTGTGACTTTCTTTAGAGGACCATCCTAAGGTTAATAGAGTCACTTTGACCCCATGTGCGAAAAAGTAGGAAATGCTCACAAATAGATATACCTATGGTTGGCCCCTAACTAATGACCGACTGGTGCAAAAGTATGAAAGCCCAGTTATTATACTTTGAGACAGTACTAACTCTGAGGCATAATTTACACTCCAAGCTTCTCTGTGAGTTCAGACTGAAGCTGGGCTTTGTCTGAAATTGCACACTTGCTTGAATTCTCTCCCCTTCTCCATTACTAGTTTCTCCTGAGAACATTTTATTCATAAATCACACATGAATCCTAGTTTCAAGATCTACTTTTGGGGAACTCATCCTAAGAGAAAGTATTTATTTCCCTGTCTTCCTATGGGATAATCATAGGCTGGCTGGTCCCTTGATGGATATTTACTGCCCCTCTCAAGGGAGCCAAATTGAATAACTCTCTCTTTCTTGGTTTATTAACCTCTCCTTCTAGCTGTCCCTCTGGACCTAGGTGTGGCAACAGCTCTTTTAATGCAAGCTCCAGAGTCCAGCTCTATTTTGTGACTTAGCTACACTGAGCCCACTTTATTTCAATAGAAAAATTGAAAAATTATAAAAATTTAAGAAAATCCCAGTATTAATAGTCATTGAGCCTGATCTACAAATTCTTACTTTGTTTTATTTTTTTTTCCATAATCTATGTCTTAGTTAAGAGGAGCATAGTAATGAAATGTATAAATATATGGATTCTGGAGCTTTGCCACTTTAACAGGTTTATAGCCTGGGCGAGTCCAAGGAACTTGAGCACTCTGTACATCAGCATCTCCATCTATAAAGTAAGGATAATAGTATTTTCTATTTAATAGTCTTAAAAAATTTTAGGACAACATATCCAATATATGATGGTAAGTGTTCGATAAATGATAACTGCCTTTGCTATTATTGTCTATTGAAGGCTTTGTTTTTATTTTTGAAAGTAGAGCTAAGAAAAGCCTTTCCCTCCTTCTAGACTTCCTTTGATGCCTTTACAGAGAAAGCATACCAACCCCCATTCTTCCAGAGCAGAACCTCCTCTAGTATTTGGTATTGAGGATGCTTGAATCTATTCAGTGCATATTTGTATGTAAGGCATTGATGTAGGCACTAGGAGTGTACCAGTAAGCTAGGCAGACAAAGTCTTGGGCAATCATAATAGACACAAGATATAAGTAAACAAATGGTAAGGTTATAAGGCCACCACAATTCTACTTGAGAGAAAGCACGTTTCGATTTGAGAGAGAGCGTGACTGGATTGGGGGTGTGTGGAGCCACTTTAGATGGGTAGTCTGCAAAGGCCTCAAGCAATAAGTGACATTTTAGCAGAGCTATGAAGTATAAGGAAAAGCCAGCCATGAAAAATGTCAGGTGAAGGACTTTCTAGGAAGAGAAAACAGCAATTGCAATGTCTCTGGGATAGGAAAGAATTTGTGTTGTTTGGGGAAAAAATAAAAGTAGCAAAATGGCAGAAAAGCTATAAACCTCCAGATTTCCCTGATACACATAGGAAAATTGTCTTGAGATAGTCCATATTTACATTTAACAAAATTCACTTTATGCTAAAACAACGACCAGAAGCCATTTACCATAAAACTCCACCTACTCCTCACTTACCAACTAACCTGTTATCCAACATTTCACATTTACAACAACAGTAAAAAAAATCTACTATCCAACTATTTTGCACATTAACGGCGTGTGTCTGGCAATAATGTATACTGAGGTACGAGGTGAGAGTGACACTGGCTGTGATAGTTAAGGGTATGGTCAACTTGGCTGGGTCATGATTCTCAGTGGTTTGGCAGTTATGTAATGATGTAATTTGGCAGTGATGTAATATAATTTAGCATTGTATAATGATGTAATCATCCTCCATTTTGTGGTCTGATGTGGTCATCTTCCATGTTCGCATAACACTGATTTTCACATAACGACCTGGTCTTTGGAACCTAACTGTATCGATAAGTGAGGAGTGAGTGTATTTGAAATTTTCCTCCAATGATGTCTGTGTATAATGGGCTGATCAGATTACTGAGAGGGAGAGCTAGCCAGCAGTAATAATGTTCAGCTGACAACTGAAGGGTTGGAGGTTCAAGTCCACCCACAGGTGCCTTGGAAGAAAGGCCTGGTGATCTATTTATGAAAAATCAGCCACTGAAAACCCTATGGAGCAGAGGTCTATTTTGACACACATGGGATCACCATGAGTTATCCACATAACCTTCAAAACAGATTTACTTAGAATTACCTAGGATTTCAGAAATCTGGACATATTTGTTTAGAATAATGCTGAGTTCTCAGAACAGCACAAAGAGGTCAAAAAGAAAAGTAAAAAGTCAAATATCTGCTCACACATGACCTGAAATAAACTCCTAGACAGTAACTTTTGAAATGCATACCAGTTCGTTTAATCCACATTCCACCTTAGATATGTGCAGTTCTCCAGTTTTGTACAGATGAATTTAAAATTTTCCCAGATAAGATTTGGCTCTGAGCTTCTAAATGTTCATCAAAGATAACATTGAAAAATTCAATTATGCTAACATTTTTTTTTTCCAAAAGGAAGAAAACCTTGCCATAATCAGTGGAGCTATTTTTAAATTGCAGGAGGGCAGGAATGAAGGTACAAATTAATGAGCTGATGTCATATTAATGTAGTCTTTTTGATCTTGTAATCATGAGCTCTTTACAAATAATGTTTGGTTTCAAGATTGTGATTCGAGACTCCTGGTTGCAGACATATAATTTAAATACCATTAAAGGGAGCTCCAGATGTTTCAGGGAATCATTTCTTATCTTTAAGAATGAAGCCACAGAACACAATCTTGTCTAACTAGTTGTGTGCCCATGGAAGATTTGCTTTACCTCTCAAAGTCTGGGACTCTTTATATGGATTGCTCGGTTTCCAGGGCTCTTACAGCTTTAACATTATATGAAAATTGCTTGATAAACTTAGGAAAATAAGTCATAAAACAAAAGTCTCAGAATAAGGTCAAATTCCACCACAATTTGTCACACAGTGGTGGCTTGTGTGTTGCTATGATGCTGGAAGCTATGCTACTGGTATTTCAAATACTAGCCTCGTCACCCAGGGTATACACGTTTCAGTAGAGCTTCCAGACTAAGACAGACTAGGAAGAAAAGCCTGGAGATCTACTTCTGAAAATTAACCAATGAAAACCCTATGGATCACAACAGAATATTGTCTGATATAGTTCTGGAAGATGAGACCCATAGGTTGGAAGTTACTCAAAAATATATAGTAGTGGCAGCAATGGACTGAAGCATACCAAGGATTGTGAAGATGACACAGGACCTGGCAATGTTTCTTTCTGTCGTACATGGGGTTACCATGAATTCGAGTGGACCTGATGGCAAGTAACAATGACAATAGTAGACCTTACTCGGAGACTTTTGTTTTATAAAAAGAAAATTAGAGGGTCTAGATTACAATTTATTTTGGGCGGGGGTAGAGTCTTGTCATTCTACTTTAAGATTCTTATTGTCCATATGCTGATGTGTCTATAGAATCCTTTCTTCAACATGTAGGTCCCACTGTTTGGTGATGGGTGCATAGGACACAAGACCTTTATTAGTTCTGTTGCAACTCTTTCTAAATTTTCAGGCTATTTTGACTAGGTAGGAAAACTTTTACAACAAAACATTTTCTTCTAAGTGTAGGGGGAAAAAAAAAGGAGGGAAAACAATCCAACAACAAAAAACTTGACATTTAAAAGTGATTTGAAAACAAAACAAAAATCTGAATTACAAAAAAGCCAGATCAAACTGCCAGAGCAGTCAGAAAAAGTTCCTCCGAGGAAAGGCATAATAACTTTTTTTTTTTTTCCCAGAAATGAATGTTTTTGTACTCTGAATATTCTTCATTAGGGAGAAGCTGTTTACTTATTGAAGGTCAGGAATTTTAACTTCAAAACTAGAACAATTGGATGGAACACGTATGATTTCTTCAAGGACCACTCAAGGAATTGTTCCTCCTTTGTGGTTGAAACACTTTCAGTGGTGCTTTTTTTGACAGATGTGTGGGTATGAATATTTATAATATTGCCAAACACGAAAACTAAAATGTTTTGTTCCAGCCCTGCAATGAAATGCATCTGATGCTCTTAGAAGAAATATGCAGAAGTCGTAAGGAATACTTTATTTTTGAATCTCTAGTCTGGATTATCTTTGTCATGTAAAAGTCTGCCACTGAGTGATTTCACAGTGTGGAGATTTATTAATTCCTTTCTTGCCTTTCACCACCACTTCAATTATCCTTGATAAAAGTCATCTCCAGTAATGGAATGCATTGTTATACAGGCATTCTTTTAAGATTTTCCGATGCTTTGCTCTTAATTGCAAACTGAGTTCTTGGGTCTTCAGAAAGCTAACAGACCACATCTAGCTGAATACAAAATATTAAATGTTTGATACAGTCTTAAATCAGATCATCCTATCTGTCGTTGTTGTTAGCTGCTGCCATGCCTAGTTGCTCAGGCATAAGGTCCCTCTGAGTGAGAGTACCAACCAACTTACTCAAGGAAAATGTAGAAAAATCACAACCGTTTAAAAAGTGCTACCTTAATCCTAGCAGCAAAAGAGTATGGTTTGAGAATACTAGAACCAAATACTTTTAAAGGAAATTAGACATTGTTGCAATAGTGAAAGCTGAAAGTAGAGGTATGCCTACACATGAAACGGGGCCTCTTTGCCTGGATCTGGCAGTCATTCAACTCCTTGCCAAAACTCTAGGAGCACCTGGGAATTTTGATTTTCTCTTGAACCAAGAGAAACGTTGGCTGGTCCTGGGCCATCCTCACAATAGTATGTTTGAACCCATTATTGCTGCCACTGTGACAATCCAGCTCACGGAGGATGGAACCAAATACATATTTACTTTCTATCTTTTCTTTTTTCACCCTTACAAGTTACTTTTTTGCTGTGTTGATAAAATATTAATCAAAGTTTCAATGCAATAACTTTGTGTGTGTGTGAAATCAATGGCTGGGTGTGTAGATGTCACTGGTGCTGCAATCATGAATGAACCCTAATATAATGCCTGAGTGTCCCAGTCACTCTGAAACCTAACTTTTTATAATGACTTTTCAATGCCTCTATTGGATCCCAGAGCTCAGCCTTGAAAATTTGTTCTCATTTTTCAGGGAGGAGCCTGAAGGCCATGAAACTTAAAGTTGACTTGCTCAAGCTTCTAAAACCTCAAATATCTATGTGTTTTATTCCTACAAAGGAGCCCTGGAGGCGCAGTGGTTAAGTGCTCAGCTGCTAACTAAAAGGTCCGCGGTTCGAACCTACCAGCCTGGCACTGTGGAAGAAAAATGTGGCAGTTTGCTTCCATAAAGATTACAGCCTTGGAAACCCTGTGGGGCAGCTCTATTCTGTCCTATAGGGTCACTGTGAGTTGGAATTGACTCGATGGCGGTGGGTTTGGTTTTTTTTTTTGGTTTTGGTTTATTTCTACGTAGTTTCACCATTTACCTACTGTTAAGATACGGGAAGATATGTCATTTCTTCTGACAAAAATACTAACCAAAACAAAACAGAAAAACCAACTAGGAACAGTCTCTCTTATAAAAATTTTACATTTCATTTAACTCAGAAAAAAAAAAAAAGGACAATATATTAGTGCAATTGTTTAAAAACTGAGTGCCTTTTCATTATTTTCAATGTGCATATATTTCTCTTACCCTTAAAATTAAAATTATTCTGTCCCTGTATACTTCCTTCAATATTTTCTCTCATTTCAAGCATTTTTCCTATTTACCCCCCAAGTTTCCAAAAATTAAAATTTCACTAATTTAATGCAATTGTCCAAAAGCAAAAAAAAAAAAAAAAAAAAAAGCTTCATTCAATTTCCTTTTTTGAAATTGGAAATATCTTTATTTGCAAGTTATTATTCCATTAAAAACCTAGAGTTAAAGGAAATATTTTCTTTTAAGTTGTATTGACTCCTTGAAATAAACTTTGTAAAGCCCAACTTAAGGAGCCCTGGTGGTGCAGTAGTTAAAGCACTTGCCTGCTAACCAAAAGGTTGGTAGTTTGAACCTACTAGGCACTCTGTGGGAGAAACATGTGGCAGACTGCTTCCCTAAAGATTTATAGCCTTGGAAACTATGGGATCACTATGAGTTGGAATCAGCTCGACAGCAGTGAGTTTTTAAACCCCAACTTAGTGTATTTAAATATTGTAGGGAGATTGGTGCAGGGGGATACTAAATTCTTTAAGTGTTTTCACCTTTGTAAATGAATAATAATGCATTGTTAAATATCTTAGGAAAATGAGTGTTACTTCTAAAAAATGACAAGCAGGCGCCATAACAAAACAGATTTCCTTAATTCACTTAAGGGGGGAATATTGATGTTATTAGGGAGGGGGGTAAATGTGGAAAGGACAGAGAGAGCAAAAGAGAGAGAGAGGCAGAGAAAGAGAGAATTTCCCCTTCCCAGTCAAAGGAGATACTCCTCATCTCATTAGAAAGGGTGACAATTAAGAAAGCTCTGGGTTTCACAGCTGCCCCTTTCAGTTGGGTATGGGGCATCCTGTTTTCTCATAACAGAAAGACTTAGATCTCAGGGGGGGAAAAATCAATAAAAACCCTCTTTATGATGTTTCTGCTCCTATGCAAATAATCCAGTGTTCTATAGAAATGTAGACTCTGAATTGCATTCGAATTAAGGCCAGATAATTCAGCCTGCATTTGAATTTTAAATCTGCACGTGGTGGCCTGCATTTATTACTAAGCTTTAGCTTATAGAAGAGCAGATGGTTCTCCAGTGCTCCGGATCAAATACTGTCAACTACTTATTTGATCATCTGCATTGGGTTTTTGATTTAAATAATTGAGCTACTGCAGTCAGTGTCTCTGAAATCTGACCTGGTTCTTACAGCTTTTCCGATTATGGCAATCACTTTTGGCTCTTGACCAAGGGCTATTTACACCCATTCTTTGAATATAGTTAATGGGGGGGGGAGTTGTGGAATACAACCTTTATATGCTTTCAGCAAATAGAGTCTTCAAATTTTCTGTTTCAAATAATCAAGTAGATAATATCGTCCTTAATTTAGTAAACCATTAACCACAAAGCAGGAAAAATGGACTGATTTCCTTCTTTCCTCCTATGGTAGATTATTTACAAAAATGTTCTAGTTAGTCACCTGAGAAACTGTTTTAATTCTCCTGGAATCCGGATTTCTGAGTCCATGGAGCTGGGGTGATCACCCAGGCCATTTTCCCTGAGGTGTCCTTTTGAAACTTGAGCCTTGGAAAAACTGGTTCCTGGGGGTGAACTTCCAGTCAAACAATGGTCTAGGTAAACTAGTAAGACCCTTTTGCCTTGGGCATTGTGCTGTTTTGAAGAATTTATTTAGTTTCAGGAAACAGATTCCAAAGGTCAGACTGGAGCTATGTTTAACATAAATCAGAAATTATTTAAATTGTTCTTCAAGACAATGCTGTATGAAAATCCTTCCTGACCACAAATTTGATTATCAGTTCCGTTCCGACCCTTTTTTCTTTTTCCCATAGCAATGCCAATAAGATTTGGTATGAGAGTGTTTTGAGGTTCTCTCATCTTTAGAACATTTTTGGCTCTCTAATCAAAATGTTACCACAATTTGCAAATTGTATATTAAATAAACTTCAATCAATTTCTATTACTGGCTTAATATGATTTTTTTTTATATTCCTAAAAATTGATCTTTTTTTTTATTGTGCTTGAAGTGAAAGTTTACAGCTCAAGAGGTAGTTTCTCATAAAAAAATGTATACAAACATTGTTATGTAACCCTAATTGCTCTCTCTATAATGTGACAGCACACTCCTCCTTTCCACCCTGGATTTCCCGTGTCCACTCACCCAGCTCCTGTCCCTTTCTGCCTTCTCATCTTGCCTCTGGGCAGGAGCTGCCCATTTAGTCTCATGAGTCTACTTGAACTAAGAAGCACACTCTTCACGAGAATCATTTTATGTCTTATAGTCCAGTCTGATCTTTGTCTGAAGAGTTGGCTTCAGGAATGGTTTTAGTTCTGGGTTAACTGAGAGGCTAGGGGTCATGTCTTCCATGGTTCCTCCAGTCTCAGTCAAACCATTAAGTCTGGTCTTTTTACTAGAGTTTGATTTCTGCACCCCACTTTTCTCCCATTCCATCAGGGACTCTCTGTTGTATTACCTGTCAGGGCGGTCATTGGTGGTAGCTGGGTACCATCTAGTTCTTCTGGTCTCAGGCTGATGGAGTCTCTGGTTTATGTGGCCATTTCTGTCTCTTGGGCTAATATTTTCCTTGTATCTTTGGTGTTCTTCATTCTCCTTTACTCCAAGTGATTGGGACCAATTGATGCATCTTAGATGGCTGCTTGCTAGCTTTTAAGACCCCAGATGCCACTCACCAAAGTGGGATGCAGAACATTTTCTTAATAAACTTTGTTATGCCAATTGACCTAGATGTCCCCTGAAACCATGGTCCCTAGACCCCTGCCCCTGCTACTCTGTCTCTCGAAGTGTTTAGTTGTATTCAGGAAACTTCTAAGTTTTTGGTTTAGTCCAGTTGTGCTGACTTCCCCTGTAGTGTGTGTTGTCCTTCCCTTCACCTCAGGTAATTCTTGTCTACTATCTAGTTAATGAATACCTCTCTTCCTCCCTCTCCACCCTGGTAACCATCAAAGAATGTTTTCTTCTATGTTTATAAACTTTTTCTTGAGTTTTTATAATAGTGGCCTCACACAATATTTGTCCTTTTGCAACTGACTGATTTCACTCAGCATAACGCCTTCCAAATTCATTCATGCTGTGAGGTGTTTCGCAGATTCATCACTGTATGCCATTGTGTGTATGTACTGTAATTTGTTTATTCCTTAGTCTGTTGATGGGTATCTAGGTTGTTCCCATCTTTTTGCTGTTGTGAGCAGTGCTGCAATGAACATTAGTGTGCATATATCTATTCGTGTGATGGCTCTTATTTCTCTAGGATATAT
>NW_004443950.1:7603041-7745895 GCF_000243295.1 Trichechus manatus latirostris | reverse complement strand
TGCCATTGGAGTAGAGAAATGAGAGACTATGAAATGGAGAAAAACAGAAAGGGGAGGAGGAAGAAAAGAAAAGAATGAATAAATGAGAATCAGAAAGGTTAAAGAACCGCAAAGTTCCCAGGGATCCCACTGATGCAGCTATGAGGTCTGGGGAAGTCGCTCTCAGGTGTTGCAGTACAGCCTGGCTAGAAGGCGTAGAGGTAAACTACGCCTGGTATTCCGGGATCAGAAATAGAAGGAAGATATAGAGAGACGAGAAACTGAGCAATGAAGAACGACAAAAAGGGAAAAAAAGGAAAAGAAAACAAAATAAATTTAAAAAAAAGAACAAGAAAGGCCCCCCAAAAAAAGAGAAAAAAAAAAACAACCCAACAAAAAAAGAAATGCACTCAGGGATCCCTTCCCTCTGCAAGTCTGTGGAAGCTGAAGGGGAGTTCCTTGCCATGCATCTCCACCTGGCCAGAAAGGGCTCCCAACTCAAGAAAAGGAAAAGAAAACAAACAAACAATTCAAAATGAACAAACGAACAAAAGCCCCGGGATCCCACCAGCGCAGTAGCCCAGACCGGGAAGCAGCTCCACACTCGAATGGAGCTCCACAGCCCCTCAGGAAAAAGCAAAGATGGCGCACGGAGCCAGGTGCTTGAATGAAAGGAGGGGGAGGCGGCGACAAGCAAGCAAGAAATCCAAAGAAGCAGAAAGAAAAAAAAAAAAAAGCAATACCAACAGCCTACAAATGGCACTCAGAGAGCCAGCTAGTGCATGCTGGTTTTTCTGGACAAGAGACTGTGCCCACGGGAAGCAGAGGAGGCCGAGTGTGGGTGAAGAAGGGTGGAGAGTGGGAAAGCGTATATCACAAATTGCTGGTGCTCTGGAGCCCCTCAGGAACAAGCAAAGATGGCGCACGGAGCCAGGCACTTGAGTGAAAGGAGGGGGAGGTGGCGAGAGGCAAGTGAGAAATCGAAAGAAGCAGAAAAAAAAAAGCAACACTAGCAGCCAACAAATGGCACCCAGAGAGCTGCCCGCTTGGGTGTGTGGAATCCAAGCAGCCGGCGCTTCCCGGTCAATAGACTGTGGCCGTGGGAAGCAGAGGAACAAAGGAACAAAAGCCCCGGGATCCCACCAGCATGGTGGGTGAGACTGGTAAGCAGTTGCACCCTCGAATGGAGCTCCGCAGCCCCTCAGGAAGAAGCAAAGATGGTGCATGGAGCCAGGCATTCAAGCGAAAGGAGAGGGAAACAGCGATAGGCAAGCAAGAAATCAAAAGAAGCAGAAAATAAATAAATAAATAAATAAAAGCAACACCAGCAGCCAACAAATGGCACTCAGAGAGCCAGCCAGTGCGGGCTGGTATTTCTGGACACGAGACTGTGTCCGCAGGAAGCAGAGGAGGCCGAGTGTGGGTGAAGAAGGGTGGAGAGTGGGAAAGCATATATCACAAATTGCCGGCGCTCTGCAGCCCCTCAGGAAGAAGCAAAGGTGGCGCACGGAGCCAGGTACTCGAGTGAAAGGAGGGGGAGGTGGCGAGAGGCAAGTGAGAAATCGAAAGAAGCAGGAAAAAAAAAGCAACACTAGCAGCCAACAAATGGCACCCAGAGAGCCGCCTACTTGGGTGTGTGGAATCCAAGCAGCCAGTGCTTCCCAGTCAAGAGACCGTGGCCGTGGGAAGCAGAGGAGGCCGAGCTGGGGCGAAGACGGGTGGGGGGTGGGAAAGCACACACCGCAAATTACCAGTTGTTTTGTCTCCCGCTGGATGCTCCATGAGGCTGCTTACTCGTACCCCGTTTGCTGGTCTCTGATAGGAGTCCACGATGGTGGATTCACGCTGCATTACCTGGTTGGGGACCTCTGCATGAATCTCTCCTTGCTCTCCATTCTCTGTCAGTTTTCTCACTCCATTTGGTGCTTGGCTGAGTTCTTTATCTCTTCATTTGATGTTTTAGGGTTTCAGGATTGTTGTATTCTCTGTTTGGCTTAGTTTTTCAGATCTTTGCTGTGGAGGGACAGCTTAGTGCTTCTGCCTAGAGTGCCATTTTGCTGGAACTCCCTACTTCTAGCTTTTTAAGAAGCAACAAATTGATTTCCAAAGTGAATGTACCATTTAACATTCCCACCAGCAGTGTATAAAGTGTTCCAGTCTCTTCACAACCTTGCCAACATTTATTATTTTGTGTTTTTTGAATTAATGCTAGCCTTGTTGGGGTGAGATGGTATATCATTATAGTTTTGATTTGCATTTCTCTAATGGCTAAGGATCATGAACCTTTCTTCATGTATCTGGTAGCCATGTGAGTGTCTTCTTTGGTGAAGTGCCTGTTCATATCTTTTGCTCATTTTTTAATTGGGTTGTTTGTCTTTCTGCTGTTGAGGTTTTGCAGTATCTTATAGATTGTAGAGATTAGACCCTGATTGGATATGTCGTAGCCAAAATTTTTTTCCCAGTCTGTAGGTTGTCTTTTTACTCTTTTGGTGACGTCTTTTGATTAGCATAAGTGTTTGATTTTTAGGCACTCCCAGTTATCTAGTTTCTTTTCTGGTGTTTGTGCATTGTTATTAATGTTTCATATTCTGTTTATGCCATGTAGTAGGGCTCCTACTATTGTCCCTATTTTTTTCTACATGATCTTTATTGTTTTCAATTTTATATTTAGGTCTTTGATCCCTTTTGAGTTAGTTTTTGTGCATGGTGTGAGGTGTGGGTCTCGTTTCAGTTTTTTGCAGATGGATATCCAGTTATGCCAGCACCATTTGTTAAAGAGACTGGCTTTTCCCCAGTAACGGACTTTGGGCCTTTGTCAAATATCAGCTGCTCAAAGGTGGATGAATTTATGTCTGGTTCTCAATTCTGTTCCATTGGTCTATGTATCTGTTGTTGTACCAGTACCGGGATGTTTTGACTACCATGGCGGTATAATCGGTTCTAAAATCAGGTAGTTTGAGGCTTCCCACTTTGTTCTTCTTATTCAGTAATGCTTTACTATCCAGGGCCTCTTCCCTTTCCATAGGAAGTTGGTTATTTGTTTCTCATTAAAAAATGTCATTGGAATTTGGATTGGGATTGCATTGTATCTGTAGATCGCTTTGGGTAAAACTGACATTTTCACAATGTTGAGTCTTCCTGTCCATGAGCAAGGTATGTTTTTCCACTTATGCAGGTATCCTTTGGTTTCTTGAACTACAGTCTTGTAGTTTTCTTTGTATAGGTCTTTTACGTCTCTGGTTAGATTTATTCCTAAGTATTTTATCCTCTTGAGGGCTATCGTAAATGATACTGATTTGGTGATTTTCTCTTTGAAGCGTTCTTTGTTGGTAATGATTTTTGTTTTAACTCACCTCTCTGTATCTACTCCCTTTTGCTATGTAATTTGAAACTTCTCCTATCAAGAGGTAGAATGTATTTCTCCACCCCTTGAATCCGTTCTTGTCTTCTGATGTGTTTTGACCAATAAAATGCAGGGTTAAACCAAAAAACCCAAACCCACTGCCGTTAAGTTGATGCTGACTCATAGTGACCCTATATGGCAGGGTAGAATTGCCCCATGGGGTTTCCAAGGAGTGCCTGGTGGATTTGAACTGCCAACCTTTTGGTTAGCAATTATAACTCTTAACCATTATGCCACCAGGGTTTCCAAAATGCAGGGTTACAGATTTGGAAGTCTTGTATGTTGCTTTCTCTTGGCCAAGTCTCATACATATGAGTGATCCTAACCAAGATCAGTAGAGCTACCTACCTGACCTGTAGTTGACCACAAATGCATGTGGAAGCTCCACATGTTGTGAGCCACAAAGCTGAGCACAGTCTAAATTGCCAACTCACAAAAATGAGACTTAAATAAATTGTTGTTTTAAGCCATTAAGCTAACTTTGGTGCTGTTAATTATATAACAATAATTAACTGATACAGCCCCCATTTTATATTCCATTGAACATTTTTTTTTTCACCATATGGCTTTAGAGTTCAGACAAATATGGATTTGAAACCTAGCAGACCCTTACTGGCTGTTTAACTTTGAAAAATTTTTTAAATTCCTGTGTGCCTCTGTTCATTCATTCAGTCAACAGATGGTTAATTAAGCTTCTGCTATAGTAAAACTTATGAAAACTGGAATCTGTGTAAGGCAGAAACCTGTCAGACAGAAAACTGAGCACTAAAATGTAATAGGATTCTTAATAGAGAGAACAGAAAAATAACAAGCACCCAGCCAAAGGCAGAAAACTTGCAAGACTTGGAAGAACTAGGCAGTCTCATCAAATTCCAGCTCTCACAGGTTTCAGTGTATATGCCAGTCACTGTGCAAGGCACACTGGATAGAGTAGATTAAGAAAAAAAAAGATTGTCATTTATGGTACTTTTATTCTAGAAAGATAATAATATCCATCTCTTAGGATTGTTACAAGAAGAAAATGAGGTGATGAATATATAACACACAAACCCATGAATGCCAATTGCACCAATTCCTGCCACTCCTCAATCTCTTTCAAGTGCAAAGGACACATTCCCTAATGAGTAAGCTTTGATGCGGCATTAGAACAAACTCTACTAATTAGCTAAAAAAGAGTAGAGTCAGACTGAGTGGGATTGAAATCCTGTTTTTAACTACTGTTGCTGTTGTCAGTTGCTGTCAAGTTGATTTGGACTCACCATTATCAGCTGTTATTTAAAAACCAACACCAGTTACTTCGAGTTGATTCTGACTCATGGCAACCCCATGTGTGTCAGAGTAGAATTGTACTCCATAGGGTTTTCAATGGCTGATTTTTTTTTGGAATTAGACCACCAGTCTTTTCTTCCAAGATGCCTCTGGGTAGATTCCAACCTACAACCTTTCGATTAGCAGTTGAGCACATTAACCAGTTGAATCACCCAGGGACTCCACCTGTTTCTTCTTGTTGTTGTTGTTGCGGAGTGCCATCGAGAGGGGTTCCAACTCATGGCAACCCTATGCACAACAGAATGAAACACTGCCCAGTCCTGTGCCATCTTCACAGTCGTTGCTACATTTCAGCCCATTGTTGCAGCCACTGGGCCAATCCATCTTGTTGATGGTCTTCCTCTTTTTTGATGATCCTCTACCAAGCAAGATGTCCTTCTTCATAGACTGGTCCCAACTGATAACATGCCCAAAGTATGTGAGACAAAGTCCCGCCATCCTCGCTTCTAAGGAGCACTCTGGCTGTACTGCTTCCAAGACAGATTTGTTCGTTCTTCTGGTAGTCCATGGTATATTCAATTTTCTTTGCTGACATCATAATTCAATGCATCAATTCTTCCTCAGTCTTCCTTATTCATTGTCCATGCATGTGAGGTGATTGAAAATACCATGGGTTGGGTCAGGCGCACCTTAGTCCTTTTAACACTTTAAAAAGGTCATTAATCTCTCTAAATTATGTGTCCTCTTCAATAAAACAGAGCTAATACTTCTAAAATATTTTTATGTGTATACATCATGTCTTTTGTCCCCAATCTATTTGTCTTCATTGATATATTGACTGTGAAATCTGTGCAACCACTACCAGTTCTAATTAATATTCTAAGAAACTGAATCAAAAGCATAAAACCCTGGATAAATTGTTCTTGATATATTTTTTTCACGGTGCCTAGAGGCATGTGGCCTGGAGCCTTTTATCTGGAACTCTAGATGGTGCTATGAAGACAATCCCCACGAGAATTTCACAGATTGTTTAGTTGAACTGAGAACATGATCAGAACATCCAGGAACTTCAGATCATCAGTCATTTCATGGGAGGAAGCAGATGGCTTCCCTAGAGGAGGGGCTGTTCACCTCCCACAAATTTGGACACAGTTACAGAAGTAGACCTAATTGTTCAGAGAAACATGTGTGAGTTACTTTCACCCTGAATCTGTAACTCCCCCTTCTCCAGCACTCCCTCATCATGCAAGAATACATATATGGAATGTATTCCAGCAGCAGAAAGGACTCAGAAGAGAAGTGTTAAAGTCATCCAAATCGGCTATTGTGGACATGCACCTACTTCATGGTAGATTGCGGTGCAAAATAAAGGGGTGTGTGTGTGTGTATTCGAACTGCCGACCTTTAGGTTAGCAGCCAAGCTCTTAACCACTATGCCACCAGGACTCCATATATGTATATACATACATAAATATATGTATATATACATACATATGTATACATGTATGTATACATGTATATATACACACATACACAAACAGGGATAATGCTCAAAATATAGCAAGTCTGCAACAAAAGTTATCTACTCTAATAGTATTAATTTAACATTATTCTGGCTAAAGAAAAATATGAAGGAGAAGGAACATTTGGCTTTAACAATGGATAGAACTGGAAAAGCAGATGCAGAGGAAACACAGATGCAAGCGAGAGAGCATACAGTTCAAGAAGTAAAATAAAAACCATGTACGAAAGCATAGAGCCCCTCTTAGGCTCCTTGATTCTAAGACTTAGGTTTTTCTACATTATTATTTAGAAAATAATTCTAAACCAAGACATGTGTGATACCTGATATGTTTGTTTAATGTTGTTTCTTTTTATTCCCAATCTGTTCTTGGACAATTTTCTTCTATTGCTAGCCATACAACTCAGGATGAAAGTGATTGCATTCCACTTGGAATATGGCAAGACCTGGTGGCAATGACAGTGTGGGTAAAGAGGATCTGCCATGGCGGAGACTTCGTTGATGGGGATTGTTTTTCTTTTCATAATGCATCAAATGTTTCTCTGAGACCTTGGGGCCTAAATGGCTTTGCAAAGGGAGGCAATAATAATGGGAATAGGTAAAACAAGAGAAAGAGCAGGTCTTGGGGAGACAAACATGAGTTTGGTATGGGACAGGCTGAGTTGGTCTGTTAAGCATAAAATAGGAGATCATGTACTGCGGGTCCTGGTTTCTCACCCCACTCTTAGCGAAACAGGAAAAATGTAGTTGTTTAAATGGCAGTGAAAATGTGATGCTATCTCCCATCCCTGGTCTCTTTGTTGACTGCCAGTCAAGCAATATAAATGAATACTTATATGAAGAAGACTTGTTTAAATAGCTGATATCAAGTGAGTATAAATACATATTTATTATTCACATATATATACTTATATAATACTCATATATATTTGTACTTTGTAAAACATCTTATAACATAAAAGTAGAATAAGTAAACCAATATCTGCATATATATCAAAAGGAAACTTTATATTTTCATATTAAAAACTTGTTAATTATTATAAAGGAGAAATATTTTTATGGATTACAAATCAAATTCATTTTGCTTTCTCAAAACTCAGCGAAAGTATGAAATTACTTTCTGTAGTAGACTAAAATCCTCTTGAAATCAAGATTTCTTTATAAGTCATATTTTATTGTCCCCAAAACCTCTGTGTTTATCAAGTGTTTGTTGATGTTGGTTGAGAAAATACAAGACCTACGTAAGATTTCTTGGATTAGGTTTGCCTAAATTTCAATTTCAACCTGAACTATTGAGATACTCATATTACTTAACCTCCATGATTCTTGGTTTGTTTTTTTCTTATATAAAGTGGTGATGACATTTGGTCTCAAAATTTCATTGTGAGGCTTAAAATAATTAATGTGTGAAGGGCATCTAGTAAAATGGGTTTCATACTAGGCACCCAATACCTGTTTCTCCCCGTCTCCTTTACCATCACTGGACAGGAAACTATAAATCAACTTCTAATAACTTGTAGGAATAGAGAAAATTGCATTTTCACATAAGCAAGTTTCTGATAATTTATTATCACTTAGGAACAATTTTTTTTTATGGAAACACATTTCAAATTATAATTTGACTTTGTATAGCCTGAGAACACTAAACACATCATAAACCACAGAAACAAATATTTACAAGACGGATGCACAAGAGCATTTCCATTACCACCTCATTTGCCCAAGGGACTCACCTGACCTGGAAAAGTTTCCATAAGTTTCTAAAAATAAAATCCAATATGTGAATTTCCTCCTGAAAGTATCAGAGAAAACATCTGCAAAACGCCTCACCGTAAGAAACTAGTCATTTGTTGTTTTCGGAGTATGCATAGTATTGTGAGAAAGCAAATTTAGAGGACACGCAGACTTACTGCTCACAACATAGAGAACACTGAGCCCCATTTCATCAAGTGAGGCCTAGAAATCAACTGGAAAAAAAAGCAATTCTGAATTTCAGTCACCTGTTACCTCACTGTGCTTTTGCATCTCTGTGCCAGTTTTTCTCATCTTCTTCGTCTAGTTTCTTTCATTGGTTAACTGAGCACCTGATTGTTGTTATAAATATTTCCATAACAATGAACTACAATTGGCTTTGTTGTACTTACCCATCATGAGCTCTTCTGTTTCTACTGTGTTCATGATACACATGCTCCCTTTACGCTCCTGTTCTTTCCTTGTGCATGTCACTCAAATAATAGTTCAACAACTTTTACTAGATTATGGGAATATTCTAAAATGTCTGTGTTTGGCCATTTTGTCTTTAGGCTGTTCAAAATGTAGCAATGGCATATCTACAGCATAACTGTCACTGTATTTGTTTCATTGCATATATTCTTATTGAAATCTCACAGTATCATAAATTATGTTTAACTATGATTAGTCCCATTTTAGAGCTGGGAAAATTAGGTTTAAAGAAGCCAAGTAATCTACCCCAAAGGAGCCCTGGTGGTGCAGTGGTTAAGTGCTCCCCTGCTAACCAAGTGATGGGTGGTTAAAACCAATAGCCATTCCACAGGAGAAAGATGTGGAAGTCTGCTCCCATAAAGATTACAGCCTTGGAAACCGTAGGAGCAGTTCTACTCTGTCTTACAGGGTTGCTATAAATTGGAATTGACTCAATGGCAATGGGTTAACCTACCCAAATCACACAGTTGATAAGAGAAACTGTGCTGGACCAAATGTCTCCAATCTTTCCACAATTTCTAGCTCAAAAAGAAAAAGCAAAATGAAAACTGGAGGATAGAATGTATAAGTGAATTCAAAAACTGAAACTTAGCTGACCGATAGTTCTAGGTTCCATTAAGAATGATGAGAAAGAAATGTCTTTAAATTCATATCAAGTTTAAAATCTATATGTAAAGCTGCATGGCAACAGCAACTTCATTTTAATTTGCTTTTATTTAGGTCCATCTCAAAGGATTTTGACATGAAAATAAATTCTCTAAAATTAAGTTGAGAGAGGGTATTGAAATATAAATGAAAAGAAATGGAAGCACAAAATTGATTTGTGAAGTTCAGTCTTCGGGCTTCCTTCATTAATTGTTCTGTCTACTCTTGTTTTTCATGGTATGCACCAGATAGAAAGCTTTTCAGAATGTTCCATGACAAAGATGGTACTTTTAGTAGAGACCTATTAAACATATAATGATGTGTCTTAAAATCAAACCTGGGGGAAGAAAATTGTGGCAGGGTCGGCAAGACTAATGTAGACCCTCTCAGACTGATGGGGAACTGGGAGGAGATGAAAAGCAGGTTCATTCATTGTCATGACAACAAATCAGTGTGAAGAAGGCAGGCTCTTTCTGTGATCTTAACCGCAGTGTTGTTTGAGAGTGACCAGGTCCAATACTGGCATGAGAAACCATAGCCAAAAAGAGAATCTGGAGGATGGAAACTGGGTACCAGTGAATAATGTGAGCCTGGAATGAGGGAAACACAAGACTGATCTAGGCAATTTTGCTTAAGTTGCAAATGTGGTGATGTTCTTCTAAGCTTACAGTTCTTCAGCGGAACCCCTCTAACAGGTACAATTGAAATACTTCAACAGTGCTGACAGAACATTTTATGATCCAGCCATTGCCTATCTGTCCAGATTCAGTTCTGACACAATATTCTTCTCACTTTATGCTTCAGCAAAATTGATCTGCTTAAAGTTTCTCAAATGTATGTTTGTTTTTTCTGATTTTGTGATTTTGCACAGGATGCTTTCTCTGTCTCTAATGCATGACTCCGGCCTACCCTGTCTTCTCCTTCTAGATTCTTTTCTTCTACTGTGAAACTTTCTTTAGACTTACCTGGGCAGACACAGAGGCATCTGTATGCTCTCAGGACACTTCATGTTACTTTCCCATAGAGCAGAGATGGTGTTACTCTATGACTGACTATAGTGGGACTATGTTTGGCTTATGTCTGGCATGTTTCTTCCATAGAATGTATCCCACTCTCTTAAAGTAAATCTTTACATTTGTCCTCCCACCAGAATATAGTTTAGTGTCAATCAACACTATGTTCCAACCTGGTCCTTCCTTTTCCTATGAGTCACCTCACTGTTTTATCTCGGCAGGTTTCTGGTGAGTCAGAACATGGGTTCCTGAGTCCTTCACAATATAGCACTCAATTCTTTATACACGACCCAGCAGTTAAGATGAAAACTACTGTAATTTATAATAATACCTAACATATATTGAATACTTATTTGTACTTTATGTTATTATATTTAAGTTTATTTGCTATACCTAGCCTACAAAAAAATACCAAACAAAATCTTGGCACTCATTTTATTCTTAATCAGCATATTTTTTTCTGGAGTTATAACATCTCTTCTTCATGTCTGTTTCCCAGACACATTGATACTTGATGAGCAGTGTCTTAAAGGCACTCTCAATCTCCTGCAAAACAGAAAAGTTACAAAAATTTATAAACATCAGACATTTTTCATATTAATTCCAATAATTACAGTTCAATTGACTTGCTAGCTATATATAGCATCTTTCTACCAAACGACACACACTTTCCTGGAAACCGTAGCAGTGAACATCCTTTGAAGACAACATTCTTGGAATTCTCTCTGAGATCCTGCCTCCTTTCTGTGGAGACTTGTGCATGCCATTCAAAAGTTCACTGTATTCCTAGAGGATAATTAAAACTATTGTCCAGACCTCATCTCTAAATAGGGACATCTGTGACTCTGGGCATTTTAGGGTATGGGTGTAAGAGGTCTGTGTCAGTGCTGGCCTATAAGAAGTCTCTTCTGCTTGTGCAGAGTCTTGGTGTGGAAATGGAATGCATTGCCCCTAGGACCCCATGATTTTTCTTCTTTCTAGTCTGGAGGAGGATTTGTCTCTTACTCCATGCCTGTCCTATTTTGTGGTGGTTAACAACCATGAAATAGCTAAGAAATTCATTTGTGCTCAAATAATAACAACCAGTAAGAGTCCTCAGAGAACTGATTTTGAGTATAGTGCAAGTCCATTGCTTGTACTAATCAGTGAACCAATGATTCCTATAATTCCTGCTGGTGTTTTAAAAGGCAAAAAAAAAAAAAAAAAAAAGAAAGATTACATTCACTACAGATGAGGTATAAAATCTCTTTGAGACAGCACCTTGCACAATGAGTTTAAGTGGAGAGTTATATCCTTTTTCTTAAAAAGAGAGGGTGTTTTTTTTTTTTAATCTGATTTAACAAGATTGCCTATCTCTACCAAGTAAAATCACTGGATAATATCCAACCTTTTATCCTGAATAGTTTGCATTTTTAACTAAAAAATTATGTATAGTTACTTTTATAAATAGCTAAGATGTAGTGTGGAGAGATATGATACAACTTTCTGAAAATTTGAACTGCGCATTGAATTTTGTAAGCACTTAAGAGGAAGTGTGAATGTGTTCTCTGAAAAGCACTACTCATAGTTTTACTTTTTGACCCATTATGATTTGACCTATTTTCCATTAGCGTATTGCCAGAAGGAAAATGTGAGGCAAAGACATACAATTCAGAGGATGGTGTAAAAAGGTCCTTTACTTCTCCCATTGGATTCCAATGGCCCATTCTGACACCAAGTCATATAATAATTTCAGACCCTATAATGTCAGGGAACTCTCCCTTGTTTCTTCCCAGTCCCCTCCTACTCCACTTACTACTTGTCTCTTGGTCTCCATCAACTTGCCTTCTCTGTCCTGGTTCTTCTCAGTCAATCTGAGAAGATCTCATCTGATTTTCCCCTTGGTGGAGTTATAAAGGAAGGTCTCTAGGTCCTACCGTTCTCTCCAACATTATTTCTTTACAAGACAAACTTTTCTGTTGCAAATATTGGGCCCTTCTTAAGGCATCAATGTGGAACAATACTATGCTAACAGAGGCTCTTTTCTTATCAAAAACTGCTCTAAAAGATTTTCTACAATTCAAGATGTTTATGATTCCAAAATTGGAATGAGGATAGCAATGAGACAGGGATAAATAATTCAGAAGACTATAAAAAGGACCCTACTCTTCTGCGTCATGAAGTTTAATAATAGCGTACCTCACAAGGTAACTCATCCAGTATGACCGAGAGGCTAGAAACCGGTTGTTTATCTCAGTCATAGCTTACCGATGTTTCTGTAATTACAATATATTCTGATTTCAACTACCTGAGAATATAGAGATGTTTAGCAGTTATTCAGGTAATTCATTATTTTCTTTGAGGAAACTTCCAGTTTGTAAGCAGCTAGTGTCCAACAGGTATCTCACATACCTTCTGGCATACAAGTGGTGCTCTGATTGAACACCTTCACTTGGGAACAGGGAGTAAAGCTTTGATTGAAAGACTCTTGGATTAGTCCTTCTCTCTGTTCTTGAGGGTTGTCCAGTAGTCAAAAATAAAAGAGGTGGAAATTTGGAAACTTGGTCAGGGGAGTCCAAGGTAATAAATTTCCTATAACAAAACAGCATTTTTTAAATTTACTTCAACAAAAAATCATTGAGTCAAAGTAGCCAAGCATTGAGCTAAGATTTAAAATGATATATTTATAGGATGCTTATCATAAAGAAATATGTTTAAAAATCAGTGATAAACCAAGTACTAAGCACATTGAAAGGAACCCTGGTGGTTCAGTGGCTAAGTCCTCAGCTGCTAAATGAAAGGTCAGTGGTTTTAACCCATCAGCTGTTCTGCAGGAGAAAGACGTGTCAGTCTGTGTCATAAAGATTACAACCTTGGAAATCCTACGGGCAGTTCTACTCTGTCCTATGGGGTCTCTACAAGTTGGAATCTATTTTGAAGGCAACGGGTAAGCACATCGATATTTCCTTTTCAAGGGAATAGAGGGGATGGAATGATTCACTTTATCCACATGGATAAGGAAAGCCACCTTGAAAACATTTGGAGGTAGGTCCAGAGTGTAGATAGAAGTCCTCAAGCTATATAAAATAACAGAAGATGAGGAAGATTTGACTAATTTATAAGTAATAGGAATAATAGCTTCTAAGGCATATATATATAAAAAATGAACTTGTAATTGGGGAATTCTAAGTTGTATGAAAATAAAGTATCATATACACAGCATGTAGGACACAGGCATGTGTGTAGAAGAAAGGACTACAACAACAACAAAAAGACTGAAATTTAGGTAGTTGTCAGAGCGGTGTAAACTTTGGGCTTTAGATGATTACTATTTTATTATTATTATAATTTGCTATAGAACTGTTTGCACAAAGAAATTCTTCATGAGGAAGACGCAAGTAGAGCTGCTTTGATTGATGTTGAGTGGAGACTGTTACATGTCCTCTCTCAGACTCCGTCAGCTCTCCCGTATCCCACCATCATAACCACACAAAATCTCCCACTGACTGTCTCCTCAGATTTACTTATCTTCTGCAGGGCATATTTTAAGGCAAACCCTACAGAGTAAACACCGTGTTCTTATTTATCTTTTACATTGGTGAAGTGGATTGAGGAAGGAAAGAGAAGAATTGGAGGAATGCAAATCCAATTATTTTGTCAGAGAGGCTGAGAGAAAGTCACTGATAAATAATACTAGAGGTGGCAGGGATAGAAAGAAGACAGATAATAAACAACGTGCATGGAATTTGTGATATTTAATTTAGTTTAACTTTTTAGTTAGGTGTAGGATGGTATCTATATGCCTACAAGGAAGATCAGTTAATATGACTATTATTCAAATTTACTCACCAACCACTAATGCCAAAGATGAAGAAGTAGAATATTTTTACCAATATCTGCAGTCTGAAATTGATCAAACTTGCAATCAAGACACAATGATAATCACTGATGATTGAAATGCAAAAGATAGAAACAAAGAAGAAAGATCAACAGTTGGAAACATGGCCTTGGTGATAGAAATGACACCGGAGAGCATATGATAGACTTTTTCAAGATCAATAGCTTATTCATTGCAAATATCTTTTTCCAACAACATAAACGGCAACTACACAAGTTGACCTCACTGGATGCAATATACAGGAATCAAATTGACTACATCTGTGGAAAGACATGATGAAGAAACTCAACATCATCAGTCAGAACAAAGCAAGGGGCCGACTGCAGAACAGACCATCAATTGCTCATATGCAAGTTCAAATTGAAGTTGAAGAAAACTAAAATAAGTCCAGAGAGCCAAAATACGACTTTGAGCATATCCCACCTGAATTTAGAGACCATCTCAAGAATAGATTTGATGCACTGAACACTAATGACCAAAGACCAGACCAGTTATGGGATGACATCAAAGACATTATACATGAAGAAGCAAAAGGTCATTAAAAAGACAGGAAAGAAAGGAAAGACTAAAATGTGTGTCAGAAGAGACTCTGAAACTTACTCTTGAACCTCGAGTAGCCAAAGCAAATGGAAGAAATGGTGAAGTAACTAAAGCGAAAGGAAGAAATGGTGGAGTAAAAGAGCTGAACAGAAGATTTCAAAGGGCTGCTCAAGAAGACAAAGTAAAGTATTATAATGAAATGTGCAAAGACCCGGAATTAGAACACCAAAAGGGAAGAACATGCTCGGCATTTCTGAAGGCGAAAGAACTGAAGAAAAAATTTAAGCCTTGAATTGCAATTTTGAAGGATTCTATGGGCAAAATATTGAACGGCACAGGAAGCATCAAAAGAAGATGAAATGAAGACACGAAGTCATGGCACCAAAAAGAATTGGTCAATGTTCAACCGTTTCAGGGGTAGCATATGATCAAGAACCGATGGCACTGAAGGAAGAAGTCCAAGCTACACCGAAGGCATTGGTGAAAAACAAGCCTCCAGGAATTGATGGAATACCAATTGAAACGTTTCAACAAATGAATGCAATGTTGGAAGCACTCACTCATCTATGCCAAGAAATTTAGACAACTTCTACCTGGCCAACTGACTGGAAGAGATCTATATATGTGCCTATTCCAAAGAAAGGTGATCCAATGGAATGTGGAAATTATCAAAAAATATCATTAATATCACAAGCAAGTAAAATTAGGCTGATGATAATTCAAAAATGGTTTCAGTAGTACATCAACAGGGAACTGCCTGAAATCCAAGCTGGATTCAGAAGAAGACGTGTTATGAGGGATATCATTGCTGATGT
Source organism: Trichechus manatus latirostris (assembly GCF_000243295.1). Taxonomy (NCBI): domain Eukaryota; kingdom Metazoa; phylum Chordata; class Mammalia; order Sirenia; family Trichechidae; genus Trichechus; species Trichechus manatus. The sequence goes on along the minus strand of NW_004443950.1, from coordinate 7,730,609 downwards.
CAGATGGATCTTGGCTGAAAGCAGAGAATACCAGAAAGATGTTTTCCTGTGTTTTGTTGACTATGCAAAGACATTCAATTGTGTGGATCATAACAAATTATGGATAATATTGTGAAGAATAGGAATTCCAGAACACTAAACTGTGCTCATGAGGAACTTGTACATGGACAAAGAGGCAGCCGTTTGCAAAGAACAAGGGGAGACTGCATGATTCAAAATCAGGAAAGGTGTTTGTCAGGGTTGTAGCATTTCATCATACTTATTCAATATATATGCTGAGCAAATAATCCAAGAAGCTGGATTATATGGAGAAGACTATGGCATCAGGATTGGAAGAAAACTTATTAGCAATCTGGGATATGCAGATGATACAACCTCCTTGCTGGAAGGAAAGAGGACTTGAAGCACTTACTGGTAAAGATCAAAGATCACAGCCTTTCAGTATGGATTACACCTTAACATAAGGAAAACAAAAATCCTCACAACTGGACCAGTAAGCAACATCATGATAGATGGACAAAATACTGAAGCTGTCAAGGATTTCATTTTACTTGTGTCCACAATCAACACCCGTGGAAGCAGCAATCAAGAAACCAAACAACATATTGCATTGGGCAAATCTGCTGCAAAAGACCTCTTTAAAGTATTCAAAAGCAAAGATGTCACTTTGAGGACTAAAGTATGCCTGTCCCATGCCATGGTGTTTTCTTTTTTTTTTATTATTGTAATTAAATAAAGTTTACATTTCAAGTTAGTCTCCCATACAAACTTTTTTTTACATACATTGTTATGAGACCCTAACTGCTCACCCCATTCTGCGACAGCACACTCCTCCTTTCCACCCCTGATTCCCCAAGTCCATTCAACCAGCTCCCAACCCTCTCCGCCTTCCCATCCCACCTCTGGACAGAAGCTGCCCCTTTGGTCTCTTGTATCTACTTGATTAAGAGGCACATTCTTCACGAGTATCACTTTATGTCCCACAGTCCAGTCCAATCCCTGTCTGAAGAGTTGGCTTTGGAAATTGTTTTAGTTCTGGGCTCACAGAGAGTCCAGGGGCCTTGCTTTCCAGGGTGCCTCCAGTCTCAGTCAGACCATTAAGTCTGGTCTTCTTACTAGAATTTGAGTTCTGCACCCCATCCTTCTACTGCTCCATCAGGGACCCTCTGTTGTGTTCCCTGTCAGGACGTTCACTGGTGGCAGCCCGGCATGCCATGGTGTTTTCAATTGCCTCATAACATGTGCGAAAGCTGGACAATGAATAAGGAAGACCAAAGAAGAACTGATGCCTTTGAATTATGGTGTTGACAAAAAATATTGAATATACCATGGACTGCCAGAAGAACGAACAAATCTGTCTTGGAAGAAATACAGCCAAAATGCTTCTTAAAAGCAAAGATGGCGAGACTTAGCCTCACATACTTTGGAAATGGTATCAGAAGGGACCAGTCCCTGGAGAAAGACATCATGCTTGGTAAAGTAGAGGGTCGGTGAAAAAGAGGAAGACCCTCAACAAGGTGGATTGACACAGTGGCTGCAACAAAGTGCTCAAGCATAGCCATGATTGTGAGAATGGTGCAGGATCAGGCAGTGTTTTGTTCTGCTGTGCATAGGGTCACTATGAGTTGGAACTAACTCGATGGCACCTAACGACAACAACAATTTGCAGTGGTGGACAAAAACCAAATAGAAAATCCAGGCTACTTTTTAGGTGCCTGACTGTAGGTAAATGGTAGTGCTACTAACTTACTTGCTTGCCAGTTAAGAGATGGACAATTCCTTTTATTATATTTTTGCCAAAAAAATTCAAAATTTTCTTTGCTGAAAGTAACCACTTTTGCATAGTTATGTATTTTATTTTATTGTACTCTTTTTGAATAAATTAAAAGGTTTCTTCTTATTGAGCAAGCACTGTTTCACCAGACTCTGAAAAGAATGCCAGGGGGCATTTGTGTATTTAATGTTCCTTCAGTTCAAATATACTTATTCATAATTAAAGCCAGTCGAATGGCTTTTAAAAGAAGTTAGTTGTTAATGTGATTGTCAGTTTTCTGTGCTTTTGACAACATCTAATGAAATATGCCTGGGTGGTGTACCACTCAGACAAATGCTGAAATTTATCTTCTATGATCTCTAACTAATGTAAAGTAATTACGTTGGATCTTCTGTTTTCCAGCAGGCATATTATTACTTCCCACTATCTAAATAAGAATGACAAATGTTCAAGGTTTTCATTAAATATAAACTATTTTGAACTTAGTATTTTTTAAATGAAAGTGAGTAATGTCTTGTAGGAGGAAATACACACAGATAAACAATACATCTTTTTTTTTTTCTTCAAAAGAAGTATTAAGTCATTATGCAACAGATGTTGTTGAATTCATAAAAAAAGAGAGAGAGAAAGTGATACTGAAAACATTAGGGCCACAATCCTGTAACTTGCTTGCCACCACTAGATGACAACCTTGTATGTTTGACAGTTACTAGTTCTCTGCTTCTCTTGCGGTGACTGGGTGTAGGACTTAGGGTAATACACCATTTTCTCCAGCACTTCAAAATATACATAATAATCTAAATAACTATGAAATAAACTTGTATCATGGTTATAAATTATTCTCTATTTTCAATGCCGGCACGTATGTGAGATAGAAATTCTTTTTCAAAATATTAGTGCAATTAGCTTTTTAATGTTCTCTGCATTTTTCAACAATTTTATTTAATTCATCTGATTTTGTCTCAACAAACTGGCTGTGAATTTTCCATTGTGCTTCTTTTCTTGTTAAGGACACTTTCTGTGATGTTCTCAACTGTTGTGTTTCTCAGCTTCTACAGCCAAAGCGGGTTACCTCCTACTTTGCTGCAAGAAGATGACCAACATGTTATTTCTGAACCTAAATATCTAGCTCTCTAATATTAAGTTTGAGTTCAAATGGTGAACAGTCATCAATTTTGGAAATATTGTTGTGGCTGTTCACACCACCACACACTACACCCAACATAAAACCTGATCTAGGTTTTTTGCCTGCCTCATTCTAACTAGTCTTTGAATAAGAAATTGGAGAATAAAGACAGGGAGGAAGTGGCCGCGTTCTTTCAGAAGGAAAGATTTATTTATTTATCTACTTCTTAAGTGGTTTTCAGCATACACACACAAAAAAGACAAAATACTCAACTAGGATTGAGTATATCAAAGATCCTCAACTGGGGATAAATTTGTCCCTGAAGGATATTTGGCAAAGTCTGGAGACATTGTTGATTGTCACATCTGGGGAGGGTTGTGCTACTGGCATCCAGTGGGTAAAAGCCAAGGGTGCTGCTGAGCATCCTACAATACACTGGCCAGCCCCTCCCTACAAAGAATTATCCAACCCAAAATGTCAGTGGAGCTTTCTCATTAAATTGTGTGATCATGCTGTGAAAAAGACTAGGATGGAAGACTATGTAGATAGGGAGATCCAGAAATCCCAGCCCTTCTAGCTTCCAGCCGAGATTCCAGACAAGCAAGAGAGGTCATCTTAGACCACCCTTCTCCAGCTGAGCCAACACCTGGATAAACATGCGTGAATGAGCCCAGGAGAGACCAGCAAGAGAACTGCCCAGTTAACTCATCAAAAATCATGAAAAATCAAAAGTTGTTTTAATCCATGAAGTTTTGAAGTAGATTTTTGCACATCGAAGATAACAAAAATATGTATTCAAGATTAACCTTATTACCATGGACTGCCAAAAGAATGAACAAATCTGTCTTGGAAGAAGTACAGCCAGAAGCAAGGATGGTGAGACTTTGTCTCACATACTTTGGACATGTTATCAGGAGGGACCAGTCCCTGGAGAAGGACATCATGCTTGGTAAAGTAAAGGGTTAGCAAAAAAGAGGAAGACCCTCAAGGAGATAGACTGACACAGTGGCTGCAACAATGGGCTCAAGTATAACAACGATTGTGAGAATGGTGTAGGACCAGGCAGTGTTTCGTTCTGTTGTACATAGGGTCACTGAGTTGGAACCGACTTGACGGCATCTAACAGCAACAACAGTAGATGAAATATTTTAAAACATGGGCAATATAGATGGGCACTATAAAAAGACATTTTGAAGATAAAAATATTGACAATCTCTGGTTTTACAAGCCTCTTTCCTTATAGGGTAGAAAACAGGGAAAATTGTGTACCTTCAATAGGCAACTTGGGACAAGATTTTGACAGAAAGGCCTGGTTTATAAAGGAAATGTACAATCACTCCAAACATGCATATTCATAAGCTTATCACAACATAAATGTATATAGATAGCTATTTTCTAACATTTATAAATATAGGGTGTTTTGACAGATGTGACATATATATGGTTATAAGTATATATATATATATATATATATAACTGTAAAACTATCATTTTTTTAAAAACTAACATGACAGATGCTTATTTGCTATATATTTATTATTTTTTTAGTTACAGTATACCCAAAGAACAACTGCATCTCATTTTTAAAGTAAGCAAACCAGTGTAAAGTTAAATGATTCATTTAGTACATACTCTATGATTATTTATGAGATGCTAACTAGATGTGCGATGTGCTAATTATTAAAAAAATGCACATTTGGAACATCTCCAGGTGTCTTTCTAAGTCCCCGTGTTCCTCTGGGTGTAGTTGCTCTCCCCTGGAAGGACTTTAGAGAATTGTACCATTTTTGCACTGCACTAAAAGACATTCAAAAACAAAACTCAAAAAGCCATTATACATTTTTTGCTAAAACAGGTAGTGAAAAAATAAGAAAATAAAAAGGAAAGAATGTTTAATGTAATGGGGGAATGAAATAGTCATAATAAATTTTTAAATGGGACAACATTTACAATACGGTGTAAACAGTACGATGCCAATGTTGTAAAAAGACAACCACAACTTAGTAAAAGACAGGAAGGGGATATATCAAAATAATATTTCTAATATCTCAATTATAAACATTTAGGCATTTCTAATTAAATACATTACTAGCTTGTGAAATGAGAAGAAAAAAATGTAAAAGATTAAAAAAAAAAAAACACTTTGCACCAAAAATATTCATTGTTTTATTATTGATTATAGTACCAAGAAAATAGATGACGCCGAACTTTGCAATACACCTGGAACTTTGCTAAAACCTTTATTATCTCAGAGAGTTATCTGAAGCCTATGAGTATGATGAAGTATTTCAGTGACCTCCTAAGCAGTTCACCTATATCCACACTCGATCCTTTCCAGTCATTTTCATGCTTAAGTGATCTTTCTGAAACAAAGTTCTCATCAAGTCATTTCCTATCCCTTCTTTTTTTCTTTTTATTGTAGTTTAAGTGAAAGTTTGCAATTCAAGTTAGTCTCTCATACAAAAATTTGTACATACATTGTTATGTGACCCTAATTGCTCTCCCTATACTGTGACAGCACACTCCTCCTTTCTACCCCTGATTTCCCGTGTCCATTCAACCAGCTCCTAACCCACTCTGACTTCTCATCTCACTTCTGGACAGAAGCTGCCCATCTAGTCTCATGTATCTACTTGAGCTAAGAAGCACACTCTTCACGAGTATCGTTTTATGCCCCACAGTCCAGTCCAATCTTTGTCTGAAGAGTTGGCCTCAGGAATAGTTTTAGTTCTGGGTTGACAGAGAATCTGAAGGCCATGCCTTCTGGGGTTCCTCAAGTCTCAGTCAGACCATTAAGTCTGGTCTTTTTACTAGAATTTGAGTTCTGCATCCCACCCTTCTCCTGCTCCATCAGGGACTCTCTGTTGTGTTCCCTGTCAGGGTGGTCATTGGTGGTAGCCAGTTCTTCTGGTCTCAGGCTGATGCAGTCTCTGGTCTATGTGGTCCTTTCTGTCTCTTGGGCTAATAGTTTCCTTGTGTCTTTGGTGTTCTTCATTCTTCTGTACTCCAGGTGGTTGGGACCAATTGATGCATCTTAGATGGCCGCTTGCTAGCTTTTAAGACCCCAGACGCCATTCACCAAAGTGGGATGCAGAACATTTTCTTAATAAACTTTGTATGCCAGTTGACCTGGATGTCCCCTGAAAGCATGGTCTCTAGATCCCTGCCCTTGCTACTCTGTCCCTCGAAGTGTTTAATTGTAATCAGGAAACTTCTTAGCTTTGGTTTAGTCCCATTGTGCTGACTTCCCCTGTAATGTGTGTTGTTCTTCCCTTCACCTCAGATAATTCTTGTCTACTATCTAGTTAGTGAATAACCCTCACCCTCCCTCCCCACCCTCGTAACCATCAAAGAATGTTTTCTTTTATGTTTAAACCTTGAGTTCTTATAATAGTGTTTAAACCTTGAGTTCTTATAATCGTGGTCTTATACAATATTTGTCCTTCTGTGACTGACTAAATTCACTCAGCATAATGCCCTCCAGATTCTTCCGTGTTATAAGATGTTTCATGGCTTCATCATTGTTCTTTATTGTTGCATAGCATTCCATTGTGTGAATATACCATAATTTATTTATCCGTTTGGCCACTGATGGGCACCTAGGTTGTCTCCATCCTTTTGCTATCGTGAACAGTGCTGCAGTGAACATGGATATGCATATATCTATTCATGTGATGGCTCTTATTTCTCCAGGATATATTCCAAGGAGCGGGATTGCTGGATGGTATGGTATTTCTATTTCTAGCTTCTTAAGGAAGCACCAAATTGATTTCCAAAGCGGTTGTACCATTTTACTTCCCACCAACAGTGTATAAGTGTTCCAGTCTCTCCACAACCTCTATAGCATTTATTATTTTGTGTTTTTTGGATTAATGCTAGCCTTGTTGGGGTGAGACGGTATCTCATTGTAGTTTAGTTTTGGTTTGCATTTCTCTAATGGCTGATGATCGTGAGCATTTCTTCATGTCATTCCCTATCCCTTCTTAAAATGCTTGAGTGGCTTTCCATTATTCTCAGAATCAAGGTAAAACTCCTAAAAGTAGTCTCCATAGTTATGTTGCCTGGCTTCTACATAGCTCCCCAACCTTTAACCATGTCCTGTGGTGCTTTCTGCATTGCCACCATGCTGACTTTCTTCAACCCCCGAGACTGGCCAGACACTCTCCTGCTTGCAACCATGCTGACTTTCTTCAACCCCCGAGACTGGCCAGACACTCTCCTGCTCTAAGTTCTGCTTACACCTGTTTCCCTCCACATGAGCTTTTCTTTCTTCCATCTTGTCTAGTTAATGCTGATTCATCCTTTAGATTTCAACAAAACCATCACTTTCCCAAAAGAACTATCTTAGGTTTTCCTGGCTTCCTAAAATTATTATTATACACACTCATAGCTCTTGTAATTCATTTTCTTCATGATAACAATTGGTGAAATTGTAAATGTATTGCTCTGATTACTTAATTAATATCTGTTTACTACATTGACTATATTCCATGAAGGCGGGATGATATTTGCTTTTGCTCATGATCTTGTCCCCATTGACTAGCAAAATGTCTGGAGGGTGGTAAAGAGTCAATAAATATTTGTTGAATAAGTGCATACATAACCAAAAGAATTAATTAATTAAGGATTTTTTTTTTCATAGCGCATTGGTAGTATCCTTGGAGCAGGTATTACAAGTATTCTTACCTATATCGTTTAGCAAAGTAGAGTGGAAATGGCATCTATTCCAAAGAGATATCTCTAGATGGTATTGATAGTGGTTCTTTTTAAGATGGAAGATTAAAATGAAAAGATCAGTTCAGGAAGTTGGTCATAATGGGGGCAGAGAAATGGTTAGTAAATACATATTAAAACAAATAAAGTGATAGTCAAGATGTGTTTTATGGATTTTTTTTTTTTTCAAACTCAAGCTAACCAGAGTTTACACTTACCGGAGTAATGAGATATAAAATGAAGGAAATTTTGAAAAAAAATTCAAGGCAAAGGTATTGACAGCAGGTTACATTGAAAAACACAGTGCTTTTGATTTCAGCATTCCTCATCCTGTCTCTGGATAGTGAAGATGAGACATTGTGTAAATGGGTAATATGGAACAGGAGTCCTGCAAAGATCATATGAGAGAAATGAAAAACCAGGGTCACCGATAGGACACAGAACTTCATTGTTCCCTAGGTCTTAGATCTTCAATATATTTTGGTGAAGATTCTCAGGACTATGTTTACAAACCTCTGTGACTCTGTTGCTGATTTGATTGGCTACTAACCAGTGGTCTGAGTGAATCAATCCATTGTTTGATTGTATTGGCCTGTCAGTTCAGTAGACGATTGCACCATTTAAAGTATTTATTTCTCTAGTAAAAAATTTCATGGTCAAATAGAGATGAGATAAATTTGAGATAGAAAAACATTGAAAGAATATTCATCATTGACTTTAAATGGCAGCAAAATCCAGGAAGAAGTAACACTTCTTTCATGTTTAATTTCCCCTCCACCTTTCCCTTCATGGTCTTTGGAGTGCTGCTTTTGGAGTGCTTCCCCACTCAAAGCCTACGTTAGCTGAGAACTATCAAAGAGAATAACTGTCAGTTTTGCCTATAAGAAAACAAGCCCAACCTAGTGACACCTTGGAGAAAGAAAGGTGAGGTGTGAAATGACAGTTGAATGTTTGAATCACATAAACAAATTGAAATTATGTAATTATTTTAAATAGAGGAAAAAATAAACAACTAGGAGTCAAGTCTAGTAGACAGAAAAGAGTTCCCAGAAAAGTGAATATTTGAAGACTCTGACTGACTCTTAAAGGAGTATTTGGTGAGCATGAAAGACCAGTAGTGTTAATTAGGTTATGGACTCTGGGAGAAAATGTCAAGTCATAAGAAATACGTACATTTACCCAGGGGTGTAATGAGTCAAAATCTGAGAAACTCCTTTTATCTTAGATTACCAGTTAGATACGTTGATAGCAATTGCCAGAAGGTTTTTGAAAACATGAAACATCGAATCCAGTTGCACTACTTACTATATGTTAGCCTTGGGTAATTGTTAAATTACTTTTTTCCTTCAGTTTCCTTCTCTATCAAATGGAGATAACAATGGTATAATAATAGTGCTTACCTCATAAGTTTGTTGAGAAGAATACATTAGATGATATTGGTAAAATACATATACATGATTATTATAGTTTGTGTCTTTAGCAGACACTGTTAAGGCCCAACAATTTTCACTTGGCCCTTGCTATATCTGAACCAGGGCTTCGAATGGGTTTGTTCAGGTTCAAACCCCTTGCTGAGAATTTGCGTTTCTAGTAAGTTCCCAGGCAATACTAATGCTACTGTTTTGAGACCATTTCTGAGAACCATTAATAGAGCAGTGGTTCTCAAAATTTATTACACGTAAGAATCACCTAGGGGTCTGGTTAACATGCAGATTCTGAATCAGTATATCTAGGGTGGAAATGTAAATTCTCAGCAGGGTTTTGAACTGGCTCAAACCACTTCGAAGCCCTCTTCTGAACACACCGATGAGGAATAATCTCTGCATAAGGTGTTTCTCTGTCTCCAGGAGAATGATTGGCTCTGGAGAGCAGTCCTCAACTAATGACTTAATGGGAATTAGTAGTTAAATACTCCATTTCTCTTGTCCCTTGAGTCAGATTCTATAAGATCTCTCACAGTCACCAATGAGACTGAACCCCACTTGCCGAAAGTACTGATCTTCTCTTTCTGCACCTGCTATTAGCTTCCTGCCTTTCCCCATCTCACATGTACATTTCCTCACTAGTGTTTCCTGGGATCATTTCCCAAATACACTATTCGTTCTCAAATACTTGTCTCAGGGTCTGATTTCAGTAGAACCCAAATTAAGACACTGAGCAATAAATGCTAGCTATCGTTACTAGCCATTAGAATAAATTTTATCCATAACCAGTTATATTCTGTGTAAATCACTCTTGACTTAGAGAAGTTGTTTAGTATTTTTTCCCTCCTCTTTCCCCTTTGGAACTCCAAGAGGGGCATTACATTATGCATTTTCAACAGTTCCTTAATGTTCTGGATTATTGTCGTCATTCTCCACTTGACTTTGTGTTATAGCTTAGAGGCACATCAATAAGGTTTGCTGCTTCATATTTTTCCAGGGAATTTTTCCTTAAATATTCTTTTTGTTGTTGCCTCGGCTTGAGATACCACAAGGAGAGTCTCTGGATTCTTTGGAAAAGTTGCTGGGCATTTAGCCTTATATAGATGGTTCTCTTCCTATCTGCGTGAAACTCTACTGCATTTAGGAGCTATGAAAATTTGCCAATACCATTCAGACAAATATAAGTCACCTGGAACCCATTTTGTAGGTTTCCCTAAAGTGCAATTAAAACTCATGGAGTCAGGAGGGTGCAATGCTCAGAAATCCAAGTATATTTCCCTGTTTGCTTGTCTAAATATTGTAATGTATATAAATAAAAATACCTAGGACGTCCAGAAACGATGGCTAACTCTGGCTGGGAAGGATTGGAGGAACAAAGAAGATGAGTATTAAAGATTGAAAAGGAGTTACCCAGGAAGAAAAGATTGAGAACTGAAAACCCAACAGAACTTCCAGCTAGTACAAAGGCCCAGTGGAGTCCCTGGCTGGTGCAAACAGTTAAGCTGCTCAGCTGCTAACCAAAAGGTTGGCAGTTTGAGTCCACCCAGAGAGGCACGTCCGAAGAAAGGCCTGGCGATCTACTGAAAGAGCTGCCAGTGAAAACGCTATGGAGCACAGATCTACTCGAACACACGTAAGGTTGCCATGAGTTGGAATCGATTCCATGGAAGGCCTGGGATTTTGAAAGTTTGTACAGAAATGCAGCGAGGCTGAATCATAGCACACACGAACAAGGAGGAGATCAGCCTGGAGGTATGGAGAAGGTCTTACATGCTAATGTGGTGGATCTTAAACTTTAATTCGCATTAGAAACAGTTGGAGGGCTGCTGGGCTACAGATTGCCTGGCCCCACCCCCAAGGTTTCTGATGCAGTAGGCCTGGGAGAGGGCCTGCGAATTTGCATTTTTAAGAAATCGCCAGTTGATGTTGATGCTCCTGACTCAGGGACAGCACTTTGAGAACCATGGTACTAAAGGAATTATTTTGCATTTTATCCTGAAGGTATTGATGCTGGCAGGTATTAATTTTAATCCTGCTCTCAAGAAGCATATAGATGATTTCTAATCTCTCTTTTACCATGCCTTCAATATTTTGAAGATTGCTTTCATCTGATGGCTAAATTCACTTTCATCCGGAATAAATTTAGCTTGTTCCTTGAAATATGCTAACAACCCATGGCTATCAGAACACTTGCTATCCTGGAAATGTCCTAGTTTGTTTTAAAATACAACTAAATATAGCACCAAGAATTTAACATGCTATTTTGCATGTGATCTGGCCAGAAAAGATTGCGAGGAGATAAAGTTTGCCTTCAGACAGACCATATGCTCTTACTGATGTTGCCTGAGTGTGTATTATCTGATTTAGCAAGAACAAGCTACTATTTAATGTTATGCTTGTTTCAACAAAAGCCCTGGGGATTTCCTTCTGCAGGAGTGTTCTTGATGACAATTAGGAGGTGAAAAGAATCTTTTTGTGTTTATGATAACAAATGGTTTTGTTTACTTCTCTATTTCCGCATCTAGAGAAATGCCTGGCCCATAAAAGGTGCTCAAGAAATATTTGCAAGGTGTATTATTGAATGAATGTTGGGCCTTATTTCACGTGTTTGCCAATTTCAGCAGGGCATTCAAATAGTATATAAAAACTGTGTGTGTGTGTATGTGTGTGTGTTTTCCCTCACTAAGTGTGTTGCTATAAGGAGTGACTTCATTGAAAGCTCACTACATCCTTCCCCTTTTCTCAGCTTCCCACCCACACAGATGCTTCCATGAAGAACATACAAAGATTTCTGTCTCCATGCTTCCTGGATGATAATTTGAGATTTATAAAAAACCCAGCAATCTCAAGTATTCTGTTAAATATAGATGCTGAGATGTTGATGATTTAGGTCAGTGATCTGCCTTTTCTAACTCCTTGGTAGTGAATACAGATCCTAAGGAAAAATGAGTGTGGTAAGAATGAAGAAGTGAAGTGACTGGCATTATGAGTGTCATCTCTTAGGCACATTTTTATCATCCTAATTTCTCATATAAGAGCCCTGGTGGCACAGTGGTTAAGCATTCGGCTGCCAACTGAAAGGTCGGCAGTTCAAATCCACTGGCCGCTCTTTGGAAACCCTATCGGGCAGTTTGTTTTGTTTTGGTAAGTTCTCATGAGAATCCTGTAAGGATGGTATTTTCTATTTCCATTGTCTTAATAATGAAACTGAGGCTCAGAGCGGTGAGGAAGATTACTCACGGTTAAATAGCCATGAAGTAGAGGATATGAATAGAAAGAACAGAAGCCTTCCTGTCACCCATGTCTTAGCTAGTAATAATAGACTCTGTGAGTCAGAATCAACTTGACAGCAATGAGTTTGGGTTTTTTCGGGTATCTAACAGGCTGAAACCCTGGTGGCACAGTGGTTAAGAGCTATGGTGACTTATGGCTGCTAACCAAAAGATCAAAAGTTCAAATCCACCAGCTACTCCTTGGAAACCCTATGGGGCGGTTCTACTCTGTCCTAATAGGGTCACTATGAGTTGGAATCAACTCAACTGCAGTGGGTTTGGTTTACCTAATAGGCTAGGAGCCCTGGTGGTGCAGTAGTTAGAAAAGTCAGCAGTTCAAATCCACCAACTGCACTCAAGAGACAGATATGACAATCTGCTTCCATAAAGATTATAGCCTTGGAAACCCTATGGGGCAGTTCCACTCTGTCCTATTGAGTTATTATGAGTCAGAATCAACTTGAAGGCATTGGGTTTGTTTTTCTGTTTTGGGGGTATTTTAATCCTGCTGCGGTGGTGGTTAAAGCACTTGGCTGCTAACCAAACAGTCGGTGGTTCAAATCCACCAACCACTCTATGGGAGAAAGATGTGGCAGTCTGCTTCTGTAAAGATTTACAGCCTTGGAAACTCTATGGGACAGTTCTACTCTGTCCTATAGGGTCACTATGAGTCAGAATCAATTCCACGGCATGAGTTTAAAACAGGTTAAGGAGCCCTGGTGGCACAAAAATGGTTAAGCTCTTGGCTGCTAACTAGAAGGTTGGGGATTCAAACCCACCAGAGGCTCCATGGGAGAAAAGACCTGGTGATCTGGTCTGATAAAGATTACAGCCAAGGAAAACCTTGTGGGACAGTTCTAATCTGTCATATATGATCACTATGAGTTGAAATTGACTCAACGGCATATACAACAACATCTAACAGCTTATGGATAACTACCAAAAAAAAAAAAAAGAATGTTAATAAGAATATTAAATAAATGAGTCTGTTAGTAAAAGAGGCTGTATCTTTGTTAAAAACACTCTATGAAGTGGTTGTTGTTCTTAGGTGTCGTCAAGTCGGTTCCAACTCATAGCAACCCTGTGTACAACAGAACATTGGTTCCAACTCATAGCGACCCTGTGTACAACAGAACATCGGTTCCAACTCATAGCGACCCTGTGTACAACAGAACATCGGTTCCAACTCATAGCGACTCTGTGTACAACAGAACAAAACACTGCCTGATCCTGCACCACCATCCTCACAATCGTTGCTAAGTTTGAGCACATTGTTGCAGCCACTGTGTCAATCCATCTCATTGAGGGTCTTCCTCTTTTTCCCTGAGCCACTACTTTAGCAAGCATGATGTCCTTCTCCAGGGACTGGTCCTTCCTGATAACGTGGCCAAAATATGTGAGACGAAGTCTCGCCATCCTTGCTTCTAAGGAGCACTCTGGCTGTCCTTCTTCCAAGGCAGATTTGTTCATTCTTCTGGCAGGGCATGGTATATTCAATATTCTTCACCAACACCACAATTTAAAGGCGTCAATTCTTCTTTGATCTTCCTTCTTCATTGTCTCTGTGAAGTAGAGACAATTATTAAAATGTGGAGAACAATGTTTTCAAAACCTTGTCACAGGTTACATACTCAGCTGGACATTTAGTAAAGAAAGATGAGTATAATTTGTTTAAATAGATAAATGGAGAAACCTCACTCATAAAAAAGTAGACGTTTAAATTAAAAACAAAACAGAAATGAAGCCAGAACGGGTAGATCTGGGGAAGGGGAAGGGGGAAGAAAAATAGCCAATTAGAAACCTTAGAAATTATATATATATTTACACATATATCTATCTATCTATCTATATAGTTATATATACAGTTTTATATATAACCAAAAACCAAACCAAACCCATTGACGTCGAGTCGATTCTGACTCAGCAACCCTACAGGGTATGGTAGGACTGCCTCACAGGGTTTCCAAGGAGTGGCTGGTGGTTTCAAACTGCTGACCTTTTGGTTAGCAGCCATAGCTCTTAACCACTGTGCCACCAGGGCTCCAGTTTTATATATATACATGTATAATTGACTAGCTATTTGTGCATATTTATTATTAGTAACTCTAAACTGAATAGTTAATGAACAAATTAGCATTTTTTAAAGAGAATAGTGAAGAATTTATTCAGAACTCAGCTAAAAGAAGAAAATAATAATTACTTTTTTATTTTAAATGAATAAGAAGTTTGGAACAAAGGAGGGAAGATTGAGAAATCCCAAATCTTTTTTACAAGTGTTTCAGAAAGAGAGAATGGAGGGTGTAGAAGCAACATTTAAGAGGAAATTTGAAGTTGTGTTTCCATAATGGAAGGAAGTGCTCATTTGTGCTCACTGAGTCCCATGTAGGATTAGTAAAAATAAATCCAAGCCTAGCACATCCTAGTGAAACTATAGAGTAGAGAAAATTTTAAAGTCTATAGAAAATGAGGGAAAGGTTATCTACAAAGTATAGTTAGACTGACAGCAGGCTACTTCTCATCAGCAGTAATAGATGCCAAGAAATAATAGGATAATATCTAGAGAGAGCTTGGAGAAAAAATAAGAGACATATTGGCTAGTTGATTTTGCCTTTAATCTTGAAAGTTAAGACATTTTCAGAGTTAAGTAAAAGAGAGTCATCCAAAAATCCTACTAAAAGTAATATTAAATGAAGCACTTTAACAGGAATAAAATGGAATCCAGAAGGAAATCAGAGATGATGGAGAAAAACTGAGCAGAACTAAACGCACTAATATTTTTTATTATGTTTAGAATAAAGTAAAACTAAAACTAAAGTTGTAGACAACAGTATCAAGCTAGAAAATTCCCAGTACTGAAAATATGCTAAAATGCTTGTCTTGTTTTGGTCAAGGTTAGAAATACTGAATGGTTAGGAAAGATTTATGTGTGCATTTTTTACATATGAGATATTCACTAAAGAATAGAAATTCAAACTACTTTCAAAACCTATACTTGGAAATAAAGAAGAACATATAAATTTTTAAGTCAACTGAAGATATAGGAAGAGAAAGTAAAGGCAAAAAGATAAACAGAAATTTCTACTGTTTTATTGCCTTAGGCTGGGTTCTCTAGAGAAGCAAAACCAGTAAAGTGTATAAATATATATATTGAGAGATTTATATCAAGGAAACAGCTCACATGATTGTAGAGGCTAGAACATCCCAAGTCCGTGGATCAGGGTAGAGGCCTCTCCTGATTCAAGCAGCCACAGAAGCTGGCGAGCCCAAGATCGGTAGGTCGGAGAGCAGGGCTCCCGCTCACAGGCTGTGCAGATTGACGAATTCCAAGATTAGTAGGCAAGACTGAAAGGTTTCTCCTAATTCACGTAGCTGCAGGGGCTGGCGAATGCAGGATCGGCAGGTCAGAGAGCAAGGCTCCGTTCACAGGCTGTGAAGATCGAAGAATCCCAAGTTCGGCAAATAAGCTGACAGCTCAAGTCCCAAGAACCAGAGGTCAGATGAACAGAAGGCAGCCGCAGGATCCAGAGCGAGCAAAAAGCCAGAACATCTGCTTCTATTCAGATGCAAGCCACACCCCCAGGGAAACTCCCTTTGCACTGACTGGCTACTCACAACATATTCAATCATGGGAGTGATCACATATCAACACTGAGAATCATGGCCCAGCCAAGTTGACACACAATCTTAACCATCACGCTTGTGCATGTTGGAGCTCTGGTGGCACAATGGTTAAGTGCGGAGCTGCTAACTGGAAGGTTGGAAGTTCAAACCCACTAGTGGCTCCAAGGGAGAAAAGACTTGGCCATCTGCGCCTGTAAAGGCTACAGTCTAGGAAACCCTATGTGGTAGTTCTATTCTGTCCTATAGGGTCTCTATGAGCCCAAATCAACTGAATGGCACACAACAACATGGATGTTAAGTCCATATGTCAGTAATTATAATTAGAACTCTAGCACTAATTACAGCCAGGCATTATCTGACTGGATTTTTAAAACATATCTAGCTTTATTGTGTTTATAAAATACACAATATTGCAAACTACACAAGAGGATTAGAATAAAGGGTTGGAAAAAATGGTATCTCTACACATATTGGAGCCCGGGTGGCACAGTGGTTAAGAGCTACAGTGAGCTACAGCTGCTAACCAAAAGGTCAGCAATTCGAATCCGCCAGCTGCTCCTTGGAAACCCTATGGGGCAGTTCTACTCTGTCATAATACAGTTGCTATGAATTGGAATCGACCCGACGGCAATAGGTTTTGTGTGTGTGTGTGCACGTGCTAAACAAATATAGCTATTGTGGCATTATTAATATCAAAGAAATTGAATTTTAGGCAACAGCATGACTAAAGATAAAAGAGGTGAAACTTCTATGTCCAACAATAGTAAATTGATAATTCAATTGTATTTTTATAAAATAGAAGTGATATTAAGCAGTAGAAAATGAATAAAATAGGTCTGTATGGTGTCACTATGAGTCAGAATCGACTCAACAGCAATGGCTTTGGGTTTTTTTGGTTACATATGTCAACAGGAATAAGTATCCCCTATAATTCTGTGTATAAAAATAATGCTATATGCAATATTATGTAAAGTTAAAAGCCTTCTAACTACCAACATTATGGGTATGTATGCTTGAGAATGATAAACACTGAATTTAGTATAGTGATGACCCTGTAGACAGGGGCTCTGATGACAGATGAATTTTAAAAGTTGCTAAAATGTATTTATAAAATATTAGAAACTAGTAAATAAAAATGAAAGTATAATGAAATAGAGACAAAAGGTAATAGATGTGAATGTAATACTAATATGTATATGTATTTGTACGCTTGTGAGTGTGTTTGCACGCGCGAGGGGAGGAAGGGGAAATTTGTTATTTGACTTTTCAGCCTGTCTCGCCTGAGACTAGGACACCAACCCATAATTAGCAATCCAGGCCACTAGGCAGGCGAATGAGGAAATCAATATGCGAAACTCCTTTCTTTAGAGGTTTCAACTCTCAGAGGCAATGACTTGAGCTTTGCCGAGCTTGTTCAGCCCTTTGCTAACCCTCCTTCTGCTCTGATTATTCTCGGCAGCTCATTCCCATCAGTCACCCTCCTCACGGAGCTCCCCAGCAATCACACAAACCCAGTATGCATCTGTCAGGCTCTGCCTGAAAAAGTCGGAATTCATGCAAATGTCTCTTCTAGCTTGTAAAACCTAGAGAGAGGCTTCTTCTTCGTTCAACAGATGGGCCACAGGCAAACACTAAGGGAAGTGGTCTCAGTGTTTTGTAAAAGGCAATTTTGGTAATTTACTCTCACCTCTAAATCCTTTTCTTCTTTTCTTTATCAGTGTAATAGTGGCACTTACTTCTCCACATGCTTTATGAATAGGACAATGGCAACCTTGTTCAGATGATATTGGTAGAGAGGGAAAATGGTACATTAGATAAAGCTTAGACTTTGACCTAAAATCTGGCTTTAAATCCAGGAGCGACCACTTGGCAGCTAGGCTTTAGGGAAATTGCTTATCTCCCAAGCTAGAGGTTCTTCAGTCTTACCGGCCCTGTCCATCCTGGCTTTTTTAACCACCTAAAAACGTCTTGCTCCAGATCCCTCCTCATTTTCTGTTTTCCAGCCACAATTGTCTACTTCCTTTTTACATTGTTTCTTGCCACAGTGCCTTTGCACACACTCTTTGCTTTGCCTGGACTCATTTCAACTCCCACCTCCATTTCATCACATTGACCGTTAATCTTCCTTCCAGATTGCATTCACTATCACTTTCTCATGGACTCCTTTTCTGACAAGGTAAGGAGAACTGCCTCATAGGGTTTCCAGGGAGCAGCTGGTGGATTCGAACTGCCAACCTTTATGGTTAGCAGCTGAGCTCTTAACCACTGTGCTACCAGGGCTCCAAATTTCCTCTGTAATACATTTTCAGAGGAACAGATCCACCTAACAATGTTACCTTTATTTATTGTGCTTATTTTATTAAAACTGTTTGTACCAAAAAATGATGAAAAGCTAAGAGTGTAGCAAACATACTTATTTTGGGCTTCCAGCGTCTCATTGCCATCTGGAACTAGTTCCCCACTCAAAACTCCATCATTACTCGAAGCCAAAATGTGCTACCTGGCTGTTGTCCTCTGTGTGAGAGCTTGGGTGTGGTGAAGAACTAAGTGTTTAACTTCTACCTCCAGGCCTCAGAATGACTCCAGAGATAAGATGACTTGAGTGTTTTCATTATGAAATCCTCTGGTAAACTTTTTTAAAGGAGCTTTTTATTTTAGAATAGTTTTAGACTTACAAAAAGTTACACAGATAGTGCAGAGTCCCCATATACCTCACACCTAGTTTCTTGTACTATTAAACATCTTACATTATTATGGTATACTTGTTACAGCTAATAAACCAATATTGATACATTATTGTTAGCTAAAGTCCATGCTTTATTTGGATTTTTCAGTTTTTACCTAATGTCCTATTTTTGTTCCAGGATCCCATCCAAAATATCATATCCCATTTAATTGTCATGTCTCCTTAGGCTCCAGTAAGCTGTGACAATTTCTCAGGCTGTCTTGATGGCCTTGACGGTCTTGAGGAGTACCGACTAAGAATTTTGTAAAATATGTCTCAGTTTGGGTTTGTCTGGTGCTTTTGCATGATTATATTGGGGATATGGGTTTTTTTAGTGGAAGACCACAGAGGAAAAGTGATAGTCTTATCACATCATATCAAGAGTACATTTTTAAAATTTTGATTATTTTTTGTGAAAATAGACACAGGAAAAGGTAAACATTTCAACAATTTCTACATGTCCAAGTCAGTGACAATGATTACATGCTTTAAGTTGTATAACCATTCTCAATGTCCTTTTACAAATTACTCCACCACCGTTAACATAAACTCACTGCCCCCTAAGCTTCTCATCTATACATTTTGTCAACATGTCTTATCACTGTTAATGTTAACACTGATCACCTGGATGAGGTAGTGTTTGACAGGTTTCTCCACTGTAAAGTTACCCTTTCTGTACCCCTTTCCATTCTATATCTTTTGAAAGGAAGTCACTGTGTACAGCCCATGCTTAACAGGTGGGGAGTTAAGCTCCATCTACTTGAGGGCTGAGTATCTACATAAATTACTTGGAATTTTTCTGCACAGGAGATTTGCCTCTTCTCCCTCATTTATTTATTTATTCAATCATTTATATCAGTATAGGCTCATGGATATTTATTTGCTTTCACTATGGAAAACTCTGGTTAATTTTTACTAAGCTGCAGAGCTCAAAAGAGCTACAGGGACATCCTTATGTGTACTCAGTCTAACATTCCAAATGCCTTCCTGGTGCATAGTATTACAGCACCTTAGCTCTGCTGAGGATTGCTTCATTCCAAAGCATATTAAGACAAACTGACCTGACTTCATAAAACATTTCTAATTCATTCATGCATACTAGACTGAGAAGTTTCTCATCCTCCTCTTTTGCTTTTCTCTGGTTATCTGTTGCTGTATAACAAATTACCCGCAAAACTTGGTGGCATAAAACCACCATTTATTTTGCTCTTGGATTCTGTAGATCTGAAATTCCGGTAGGGCACAGTAGGGATGATTTGTCTCTGCTTCCCTACAGCCTTTGCTAGAAGACTGGAAGATGCAAAAGCTGGATGGCGTGACCCCATGTTTGCAGGTTGGAATCATCTGAAGCCTCGTTCACTCACATGTCTAGCAGTTCATGCTGGTTGTTGGCTGAGACCTTGGCTGAGTCTGTCATCCAGAACACCTGATTGTAGCCTCCCCATGTAGCCTGGGCTTGCTCATAATGGTGACTGGATTCCAAAGATGAGCTTATCAGAGAAAGAGAAGGGTGGAAGCTGTGCCACTTTTTATAACCTAGCCTCAGATGTCACATAGTGTCATTTCTAGAACACTCTATTAGTCCTATTATACTCTATGAGTAATAGAAGTCTGCCCAAGTTCTAGAGGAAGCAAAGAGCCTTCACCACTTCATGGAGAATGGATTAAAAGGTTCTGGAAGAGCATGTGGTATTGGAAACAGTTTTGCAGCCATTTTTGGAAAATAAAATCTGCTACTTTCTCTTAGGATCGCTTTCTAAAGCAGGACTGGCTTTATGGTGGCTATTGGCCAAAATCTCTCTGATTATTTAACTCTCATTAAACAAGCAGTCACTGAATTCTATAAATCTGTTTGATCCGCTCCCACACGTTAATAGTCATGTCTCCTCCAAGTCCTTATTCACATTTCTTCTCTATAAGCCAACTAATTTCGTGGAAACTCCGAAGAGTTTCTTCTCTATGAACATCATTATAGCAAAAAGAAAACAGACATTACCAATAATTTCTAAAGATGGTCAAAAACAAATGGAGAACAAAGACTTTTTCAAATAGTTTTTAATTGGAAAAAGACCTCAACTAATGGAAAACAAATGTGTCTGATGAACAACAGGGGCACAATAGACATGTAGGATTGGAGGATGATAGACAAGTAGCTGACCTTTATCCAGAGAATTCTACCGTGGCAAGAAGAAGCAAATGCTGACTTCATAATGTAAGTGGCTGTGTGAGATAATCTGGAGTGAAATCATGAACACAAATAACACAGGCTAGGGAATAAATACCAATAAAGAGCTAGAATACAAATCTTTAATTTCCCAAAAATCTTTTAACAAATATAACCCAAATAGGACTTATTTCATATGGTTAGAGGATTAACAGTTAACTACTTACAAAATAAGGAGCTCTGGTGGCGCAGTGGTTGGCTGCTAACCAAAAGGTCGGAGGTTCAAACCCACCAGCCACTCCAAGGGAGAAAGATGTGACAGTCTGCTTCCGGAGAAGATTTACAGCCTTGGAAACCTTATGGGGCAGTTCTGCTCTGTCCTATAGTGTCGCCATGAGTCAGAATCAACTCAATGGCAGTGAAAAAAAGAAAGAAAACTCATAAATTATAGAAAAAATATAGTACTTTGTAAATGGAAAATATTCTGCTGTATGAATATATCTCTTCCTCACAACTCCAGATTTCTTTGTTTCTTGCTTGAAATGGAAAACACATGTATGGCCATATACTTCAAACAGTGATGTTCAGTATTATTAATTATCCTATTAAAATAATTGAGTAAGAATTTCCAAATTTTAAAGTGTTCTTATTGCTTTATATGGAGCCCTAGTGGCGGCAGTGGTTAAGAGCTACAGCTGCTAACTAAAAGGTTGGCGGTTCGAATCCACCAGCTGCTCCTTGGAAACTGTGGGGCAGATCTACTGTGTCCTAAAGGGTCACTATGAGTTGAAATCAACTCAACAGCAATGGGCTTATTGCTTAATATGGCAGATAACAGCAACAATTGTTTCATGTGTCACTTTTACTAAAATATAATATTAAAACTACATATAAATGAGAATATTGACATAAACATCAGCTTGTAAGAAACGTAATGTTTGACTATATGATTGTTACAAAATTTTTGAAGTTAATTTTTATAAAGTTGCTTTGAGATCTATTGCTGATATATTCTCTCAGATTATTTCAACAAAAAACTACTTTATTTTGAAAATTCAGAGTGGCCATCTGGTATGCTTTATTTTATAGCACCTATTTGTAATCTGATAAAATAAATTCTTAAGCAGCAATTTTAAAGTCTATAAAGTTTATATTTTGTAATCATTGATGTAAAACAAGCATTTCCTTCTAACCTGTTAATGACAATATCTAATCTTAAATTTCTTCAAAAACAATCATCTCCTTTTATATTATTTGTTTTAAATACTATCTGTATATATTTTAAAATATATGTGCATAAAGCCTCTCAAAATGTTTTGTGTAAAAAATATCTTGTTAACACTGAAAATATCTAGCTAGGACTGATAAATGCATTATATATAGGACATGTATTGCTATAAAATATTTTAAAAATATTAAATCCTGAAATGCTCTTATAAAAAAAACTACTGAAGCTTCTAGATGGTTTTCAGTCCACTGAAAACTTTGTATCCTCTAGAGATCATTTTAATTTGAAATATTTAGAAAGTTCAGTCCTATGGCAAGGCCACAACATGAGCAATTTCATTGAGATAGAAAGCTAAGAACAAAAATATTCAATAATTATTTTATTGATGTGAAGGAAATGAATTATTCATGGTTTTAAAGTGTTTGTGTATAATTCTAATCACCTGTTTTTAAAGGATATGAAACCCACTGAAAGCGTATCAACAGTTTTGATTGAACACCTGCCATTCCGTAGTATACAGCAGACGTCAGAACCAAAATCCACTGTGTGTGTACGTGTGTGTGTGTGTATCTAAGTGCTTGTGTGTGTTTCTGATTTTCTAGGTGATCATTATACACTATGCTTTGTTGGCTCTGATATAATGCATTGATGGCTGTAAAAATAGATCAGTCAAGGTGATAAAGCCAAATTATTCCTAACTCAAATGCATTATGCATTTTCTAACAATCTCTATTCATTTGTAGCTGTGACACACATTTTGAAGCATTATAAATGCTTCCTGAGACGGCTCCTTGGGATACAGACTTGCTTCTATAGCTCTGCATTCTCTTCATTGACTAGTGGAAAAAAGTGTCTTCCTATATTTGCCCCCAACCAGCTGTCTAAACCCAGGCTTTATGGACTCAATGCCTCCACCCCATCTGAGCCTACAGTTTTGACTGCCATTATGGTGATAGCACCATCTTTCCACCTAGTTAATTGGTCAATCTATTTAACTCAAAAATTTGAGTGTTAATCTTGTCTTAAAGGAGCAGGTAGCATCTAACCAAGAAGGAGCTCTGGACAGTTCTACTGCCTTTATTATTATTATTGTAATGTTTCTGATTTCTTCATATCTCTGCTGCTAGCCTAGTTCATCAGCATTTTTACTGGAATTACAGCAACCAGTCTCTTTAATTATGTTTCTCATTGACTGCCTCTTTCACAGCATTTTCCATGTAACACCCAAGGCAGTAAACTTGGTACAATGGATACTTTTCATGCCATACTCCCTCCTGAAATCTTCAGACTGCATAGCACTGGCTTGAGGGAAAGTTGTTCAAATGACTTGTAAAATCCCCTCTGATCTGGTTCCTTCTTACCTCCCTGCCACATTTCTCAAGATTTTCCCCTCGAATTCTATGATCCCATATTATGTTATTGAAGGGAGGCATTGTTGGTTCAGTGGTAGAGTTCTTGCCTTCCATGTAGGAGACCCGGGTTTTGTTCTCAACCAATCCACCTCATGCACAGCCATAACCTGTCTGTCAGTGGAGGCTTGCATGTTGCTATCATGCTGAACATGTTTTATTGGAGCTTCCAGACTAAGACGGACCAGAAGGAAAAGCCTGGTGAGCTAAGGGTTTGGATAATAATAATACGCTGTTGTTAGCTGCTGTCCATTCAGCCAGTGAGGACCTTATTAATCACAAAGGTCGGATCCACAACGGATCATGGGGATGGCGCAGGACTGGACAGCGATTCATTCTGTTGTCCATGAGGTCACCATGAATTGGGGGCTGACTCGATGACAGCTAACAACAACATATTATCATTATTCAAACCCTTATAGTTTTTCCAAAGCACCATGCTTTCTTTCCTGTAAGCCCTTACACTTGTTATTTTCTTTACCGTAAATTCCCTGCTTCTTACTCTCCACTTGCCTGGATATTGATCCTTGTCATCCAAGGCTTGGGTTGGATGGATCTTTCTTGAATGTCTTCAATGATTGCTTAAATCTGGCTTACATGCCCATTCTATAAGTTCCCACATGCCCTACACTGATTTCTATATGTAGCATTTGTTTCTTTATTCTGTAATTACCTGTATATTTGTCTGGCTGGTCATGAAGACTACAAATGCCATTTGGCCAGAAATGTGTTGCCGAACAAATTTATCCAGAACGCATGTTATGGTGGCTAGCATGTAACTGGTTCTTAAATATGTGTTGAAACTGTGTATAATTATTAAGTTTAGAGAAGAAAGGATATTAGATATATCTTCCCAAGCCTGTGAAAAGAAGGCTAAGTAATAACTTGTCTGGACATTTGCAGGGTATTGAACAAATTTAATAATGTGAATACTGTACCAAATTCAGATTATGCTAAATTTTGATGAAAGGAAAGCTTACCATTTTTTCAGTCGGTAGTTTATAAATTCTCTCATAAATTATATTTGTCTATTTTTATAAAGCATAAGTAAATTCCTGAAAAGAAATCTTCTCTCTCTGTTTTTTAGCACTATATCAGAGTTATACACAATGGTTAAGGGCTCGACTGCTAACCGAAAGGTTAGTGGTTCAAACCCATCCAGCCACTCCACAGAAAAAGACCTAGCAAGCTGCTCCTGTAGAGATTACAACCTAGAAAACCTTATGGGAGCAGTTCTACTGTGTCGCATGGGGCTGATACAAGTCAAAATCGACTTGATCTCACCTAACAATAACAAACGACTGCATAATGGGAAAAGATGTTTATTAGTCTAGGAGGAGGCTTTGGTGCTTGACTGTGAAAACAATAATGATCTACCATTTCTCTCTAGGATAAAGCTACAAATGTATTTTTCTCATGATTGGTTAAAAACAAAACAAAACAAAACAAAAAACAACCTAGGATCCTAAGGGGGAGGAAGAGAGGTAGGAAAAAAAAAAAAAAAAAAGAAACGAAACCAAGAATTGTTCTGGTACCCCATCCAGGGACCTCTATGAATTGAAATGAAACTTGAAGAAACAAGTCAAGAAATAGTTTGCTCAATATTTGGGACCATGAAACACAAGCAAGAGTGTATTCTATTGGAGAGGAACGTGTTTGAAAACTTTTCCCCCATAGCTCAGCAGTAGTGCTTCGATAACAAAAATCTAACCCTATCTCTGAGTGCACACCTCATCAGTTCCAGGTTATGTAGACACTTTACAATATTATTTCTAATTTTCCAAACTGTTTGGCAATTAGTAAGTATACCCCCTTTTCCAGGGGTGAATTTGAGACTTAGTTAAATTAAGTCCCAAAATCATAGAGCTAATACGTGCGAGAACTTGGTTATGGACTCAAGGAAGTTGGGTTTTTTCTGTTGTTGTTTCTGCTACTCCACAGTGCATTCTACCTTACTGGCCACATGACAAGATCACGAAAGAAAAAACAAATAAATAAGACTTTGAGTGCTAAAATATTCAGAGATGGCAATTCTGCAATAAATTCTGCCAAAAGTATCCTTTCAAAACAGGCAAGGAGCAGTTGACAATGGCAACAACTTATATGTTCATTATACCCTGAATTAATATTTTATGCTTCTACAATCCAGTTAAATAAATTGTTGGCAAATTGTGATGAGTCATTGGGTGCTTTTAATGTCAGAAGACGGGTATTTGACTATCTGATAATTTCATTAATATATCTGCACAGGTTCATCAATGTAGATATATCTAGCTATTTTCCACTTTTTTTTGTGGATTTGCTGAACAAATTAGACCTAAATTACTACTTGCTTGGCAAAAATAAGTTCAAATTTAATTACAGCCTCCAATGGTAGTAGGAAAGAACATTGGGCTTCTCTCAAAATTATTGAAATAAGAAAATGTTAGTTTCAGGCATAAATTTGTATAATCTTGTGTAAATCATTTAAACTTCTCAGTCTCGTTTTCATCCCTGAAAAAGAAAGACTTTACATAAGAAAGTGTTTAAGTAGATTATAGTCTACCCCTCCATTAATATGCTAAGCACATTTTACACTGATGCTAATGAAGAGTATACAGAAATCTGTAAGTTATAATATTACATTTAAAAATAATATAAACATATGCATACATTGGCTAAAAAATAATATCAAATGTTGATTATGTCTTTGGATGGTGGACTTATGGTCAATGTTTTCTTTTTATTATTTTTTATATCCTCAATGTACAATTTTTAGTAAATATTCTAATTCCACTTGAGAAAGAAAAATTTATTAATTAAATAAAAGGCTTTAAGTTAGGATGAGCTTAAGGGCACGCTAAGGAAAATGTATCATTGTATCCTTCTTATAATAATAAAAAATTAATATAAACAAAATGCTTAAGAATTATTATAGAAAGATATCTGTATTAATCTTATGATAACTATTGCAATTTCCTGAAATTATAAGCTATCTCATGGATGATTTGTCCCCAAACTTAATACTTAGGCTTCGGGCTTCAAAACAGTCAGTAATGAGTATCAAGAAGGTCAGAGGAAGTCAAGGAGATATTTTAATGAAAGTAATTAAAAACTCAGTTAATGAGCATATTTCTTTTATGGGAACATGGCAAAGAGATGGCATCTTATTGCTACTATTTCTGCTTCATTCTATCTCTTTGGAGCAGAAAAAAAGTTGTAAAATTTGTCATTTATCACCCTGATTCTCTACAATATAGCTACTCCACTTTCTGGGAAAATGGAGATGGACCAAATGCCATAATTGTGCACGAATTTCTAGAATTTTCCTTATTAACATTTACAATAAAACCAGCTGCCAATAGAGAAGATTTCTAAATACAAAACAGACTTTTATTTTAATTTTTAATGTTTTAAATATGAAATATTTCAAATAAACAAAAATCTAAAATTGATGAACAATATAAATATAATGAGAGTCATATATGTGATTCCAAGTTTTCTAAGTCACATTAAAAAAAGTAAAAAGAAGCATGTGAAATTAATTTCAATAAAATATTTTATTGAATCCAGTGTATTCAAAGCATTGGCATTTCAATATATAATCGATATAAAAATCACTAATGAGATATTTAATTTTTTTCTGGTACTAATTCTTTGAAATCTGATGTGCATTTTACTCATACAGTTGCTCTCACTTTGGACTAGCCACATTTCGAGTATTCAATGGTCACATGTGACTCCTGGCTTCCTTACAGACATACCTTGGAGATATTGCAGGTTCTGTTCCAGACCACCTCAATAAGCGAATATCACAATAAAGTAAGTTCCACGAATTTTTTGGCTTCCAAGTGCATGTAAAAGTCATGTTTACACTATACAGTAATCTATTAAGAGTGCAGTAGCATTATGTCTAAAAAAAATGTACATACCTTAATTTAAAAATATTGCTGAAAAATCCTAACCATTGTCTGAGCCTTCAATGAGTTGTAATCTTTTTGCTGGTAGAGAGAGTCTTGCCTCAGTGTTGATGGCTGCTGACTGGTTAGGGTGGTGGTTGCTGAAGGTTGGGGTGGCTGTGGCAGTTTCTTAAAATAAGACAACAATGAAGTTTGCCGCTTCCATTGGCTTTTCCTTTCATGAAAGATTTCTCTGCTGCAGGTGATGCTGTTTGATGGTATCTTACCCACAGTAGAACTTCTTTCAAGCTTGGAGTCAATCCTCTGAAACCCTACCAATGCTTTATTAACTAAGTTTATGTAATGTTCTAAATCCTTTGTTCTCATTTCAACAATGTTCATAGCATCTTCACCAGGAATAGATTCCATCTCAAGAAACCACTTCTATGTTCAGCATTCCACTTTGGTGAGTGGCGTCTGGGGTCTTAAAAGTTAGCAAGTGGCCATCTAAGATGCATCAATTGGTCCCAACCCACCTGGAGCAAAGGAGAATGAAGAACACCAAAGACACAAGGGAAGTATTAGCTCAAGAGACAGAAAGAACCACATAAACCAGAGACTTCATCAACCTGAGACCAGAAGAACTGGTTGGTGCCCAGCTACCACCAATGACCGCCCTTATAGGGAACATAACAGAGAGTCCCCGACGGAGCAGGAGAAAAGTGGGGTGCATAACTCAAATTCTAGTAAAAAGACCAGACTTAATGGTTTGATTGAGACTGGAGGGACCCCAGAAGACATGGCCCCCGATCTCTCTGTTAGCCCAAAACTAAAACCATTTCCGAGGCCAACTCTTCAGACAAAGATAAGACTGGACTATGGGACATAAAATGATACTCATGAAGAATGTGCTTCTTAGCACAAGTAGATACACGTGACCAAATGGGCAGCTCCTGTCCGGAGGTGAGATGAGAAGGCAGAGAGGGTCAGGAGCTGGTTGAATGGACACGGAAAATCCGAGGTGGAAAGGAGGAGTGTGCTGTCACAGTATAGGCAGAGCAACTAGGGTCACATAACAATGATGCATAAATTTTTGTATGAGAGACTAACTCGAATTGTAAACTTTCACTTAAAGCACAACAATTAAAAAAAAAAGTGAGATCACCGTGGAGACTGACACCCCATCATATTTCCTAGGATTGGACCCATCAAAATGACTTTTATAATCAAGAATCCTTTGATAAAGTTTGAGAAGCTCTCAAAAGTTATTTAAAAATTATGTATTCAAGTCAAGTAAATAAAGCAGCTGGATGCCATTATTTTGTAGGCCTCTTCTAGCACTCACACTCAGAGGCACCAGTAACCAAGCTATCCTTGAGCATCCTGTGAAGGAAAGAAGGGTTGGTTTTAGTTTGGAGTTAGGAGGGTAGAAATGAGGAGGGTTTGGGATTCTTTTTCAAAAAGATTGAAACGAGCCTATTTAGGGTCCATGAATCTATGTGAGTCCTGACCTAAGTGCTAGCTTGAGGAAGATTTCAGTTTTCTGAGCCTATTTCTTGGTAAATGGGAATAAGAATATATGTGAAGTAAATGGTAAACATGAATTAAAAAAAAATTAAACAATTAAGAAGAAAATTCTGACCATAATAATATAAAAAGAGGAGAGGAAAAATTGACTACATAAAACTGCACTAAAAGTTCTTGTGGGCATATCCAAGATAATTAACGATTTACTAGATCAGTTCTGCAGTAGTAGCTTGGTCATAAAACTTTTGCTAAGTATTTCAGGTGGAATTATTTTTTGTGAATGTGAGGGGTAAAAAACAACAACTATTCTTTAAACTACCATTTTTCCTTATATTCCTTTTAGCTATTTTCCTGTTCTCTCTGTGGAAGATTTCTCCCCTCCTCCCATGCACACACGTTTGTGGATAAAAATAAATAATGATAAGTCACATTGTAAAAAAAAAAAAAAAAAAAAAGAAACCACTTTCTTAGCTCATCCATAAGAAGCAACTCCTTATCTCTTAAAGTCTTATCATGAGATTACAGCAATTCAGTCATGTCTTCAGGCTCTACTTCTAATTCTAGTTCTTTTTCTACTTCCACCACATCCATCTGCAGTTACTTCCTCCACTGAAATCTTGAACCCTCAAAATCATCCATGTGGGTGGAATCAACTTCTTCCAAACTCTGTTAATATTGATATTTTGACCTCCTCCCGTGAATCATGAATGTTCTTGATGGTATCTAGAATGGTGAATCCTTTCCAGAAGGTTTTCAATTTACTTGCCCAGATCCATCAGAGGAATCACTATCTATGGCAGCTATATAGCCTTACAAAATGTATTTCTTAAACAATAAGACTTGAAAGTAGAAATTACTCCTTGATCCATGGGCTGCAGAGTGGATGTTGTGTTAGCAGGCATGAAAACAACTTTTAGCTCCTTGTACAACTCTATCAGGGTTCTTGAGTGACCAGGTGCATTGTCAATGATCAGTAATATTTTGAAAGGAATCTTTTTTTCTGAGCGGTAGTTCTCAACAGTGGGCTTCAAATATTCAGTAAACCATGTTGTAAACAGATACACTCTCATCCAGGCTTTGTTTTTCCATTTATAGAGCACAGAAAGAGTAGATTTAGCATAATTCTTAGGGCTTCTGGGATTTTTGGAATGGTAAATGAGCACTAGCTTCAACTTTTTTGAAGTCACCACCTGCATTAACCCCTAACAAGAGAGTCAGCCTGTCCTTTGAAGCTTTGAAGCCAGGCATTGACTTCTCCTCTCTAGCTGTGGAAGTCCTAGATGGCATTTTCTTCCAACTTAAGACTGTTTCGTTTACATCGAAAATCTTTTGTTTGGTGTAGCCGCCTTCCTCAGTTGTCTTAGGTAGATCTTCTGGATAACTTGCTGCAACTTCTACATCAGCACTTGCTGCTTCACCTTGCACTTTTATGTTAGGGAGACGGCTTTGTTCCTTAAACCTCATGAACCAATCTTTGCTAGCTTCAGACTTTTCTTCTGCAGCTTCCTCACCTCTCTCAGCCTTCATAGAATTGAAGAGACTTATGGCCTTGCTCTATATTAGGCTTTGGTTTAAGCGAATGTCGTGGCTGATTTGATCTTCTACTTAGACTACTAAAACTTTCTCTATATCAGCAATAAGGGTGTTTCGCTGTCTTATCATTTGCATGTTCACTGGAGTAGCACTTTTAATTTCCTTTAAGAACTTTTTCTTTGTAATCGTAACTTGGCTAACTGGTGCAAGTGGCCTAGCTTTCAGCCTGTCTCGGCTTTTGCCATACTTTCCTCACTAAGCTTAATCATTTCTAGCTTTGATTTAAAGTGAGAGACTTAGGACTTTTCCTTTCACTTGAACACTTAGATGCCATTGTAGAGTTATTAATTCGCCTAATATCAATATTGTCATGTCTCAGGGAATAGGGAGGCCCAAGGAGAGGGAGAGAGACGGGGGGCAGCTGATTGGTGGAGCAGTCAGAAAACACACAACATTTGTCAATCAAGTTATGATAACAATTACAATAGTAACACCAAAAATCACTGATCAAAGATCACCATAACAGATATAATAATAATGGAAAAGTTTGAAATATTGTGAGAATTACCAAGATGTGACACAAAGACACAAAGCGAGCACATGCTGTTGGAAAAATGGTGCTGATAGACTTGCTCGACGGAGGGTTGCCACAACCCTTCAATTTGTAAGAAGCGCAATATCTGTGAAGCACAATGAAGGAAAGCACAATAAAACTAGGTATGCCTCTACTGGACTGCACAGAATGATAAAATAACTCACAATCACGTGTCTTCAATCAAATTTTAAATATTTTAATTCTTTAAAGAAAATACACAGAGCAAAATATTAACATACGACAGATAAAAAGGAAGCACTCAACTACATGCTCAGGCAAACGCAACAAACTGTATTTGCATCTTAACCTCCTTGGAGTTAATCAGTCCCTTGAAGGGTTGGTGTCCTCCCATTCTATTCATATTCATGGTTTTTGTTTGTTTCCTGGTTTCAAAATTTTAGGTGTTGTTGGCATTGTTACGTTCATGGCTCTCCCAGTAAGAATGATTTCAGGTGCAGGAAACGAAAAGCTAAACTTCAACTGGCTGAATCAATAAGGAAACTGTTATGGGTTGAATTGTGCCCCTCAGAAAGATGTATTCAAGACCTAGCTACTCTCCTACCTGTGAATGTGGCTTTGTTTGGTTGTCATAGATGTGATCAGTTAAGTAAAGAGAAGGTCACTAGGGTGGACCCTAATCTCTTTATGACTGGTATCCTTATTAGAAGAGATGAGAGGCCACAGATAGAGACCCATGGGAAGATGGCCATGTCAAGGTGGAGGCAAAGAATGGAGTTATGCTGCCATAAACCAAGGAAACAACTGTGGCTGCCAGAAGCTGGAAGAGATAAAAAAGAATTTCACCCTAGACCCTTGGAGACAGCATGGCCCTGCTGACACCCTGAATTCAGACTTTTGGCCCTCTAGAACTGTGAGATAATAAATTTGTGTTGCTTGGAGCCACCCAGTTTGTGGAAATTTGTTTCAGCAGCCCCAGGAAACGGCTATAGGTACCCTCCCCCCAAAAGCTGTTCACATACCTTGAAGGCCTAAGGTATGGCAAGGTTAAGTAGGCTCATCCAGCAGCTCAATTTTGTGGTCAAAGGCATAGGTTGCTTTCTTCTCTGAAGTCTAAAGTGTTGCTGGTTTTGTCCTAAGCAAAGCATGGTGGTTGGTAGCCTACAAACATTCCTTGCTAAGGTCCAGCAGATGAAAAAAGTTAGTTTCCTGGGACTTTCTCTAGGCAGTGAGGAAGAACTCTTCCAGAACACTTCAGCACACCACATCTCTCATCTTATTTGCAATGATTTGTTCATATGCATATTCCTGAAGATGCCAGGGAGAATGATTCTATCCTTAGTCTAGTAAAGCCCTTTTTGAGGCTAAGTCAATAATCAAAATTGGTTTGCTGCTATTAATTGGGGAATTGACGAAACTCATGCTGAGAAGTTAACCACAATGCCCACCACCGTAGTCGTAATGAGTCTGGACTTCCTATCTGCCAACCACCCTCACCAAAACAGTGATGCACACCCATTCTCTACTTAGTAAAACAACTGCAAAAATAAGCATTGTTTTCAGCTAATTACCAAGAAAAGAGACAGCACCAATCTATGCACATCTATTCTATAATTACAAAGTGATCAGTAATCTAGATAATAATAGCAATTAACATTTTGGTTATCACATGTGATTTGGTAAAAACAATTGTTTCAATAAGGGATACATAGCTGCACAGTCTTCTACAATTTAATTCACCTTTGGAAATCCTTTTGTCTGCATCTATGCACTTCTTTCTTCATGCCTTTATCGATGCCGTTTTACCCCTGGATTCCATCACTGTTACGTTTTATCGGAATCTTACAACATACAATGACAGCTGCCCTACAAAGGTTTTCCAGTTGTAAATAATGTCGTCTTCCTCCCAGAACACATTGTTAATACTCTTACACTTCTTAACTATAATTTCAGGGAGAATATGAAGTTGGGCACTTGAACTTTTTTTTTTTTTTTTAAATTCTTATACTAGACAAATCATCTCTTCTCTCAAGGAGCTGCCTGTGGATTATTCATCTTTCTGTCCCCTATGGTTACTGGAACATGGAAAATTTTTATTAAATAGTTTCTGAATAAATGGGGTCCAGCATGAAGATGTTATGAATATCAAAAAAAGCTGTCATTTCTCTCTGTCTCATAGGTGAATGTGATCAAGTTAAAAGTGATGAAGTTAAAGCCATGGTGCCCAGACATGGACTGAGAGTTACAGCCGCATCCATATTTAGTGATGTTTCCTGTGGGTTATTTTCAAGAAGCCTTGAACCTAATGAGATTGCAGGAAAAGTGCTGCCCAGCTGCTATAAATAACTCAGTTCCAGTTTCAAGAATGCTTGTGCAAGATTTTAAAACTCTTCATAATCAATGAACGAGCTTGTTTGATTTGGGAACCAGTGGTAGAGGCATGATGATTGTCTGTCTTAAGACCCAACCTTAAAACTGGAATTTATTACACTGTTCAAGAGGGTAACCAATGAGCGAGGTAAAGTTATTACCCATTTTCACCCTGATAGGCTTTCAAACAGATATCTGGGTTCTCAGGCTCCATAAAGAAGTCTCTTGCCTCCTCAGAGTTTCTTCCTGCACCTTGGTATTTCCTTTTTCTCACTTCCAGTTAGCTGCAGCCGAAGATTTCAGTATTCAACCTTAAGATGTCTGTCGCTCTTTCACTCCCTCTCTGTCCCTTCTCTCTCATTCTGGCTAACTTCTCCTAAGAAACTGAAAATTCTCCAAGAGTTCTCTTCTTGTGCTAAAATGTTTGGGCAATTCTTACAAGGATACACATTTTCAATTATGAAGTCAAATATTTTAATGTTTACCTAATAAAAAACAAAAAACAAAAACAGTTAATTAAGAAAGAAGAATAATAAGAAAAAAATTGTTTTGGCAGATAGTATATGCTGTGGATTAAATTGTGTCCCCCCAAAATGTGTGTCAACTTGGCTAGGCCGTGATTCCCAGTATTGTGTGATTGTCCACCATTTTGACATCTGATGTGATTTTCCTATGTGCTGTAAATTCCACCTCTATGATATTAATGAGGCAGGATTAGAAGCAATTATGTTAATGAGGCAGGATTCAATCTACAAGATTAGATTGTATCTTGAGTCAATCTCTTCTGAGATATAAAAGAGAGACAGGAGACCTCATTACCACCAAGCACGAAGAGCCAGGAGCACCTGTGTTTTGGACCCAGGGTCTCTGCACTAAAAAGCTCCTAAACCAGGGGACTGATGACAAGGACTTTCCCCCAGAGCCAACAGAGAGAGAGAAAGGCTTTCCCTGGAACTGGTGCTCTGAATTGGAACTGCTAGCCTCCTAGACTGTGAGAGAATAAATTTCTGTTTGTTAAAGCCATGCACTTGTGGTATTCCTGTTATAGCAGCACTAGATAACTAAGACGCATATATATCTGCTGATGTCAGCTTATCCATTAACTAAACTACCACTCTGTTCATACATTGGACAGAAGTTAACTAACGTAGTTTTTTTATTACAACACTCTGGTGCAAAAAATAAGAATACAAAATAAAAAAGGAAACTACCTTGCCCCTAGAGCTGATCTGCACTCTTCTTCCATTGGCTCTATCTTGGTTTGCTGTTGTTGTTGGTAGGTGCTGTCCACTGTGTTCTGAATCATAATGACCCTATGTACAATAGAAAGAAACACTGACTGGTCCTGTGCCATCCTCACAATCCTTGTTATGCTTGAGCCCATTCTTGCAGCCATTGTGTCAGTCCATCTCGTTGAGGGTCTTCCTCTTCTTTGCTGACCCTCTACTTTACAAAGTGTGATGTCCTTCTCCAGGGACTGGTCCCTTCTAATAACATGTCCAAAGTTTGTGACATGAAGTCTCGCAATCTTTGCTTATAAGGAACATTCTGGCTGTCCTTCTTCCAAGATGGATTTATTCATTCTTCTGGCAGCTGATGATATATTCAATATTCTTCTCCAACACCATAATTCAAAGGCATCAATTCTTCTTCTGTCTTCCTTATTCATTGTCCAGTTTTCAAATACATATGAGGTGATTGAAAACACCATGGCTTAGGTCAGGCGCACCTTAGTTCTTAAAGTGACATCTTTGCTTTTTAACACTCTGAAGAGGTCTTTTGCAGCAGATTTGCCCAATGCAATGCATCTTTTGATTTCTTAGCTGCTGCTTCCATGGGTGTTGATTGTGGATCCTAGTAAAATGAAATCCTTGACAACTTCAGTCTTTTCTCTGTTTGTTATCATGTTGCTTATTGGTTCACTTGTGAGGATTTTTGTTTCCTTTATGTTGAGGTGGAATCCACGCTGAAGGCTGTAATCTTTGATCTTCATCAGTAAGCGCTTCAAGTCCTCTTCACTTTCAGTAAGGTAGGTTGTGTCATTTGCATATCACAGCTTGTTAATGAGCTGTCCTCCAATCCTGATGCCCTGTTCTTCATCATATAGTCCAGCTTCTCCAATTATTTGCTCATTGTACAGCTTGAATAAGTATGGTGAAAGAATACAACTCTGATGTATGCCTTTCTTGACTTAAACCACACAGTAACCCCTTGTTCTGTTTGAATGACTGCCTCTTGGTCTATGTACAGATTCCTCATGAGCACAGTTAAGTGTTTTGGAATTCTCATTTTTCACAATGTCATCCATAATTTGTTATGATCCACACAGTCAAACGCCTTTGCATAGTCAGTAAAACACAAGTAAACATCTTTCTGGTATTCTCTGCTTTTAGCCAAGATTCATCTGACATCAGCAATGATATCCCTAGTTCCATGTCCTCTTCTGAATCCAGCTTGAATTTCTGGCAGTTCCCTGTCGATGTACTGCTGCAAACACTTTTGAATGATTTTCAGCAAAATTTTACTTGTGCATTATGTTAATGATACTGTTAGATAATTTCTGCATTCTGTTGGATCACCTTTCTTTGGAATAGGTCCAAATATGGATCTCTTCCAGTTGATTGGCTAGGTAACTCTCTTCTTGGCATAGACAAGTGAGCACTTCCAGTGCTGAATTTGTTTTTTGAAACATGTCAATTGGTATTCCTTCTATTCCTGGAGCCTTGTTTCTCGCCAATGCCTTCAGTGCAGCTTGGACTTCTTCCTTCAGTACCATCGGTTCTTGATCATATGCTACCTCCTGAAATGGTTGAATGTCGACCAGTTCTTTTTGGCACAGTGACTGTATATTCCTTCCATCTTCTTTTGATGCTTCCTGTGTCATTTAATATTTTCCCCATAGAATTCTTCAATATTGCAGCTCAAGGTTTGAATTTTTCCTTCTGTTCTTTCAGCTTGAGAAATGCTTAGCATGTTCTTCTCTTTTGGTTTTCTAACTCCAGGTCTTTGCACATTTCATTACAATACTTAACTTTGTTTTCTCAAACTGCCCTTTGAAATCTTCTGTTCAGCTCTTTTACTTCGTAATTTCTTCTGTTCAATTTAGCTACTTGACGTTCAAGAGCAAATTTCAGAGTCTCTTCTGGCATCCATTTTGGTCTTTCCTTTCTTTCCTCTCTTTTTAATGACCTCTTGCTTTCTTCATATCTGATGCCCTTGATGTCATTCCACAACTTGTCTGGTCTTTGGTCATTAGTTTTCAATGCATCAAATCTATTTTGAGATGGTCTCTAAATTCAGGTGGGATATACTCAAGGTCATATTTTGTTTCTTGTATTTTGACTTAAACTTGAACTTGCAAATGAGCAATTGATGTCGGCCCTTGGCCTTGTTCTGACTGATGATACTGAGTTTTTCCATCGTCTCTTTCCACAAATACAGTCGATTTGATTGCTGCGTATTCCATCTGGCATGATCCACTTGTATAGTCTCCATTTATGTTGTTGACAAAAGGTTTTTGCAATGAAGCAGTCATTGGTCTTGCAAAATCCTATCATGCAGTCTCTGGCATTGTTTTTATCAACAAGGCCATATTTTCCAACTACTGTTCCTTCTTGTTTCCAACTTTCACATTCTAATCACCAGTGATTATCAATGCATCTTGATTGAATCGTTGACCAATTTCAGGCTGCACAAGTTGGTAAAAATCTTCAATTTCTTCATCTTTGGCCTTGGTGGTGGTGCATAAATTTGAATAATAGCCGTATTAACTCGTCTTTCTTATAAGCGTATGGATCTTATCCTGTCACTGACAGCATTGTACTTCAGGATAGATCTTGAAATGTTCTTTTTAATGATGAAAGTGACAACATGTCTCTTCAATTTGTCATCCTCAGCATAGTAGACCATATGATTGTCTGATTTAAAATGACCAGTACCATCCATTTCAGCTCACGAATACCTAGGATATCGATGTTTATGGGTTCCATTTCATTTTTGATGATTTCCAATTTTCCTAAATTCATACTTTGCACATTCTATGTCCCTATTATTAACGGATGTTTGTTTGCAGTGGTTCTTTTCATTTTGAGTCATGCCATATCAGCAAATGAAGTCTCCAAAAGCTTAACTCCATCCACATCATTAAGGTCGACTCTACTTTGAGGAGACAACTCTTCTCCAGTTGTATTTTGAGTGCCTCCAACCCGAGGAACCCATCCTTGGACACTTTATCAGACAATGTTCCACCGTAAGTTTTTCACTGGCTAATTTTTTCAGAAGAAGACTGCTGGGTCCTTTTTCCGAATCTGTCTTAGTCTGGAAGCTTAGCTGAAACCTGTCTACCGTGTGTGACCCCGCTGGTATTTGAAATACTGGTGGCATAACTTCCAGCATCACAGCAACATGCAAGCCACCACAGTACAATATACTGATAGACGCATGGGGATCTTGGTTTACTAGTGCTGCCATTAAAAAAAAAAAAAAAAATACCACAAGTAGGCAGCTTTAAAGAACAGAAGTTTACCAGTGATCACCCTGATAGGGAACACAACAGGGAGTCTCTGATGGAGCAAGAGAAAAGTGTGGAGCAGAAGTCAACTTCACATAAAAAGACCAGACTTAATTGTCTGACTGAGACTGGAGAAACCCCTGAAGCCATGGCGCCGGGATGCTCTGTTAACCCAGAACTAAAACCATTCTTGAAGCCCACTCTTCAGACAACAGTTAGACTGGACTATAAAACATAAAATAATACTTGTGAAGAGTGTGCTTAATTCCAGCAGATACATGAGACCAAATGGGTGGCTCCTCTCTGGAGGCAGGATGAAAAGGTAGGAAGGGACAGGAGCTGGTTGAATGGACACGGGAAACCCAGGGTGGAAAGGGGGGAGTGTGCTGTCACACATTATAAGGACTGCAACTAATGTCACATTACTATATGTGTATAAATTTCTGTATGAGAAATTAACTTGAGCTGTCAACTTTCACCTAAAGCACAATAAAAAATAAAAGAAGAAAAGAATAGAAGTTTATTTTCTCACAGTTTGGGAGGTTAGAAGTCTAAATAAGTGGTGTGGCTATAAGGGAGAGAGACCTTTATCTATTTCAGGTTCTAGTAGCAGTGGCCATCAGTGACAACCTGGGCTTGTAGTTGCATCTGTCCTGGGTATCTGTCTTCTTATAACCTCTTTCCTCTGTGTGTCTCTGTGTAACTTCTGTTCTTTTTATATTTCAGAAATGATCAAGTTTAGGACTCACCCTACTCAGTTATAAACTAATTCACATAACAAAGAAAACCCTTTTTCCAAACAGGATCACATCTTCAAGTATAAGGCCAGGACTTCAACACATATTTTGGAGGGGACACAACTCAATCCATAACAAGCTCCTAAAAAATAGAGATATTGAAGGGGAAAGTATCTCTAGGGATGGGTCCCATTCTTAATCGTAGTCAAATCTTGGGGGCTAATTCAAATTGTTTAACCAGTCTCACTCTCAATTTGATGTAGTATGCCAGTGCTTTGTTTAATACTTTTATTATTCAATACTTTCTGATCTTTATCTTGAGACATCGTTTAGAAGTGCTAGCATTTGCTAAATAATTGAGTGACAAAGATTTCAGAGGACCTTGTAGGACAGAGAAACTGATATGCAAATAGGTCAATCATATTACAACACAGTCAATTCAGCGGCAGAAGAATGAATAGGGCACATTGGGAGTCCAGAGAAAGAAAGCCACAGTTCTTTCCTTAATACCACTTAAGAACTTGTAGGGGAGATGGGGATTAGACACATGAGCGCATGATCGGCCTCTGCATCTTTTGTGCCCAGATTATCCTGCCATGCCATTGTTTATTTGTATCTTCATCCGAAGGATCATGGCTAATTTATATGCTTGATAGCAAGGCAGTAAGAGCTTGTGCAGGCATGCAGAGGATAAGAGCCTGGTCTTGCTGAAAACAAAATAAACAAAGAAATCAAAATGAAATAAAAAAAGAAAGAACAGAATGAAGCCTAAGCACTGCAGTGGGCACAAAAGCTTAGCTCCGCAAGAATGTTAAACCCTATTTTATTTATATCTCCACCAATGAATTTAAAATGAGATTGGAGAAGGACCGTAAGTGTTGAGAGAAGTGAAGCAATTTCAAGTGACAGAGTTCAAAGGAGCTGGTTATGCATTTCTAAATGGGCACTGAATCTCCTTTAGAGATATTTTGCACTTAGAAATAAAGAGTTCAGTCGAGACAGCCATCTAACTTTCTGGAGAAAATGGCCTATGCAAATGGACCATATCTTTTACTGAAAGCCACAGTCATAGTGATTCTAGGCTTCATTCATTTGACATCCCACAAATATTTACTGAATGCCTACAGTGTGCTAGGAGCTAGGAGAACAAAGCCTGATGTTTCAAAGGTTCCTGTGTGTAATTTACACCCCAAAGTGGTAATTGTTGCTAAATAACCTTCAACTGTAGGGGAAAAAAAAGCCAATTTTGGCTATAATTTTTTTTTTAAATCTCAGAGAAAAGAATAACTATAAAACTTTATATTTTTCCTACAGAAAATAATGACACAAATAGACTTTATATTTATTGATAGAAGAAATTATCTAAAGTGGAACATGCATTTTTTAATTTTATTTTGCAGACAATCAAAAAGAGATGTTGCTTTCTACTATGGCTTGATGGACTGTTTAATAACAAATGTAAGAGGCTTATACAAATAACATGCCATGACTATGGAAATGAATATACAGAATTAGCCTCAGACTAAGTTTTCAATGATATTCTCACCAATAATTTTTACCAAAAGCAGTTTCCTACTAATTTATTTCATCTTACCCTCAAAACATTATAGGGAATAGGCATTATTATAATATTGTACGTAAGTCCTGAGTCTGGAATGGTAGGATATATACATAAAGGCATGTCATTATTCCTAACTAGCCTCCCTGTTGCTTCCAGCTGGTAGGAAAATCTTCAAATCTGCTTTAGAAAGTCAGTCCTACCTCTTACCCTCCCCTTCTCCCTTTCCTCCTATCTCTCTCCAAATGGTCCTTGTTGGATTATCTCATTTCAATTTATATCCCACTTACTTTTTACCGAGTTCATTTACTCAGTTGACCAATGAGAGTTATTTTTTTCCCAGACAACAATGATTGTGC
This sequence comes from Trichechus manatus latirostris, assembly GCF_000243295.1. Lineage (NCBI taxonomy): Eukaryota > Metazoa > Chordata > Mammalia > Sirenia > Trichechidae > Trichechus > Trichechus manatus. The sequence goes on along the minus strand of NW_004443950.1, from coordinate 7,690,128 downwards.
CATCGATGGGCACATGGTCTTAACTGGACAACTCACAGTGTATCTCTAATGTATTTTAGGCAGGCTGAGACAGAGGCCTAGCTTCCAGGAATCACAAGCTCTCAGAATTAGATAAGTCAAAAGTTGTCACTAACTGCAGAGTGAATTTATATCAGTTGCAAGTGACCCAATTGGTAACGTTTGAAACAGATAGAAATAATGCTTGCAAGTGGCTTAGAGCATGGTGTAGGGACTCAGTTGTGCACTTTCCATCTCTCATTGTTGTTGTTAGGTGTCATCGAGTCCAGCTCTGACTCATTGTGACCCCATGTACAACAGAACAAAACACTGCCCAGTCCTGCACAAGCATAATTGTTGTTATCCTTCAGCCCATTGTTGCAGTCATGTCTTAGCTCTGCTTTTCTTTGTGTTGAATCTATTGTCAAGCAACCCCCCAACCCCACACCTTGATGACAAAATAATGGTCAACTCTACACTTGTGTTTTATTTTCTCAGCATCTCTAGTGGAAAGAGCATATGTTCTCCTGAGAGTTTCATTGTGGAGCTCAGAACTGAATCTCATAGCCCTGTTTTGGGAAACATCTTCATTCTAGAACCAGTCACTGTGGGTAGAGGGCTAGGATGACACACAGACTGGCCACATTATGTGTTCACTCCTGATTCTGGGGCTTGGGTTTAACCTTGCCCAAACCACATGGATAAAGATAAGGGAACTGTCAATTTCCCAAAGGTAAATATGGTTTTTGACAAGACTCAAGTGAGTATAAAGAGCATTTATCTTTACCTTTGTTAACAATTTGTCAAAAAACTGTATATTTCTGATGCGATGCCCTTTTAGTAAAATTTAAAATAAATTGCTACAATAACATACAGTATTATATTCAGTACATTAATTATGGAAATATGAAATAATCCAACAAATATTTATTGATATTTTAAAGGCCTTGTTCTAAGCAATGGGTATACAGCTGCAGACAGGATCTATGCTTTCATAGTGGATGTTGTTGTTAGGTGTTGTTGAGTCAGTTCCAACTCATACGACCCTATGTATAACAGAATGGAACACTACCCAGTTCTGCACCATCCTCACAGTGGTTGCTATTTTTGAGTCCTTTGTTGCAGCCACTGATTCAATGCATCTCGTCAAGGGTTTTCCTCCTTTTTTTCTGACCCTCTACTTTACCAAGCATGATATTCTTCTCCAGGAACTGGTTCTTCCTGATAACATGTCCAAAGTATGTGAGATGAAGTCTCACCATCCTCTCTTCCAAGGAGCACTCTGGCTGTATTTCTTCCGAGACAGACTTGTTCATTCTTATGTCAGTCCATGGTATATTCAATATTCTTCATGAGCATCATAATTCAAAGACATCAATTTCTTCTTTGGTCTTCCTTATTCATCATCCAGCTTTCACATGCATATGAGGAGATTGAAAATATTATGGCTTGGATCAGGCGCGCCTTGGTCCGCAAAGTGACATCTTTGCTTTGATTACTTTAAAGAGGTCTTTTGTAGCAGATTTGCATCGGGCAAATCTGCTATCTGCTGCAAAAGACCTCCTCATAGTGGATAGAGACAATAAATGAATGAACAAATAATGTCAAACAGTTATAAAGGTTCAGAAGAGGATAAAACTGTGTGATGTGAGAGTGTCTGGTTATAAAGCTAATTTAGCGTGGTGAAGGGAAGTTTCAGTGAGGAAGTGACATTTGAAAGGACATCGGAATTATGAAGCACTCAACCATGAGAATCTCTGAGGATGAAGAGGGTTCTAGGCAGAGGAAATAAACTATTGTTAGCCTATGCATTTTGGTCTACCAGACCTGTGTGCCAGGTAATGAAATTGAATTTTATTCCTTGGTTTTCTGTAGTAATAATTCCATTTTCACCCACATGAATACTTCATCTTCCTTTTTGCCACATTTCAGATTCCCCAAATCTGGGAATTATAGAGGTAAAAACACAAATTTAGATTTATCATGGCCCATTATGAATTGAAAGTTATCATATATGGCTGAAATAAAGAGTTTTAATGTATTTGTTTGACTTGGAAAAATAAAAAATTGTCACCAACATCAAACCAAAGAATTTATCTGAGAGGTGACATAATTGCCTTGATATGCAATTCTACCTGATTACCATTTGTGTTCTCTTTGAATAAAATGAAATAAGATAAAAGAGAAATGTAAGTGACGATTTTTTTTTCTCTTTTGATTTCAAAAAAAACCGTCTGATGAATTTCATCCTGCTCATCTTACAAAGGAGAATTAGAGGTTGGCATCACTGCCCATGACAGCACAGCGGCACCTTTCCCTAATAAAATGCCTTTTCACATAGGTATGAATAACGCTATGTTTTACTAGTGTGAATTCTTGCTTTTGAAGAGCAACTGACTTGAGTTCAGCGTAGAGAATCCAGAACCAGTCTCAGCTGCTCCAGCCAGACAGTCATTCAGCACAGTGTTATAGGAGAATCAGAACACGTGGTTATTCTCTGTGAGAGCTTTGGCCTGTGATTAAAAATGAAGGCTTTATCCAGAAAACTTAGAAGGGACAGGCAAATGTGGCCACGTTTCAAAGTGTGGGCAGTATATTCAAAACAACCAAAGTTTTTGTAAGGAAAAGGCTGATTTGTCCCTGAAAACCAGTCAGTACAGTGACTGTGATATATAAAAAAAGCAAAAACAAACAAACCTACTGCCATCGAGTCAATTCCGACTCACAGCGACCAGATAGGACAGAGTAGAACTGCCTCCACAGTTTCCAAGGAGCAGCTGGTGAATTTGAACTGCTGACATTTTGTTTAGCAGCCCTAGCTCTTAACCACTATGCCATATTGGGTCTGGAAATTTTGAGCGATGTGTTTTAATAAGGATAATGTCTATAATTCCATTTCTTATAGTTGAGTTGGTACAGAATACCAACTACCAATTGAGATCAGTTCTATTCAATATTTCTAATACTAATTAAAACTCTTTGAGATAACTCTTTATATTTTTAAAAGCATTAAATGTAGACCTACCATCAGATAGTCCCATCTTAGGTAGTTATCTAACAGAAATGAAAACATATGTTCAAACCAAGACTTGTACATATATGTCTATAGCAGCTTCATTCACAATAGCCAGAAACTGGGGGAAAAAAATAGCACTAAATGTCCATCAGGAGGTACATGGATAAACAAAATGTAGCATAGCATACAATGGAATATGACTCACCCATAAAAAGGAAAGAAAGGAAGAAAAAAACTACTGACATACACAAGCTATGAATGATTTCGAAATCTTTATGTTGACTGAAAGCAACCAGACGTGGCATAGTACATACCGTAGGATTCCATTTATAGGAAGCATGAACTAATCTCTAATGACACAACCTAGATCAATGCTTGCCTGAGGCAGAGGACACGGGAGCAGTGGATTGCAAGAGGCATGAGAAACCTTTGTTAGTGATGGTTTGGTATTTCTTTCCAGTTTGCGTTTATATTATATAGAAAAGACAGCTAATTTTATCAGCTTATACATATATGATGAACTGACGCATAGGCGACTATGGTTCTGTATCTTGATTTGGTGGAGGTTGCGTGGGTCTGTAAAGGTATCAGATCATATGAAATAATGCAGTTCAAGTTGATTCAGTTTATTATGCAGAAACTATTCTCAGTAAAATAATGAAGTAAATGAAACAGGTGAGGAAACCAAAGTTGAGAGAAGTTAAGTGACTTGTCCAAAGTTATATAATTCCCAAGAAGCAGGGAGAGAGAGGGGCAGGATTTTTTTTCAGGTCTGTCTGGCCCTAAATCTTGGGCTCTTTCCATGACATCAGATGTAGGAGTAAATAATTCTTGAAGAAATTTTCTTCTTTGGGCTTTCAGAGTTATAACCATTTCATATGATAGTATTTATTATGCTATTAATTTTGACATTCAGAAGCCTTCCAAGTTACTAATAGTGCTGTAACTTTTAGGCAAGAGATATAAAAACGAAGCTTTGATTTTGAAAACTTATTTTTGACAAGAAGTCTTGAAATTTTATGTGTGAATTTTTAGAAGAAGCTACTTGGAGAGGGTCACATTATATAAATAAAATACGCCTTTTACTTCATACTTTGCTGCTAGAAATATGTTAAATGTGGTATGTATTTTTAGACATTTAAATAGCTGGTTGGAAATTAGATAATGATTTTTGTGTTTAGTTGCTCAACGATGAATGTGAACATTCTTTGATCCCTTCCCAATACATGTGCACATATGGAGATCCATAGTGTCCTTCTAAATCCTTCTCTCTTATTTTACAGATGCAGAAACTGGCACCTCAGAATTTTTGGCAACATTTATGAAAATATTGTCTAGGAAGCACTCAGTGATGTTTAGGGAGCAAACGAGTGAAAGCATGTAGAAAAGATAGTTTTGAAGTTTGCATTAATCAATAGGACCTTATTATCATCGCTATATAAATGAGTGGTGATTTTGAGACAATCTTTATGTTTCTACTGTTTCTTTCTAATTTGCATTTACATTATATAGGCGAGACAGCTAATTTTATCAGCTTATACATATAACTCAGCCGATACATGTGTGACTTTGGTTTCCTACTGAAGAATTCTTGTGATTCTCAGTAACAGTGAGTAGCTGAATAATATAGCCTTGGTAAAAGCAGATAAAAGTGGCTAAAAGAGAGTTGTAAATGGGCTCAAAGGAAAAGGCGGCACCAACTATCAAAGCAAAGATTCACCCCAAGATGAACCCTTTGCCACAGTGTAAAATTCTATCAGACACTTTCATTGCAGTCAAATGTAAAAGAAGTTCGCAGCAACAAAAGAGGTGACTTTGTATTTTGTTTTAGTATTAACAAAATCATCCACTGAAGTTAATCTTTATCATTATACAAATGCAAATTAAGAAATAGAGGCCTACGCTCTGCACTGGGATGACAAATTGCCAAAAAAAAAAAAAAAAAAAGTTCATGCAGGCGTGACTATGGAAGAGAATCTGCTTTCTTCTATTCAAAGTTCTGAGATATTTAATATATGCCACCACCTGTTTCGGATATGGATAAAAATTTCTCCCCTCTTTTCATCAAATCACCTATATTTCCAATAAATATAGGAAAAATAAGTAATACATTAAGAATATGACATTAGAGAATTCTCTTCATAGCTTAATTGTAAAGACATTGAAGAAAGAATATCAGCGTCTCAAATACTGAATCTATGGGAAATATGATGATTCTGAGAACAGTTTTGTTAAAGCATGCTGACATTGTTAGACATAGGATACAAATCAACAGTTTTTTTTTAATCCCATTTCCAAAGTATTTAATTTCATGATTGTTTAAGTTACACTAATCCTCATGTATTTTGACTTTCACTTGTCTATGTTGGCAGTAGTTACAGAACTAAGAACCTGAAGTATAAAAAAGTTTGGTTAGTACTAAAGAAACTTATTATTAACATTAAATTAATGTATGCATCACCTTCCCCGAGCCTAGAAAAACACTGCATCCGAGCTGAGGGGTCTGGGATGCATTTAGACTTATTATCATGGCTTAGTGTTGAGGAAAAGACACAACTTACCTTAGAACAGAAGAGTGGACTTTGGAATCCATTGGACACTGTTTACATTCCAGGTTATATTCTCACTAGTTACAAATTACTGGGGGTGTGGTGTAGGTAACTAAAATATCTTTCTTCATAGATGCAATATCAATACTAATGGTACCTGTCTGTGAGTCACAATGTTAGCTATACCAGGGCAGGGAAATGTATCTGTAATATAAGTAGCTTTGTGATCCTTTATTTGTTGCTAATAAATTTACCATTTTTATTTAAAATCTTTATATTTTGCAACTATCATTAGTGTCATTAATGATAAAAATCTAATGCTTCTATAATGCTTTAATTTACACAATTAAATTATATAAATCAAGTATATGTGTTTGACCAACAGTTGTAACTTACTCCCGTAACAAAGGCAAAAATAAGAAAGTTAATAATGCAATTCAGTCTGACTTTCGCTACGGGGAACTCAGGCCACAGGGTGAGGGAGACATGGGATCCTTCAAGCTGTCATTTCCACAGCCAGACCCAATCTGCATGTGTCTCATGGTATGAAAATCTCACTTTGCTTATAAGTGTTTAAAAATACACAATTGTGTAAAAAAATACACCTTTTATGAAACACCCCAAGTTCAAGGCAACTATTTAATCTAGCGGTAGTAGTATTAGCAGTGGTGCTAGTAGAAGTGGTAGTAATAACGACGATGATGATGATAACAATAATAATAATAATTTTCCAGTGCTGCAAGGAAAACAGGGGAACTGCTTTATTGAGCAATGGTTCTATATTTTAGTAACTTTTAGCTCTATGAAATATCTCAGTTTCTTGCCGAATTTGAAACTTAAACAAAATGTGCCCTTCCACTGAAATGTTATTACAGCATGATTCCTGCTCTTAAAGGGCTCATGACCTAGAGACCTAGAGATGGTGGATAAACATGTAAACAACCAACCAAAACACAATTTGACTCATCGTGCGGTACTATTAAAACAAAAGATTGTTGGGGCACCAAAGCAATCCTGACTGATTCTACCTAGAGGTCAGGAAAAGTTTTAGAGAAAATAAACAATATAATTATACACATACACAGAGATTTATAATCCCCAAATATTCCAAAACATATTTGTGTAGATATTTATAATCATCACATGTCAATGTGAAAACAGCTACCCAGAAAACTGACTGCAAAAGATCCATATTTATGTGCATTGCAAAGAAAGGTGATCTAACAGAATGCAGAAATTATCAAACAATATCATTAATATCATAAGGAAGTAAAATTTTGCTGAAGATCTTTCAAAAGCGGTTACAACAGTACATTGACAGGAAACTGCCAGAAATTCAAGCCGGATTCAGAAGAGGAAGTAGAATAAGGGATATCATTGCTGATGTTAGATGGATCTTGGCTGAAGGCAGAGAATACCAGAAAGATGTTATTGACCATGCAACGGCATTCGACTGTGTGGATCATAAAAAATTATGGATAACATTGCAATGAATGGGAATTCCAGAACACTTAATCGTGCTCATGAGGAACCTATACATAGACCAAGAGGCAGTTGTTCGAACAGAACAAGGGGATACTGTGTAGTTTTAAATCAGGAAAGGTGTGCTTCAGGATTGTACCTTTTCACCATACTTATTCAGTCTGTATGCTGAGCAAATAATCAGAGAAGCTGGACTATATGAAGAAGAATGGGGTATCAGGATTAGAGAAAGACACATTAACAATGTGTGATATGCAGATGACACTACCTTGCTTGCTGAAGTTGAGAGGACTTGAATCACTTGATGAAGATCCAAGACCACAGCCTTCAGTATGGATTAAACCTCAACACAAAGAAAACAAAAATCCTCACAGCTGGACCATTAAGCAACATCATGATAAAGGGAGAAAATATTGAAGTTTTCAAGGATTTTATTTTGCTTGGAACCACAGTCAACGCCCATGGAAGCAGCAGTCAGGAAATCAAACTATGTATTACATTGGGCAAATCTTCTGCAAAAGATCTCTTTGAAGTGTTAAAAAACAAAGATATCATTTTAAGGACTAAGGTGGGCCTGATCCAAGCCATGGTGTTTTCCATTGCCTCATATGCATGTGAAAGCTGGACAATGAATAAAGAAGACCAAAGAAGAATTGATACCTTTGAATTATGGTGTTGGTGAAGAATACTGAATATACCATGGACTGCCAGAGAAGGACCAGATCTGTCTTGGAAGAAATACAGATAAGGTGTTCCTTATAAGCAAGGATGACAAGACTTCGTCTCACATACTTTGGACATGTTATCAGGAGGGACCAATCCTTGGAGAAGGACATCATGCTTGGTAAAGCAGAGGATCAGCAAAAAAGAGGAAGACCCTCAATGAGATGGATTGACTCAGTGGCTGAAACAAGGGGGTCAAGCATAACAACGATCATGAGAATGGTGCAGGACCGAGCAGTGTTTTGTTATGTTGTACTTAGTGTTGCTATGAGTTGAAACTCACTTGATGGCACCTAACAACAATAACAACATGGTTGCATGGATTACAACAACATAAAGAAAACAAAAATCCTCACAACAGGACCAATAAGCAACATCACGATAAACGGAGAAAAGATTGACATTGTCAAGGATTTCATTTTACTTGGGTTCACAATCAACGCCCATGAAAGCAGCAGTCGAGAAATCAACCGATATATTGCATTGGGCAGATCTCTTGCAAAAGACCTCTTTAAGGTGTTAAAAAGCAAAGATACCACTTTAAGGTCTGAGACGCTCCTGACTCAAGCCATGACTTTTTCAATTGCCTCATATGCATGGGAAAGCTGGACAATGAACAAGGAAGACGGAAGAAGAATTGATGCCTTTGAATCATGGTGTTGGCAAAGAATATTAAATATACCATGGACTGCCAGAAGAACCAACAAATCTGTCTTGGAGGAAGTACAGCCAGTATGCTCCTTAGAAGGGAAGATGGTGATACTTTGTCTCACATACTTTGGACATGTGATCAGGAGGGACCAGTCCCTGGAAATGGACATCATGCTTGGTAAAGTAGAGGGTCAGCAAAAAAGAGGAAGACTCTCTAAGAGATAAATTGACATAGTGGCTGAAACAATGGGTTCAAACATAGCAAAAATTGTGGGGATGGCACGGGACCAGGCAATGTTTTGTTCTGTTGTACATAGGGTTGCTATGAGCTGGAAATTACTTGATGTCACCTAACAACAATATCAACAGCAACATGGTTGCCCAATGGGTTGCTATGAAAACACAGATTAATTAAAGGCCTTTCTGTTATAATCTTAGCTTCTCAAGACTTGGAAGGTTCAGCCATTCTCTGCCTGTAGATTTTATCTTTAAAAATATAATTATAGCATGTGCTGAAATAGTCACATAATCCTCTTTATCCTCATTTTTAGCTGAAGGGTTTTAAGAAACCCCTCTTTCCTTGATATTAGGTATTATCTTTCTTATTGTATACAAATGGAATGCCCTATTTTGGATATTCCTTTTTTTTTTTTTTTAAAAGAATAATGTGAGAAAAACTGCTATATTCTTATAAGTAGATAAAATGAGATGATGGTGCTTTATTTCTTATTTGCAAATGCAAAACCTTTGGTCATTATTTCATCATTAAAGGAACATAGAAAAACTCAATTTTTTTCTTTGTAGCTATTATTATGATAGTTTTAATTAAAGGTGGCATAGTTGAAAGATCACTGGAATAGTTGTCTGTAATGGTTAAGTTTGTGTGTCATCTTGGCTGGGCCATGATTCTCAGTGATTTGATAGTCATATGATAGTGTGATCACTTCCTTGATGAGATTTGCTATTATGTGATTACCTCCATGATGGGATCTGCTGTGAGTGGCCAATCAGTTGAAGTGGACTTTCCTTGGGCACGTGGCCTGCATTGAATATATGCGGATATTCTGGCAAGACTTGTGGGCTTTTGCTCGTTTAGGATCCTGCAGCTGGCTCCCGTTCATCTGCTCTCCAGTTCTTGGGATTTGAGCTAGCAGCTTACCTGTGGTCTTGCCTGCCCATCTTTGGGATTCGTCGATTTTCACAGCCTGTGAACAAGAGCCCTGCTCTCCCACCTGTCACTCTTGGGTTCGACAGCCCCTGTGGCTACATGCATCGGGAGAAGCCTGTATCCTGACCCATGGACTTGGAATGTTCCAGCCTCTGCAATCACGTGAGCCATTTCCTTGATATCTCTCTCTCTCTGTATATATATTTATACACTTTACTGGTTTTGCTTCTCTAGAGAACCCACCCTAAGGCAGTGTCCCATGTTAATGTCACCACCTCTTTTCTCAAGAAATTTTAAATTTATCTAAATATTACACTGAATTTTTATATCACTGTATATTTTTCCTTTAGTGCATTCATCCCAATGTCTACCACAGTACTGAACACTTCATTATACACTAAAAAATTCTTGAAAATGTCAGCTTAGAAATCAATTTTGGGGAGTGCCTATCCATTTAACCAACAAAAATAACACAATGAAAGCTTCATCACCAGTAATGTCAATGGACATTTCAGAGCAATGTTTTATCCACTGAGGTAGTTGAATTTGGACATGTAATGCATAGCCAATAATTCCTTTTGCCTAGCATGGTGATTAAGTGCAAGAGTGCAAACTATTACCCCAGTAGCAGCGTTATGTGTACTCATTACAGAACCATGTCCCATGGAACCTAAAAATATTCTCTTTTTGACTGGAAAATAAATATGACCCATTGTTGAGTCTGACCCTGTAGTTTAGTGCCAGTGTCTACTGTAATCACCAGACAGGACTTTAATCCCAGCTCTGGTAGAGCAGTGGTAAAGAGCTCGGCTGCTAACCGCAAGGTTAGTTTGAATCCACCAGCTGCTCCTTTGAAACCCTATGGGACAGTTCTACCCTGTACTATAGGGCTGCTATGAGTTAGAATGGATGAAATGAAAACAGGTTTTGGGTGTTCTTTTAAGAGCTACTACTTAGCATATTAGAGTCCTATCCTCAAAAGAGCTTGTTTTTTTCTTAGTTTGGTTTTCCCTGAAAGCAGAGCATGAGAAATGGACATGGGTATAGGTAGTTTATTTGAGGCAAAATCCAAGAATATCTTCAATTTGAGAGTGATAAAGAGGCAGAGGGAAAGCTGATAAAAGGTGAGTTTTTGAACTCCTTACTGCAATGGGCTTCTGGGGCTCAATCCTAATAGGGGCTTACTAGGGTAACTTATAGAATCCATGTCAAAATTTTCCTTCCAAAAGACAGGAAGAAACAGCAAATATCCATGGACTCCTGTCCAAGCATGTCTCCAGGTGGTGGCTTTCCATTGCTTCGGAGGAAAAAAAAAAAAAGGCAGAAACATGGAGACCTCTTCAGTTAGGAATCTGGGCTGAGTACGTGAAGTTGTACACGAGTGTGGTGACTTACAAGATTGAAGGGATCCTACATAGATTTTAGCATGGATGTTATAAGCCAAGACGCAAAATTTGTGCAAAAAGATATGTAAATAGAATAATATTATTGTTGAAGATGAAGAGACTAGGTGCAACTAGGTTATGCTGGAAGTTTCTAGGAATGAATACACAGTAAATCTGACCCTGAACTATCCTGCTTAAAACTCTTCAGCAGGATAATATTCAAGCTCCACAAAATACTATTGCAGGCCTTCAGCATATCTACATATCTCCTCTCAAGTTCCACCACTCCTCTGTCATTTTGTTGTACTGTGGTGGCTTGCATATTGCTGTGATGCTAGAAGCTGTGCCACTGGTATTTCAAATACCAGCAGATTACCCATGGTGGACAGATTTCAGTGGCACTTCTAGACTAAGACAGATTGGAAGAAGGACCTGGTGATCTACTTCTAAAAATATTGGCCAGTGAAAACCCTACGAATAGCAGTGGAACAATGTTTGATGTAATGCTGGAAGATGAGCCCCTCAGGTTGGAAGGCACTCAAAATACCACTGAGGAAGAGTTGCCTCCTCAAAGTAAAGTCAACCTTAATGAGGTGGATGGAGTTAAGCTTTTGAGACCTTCTTTTGCTGATGTTGATGACTCGAGATGAGAAGAAACAGCTGCAAACATCCATTAATAATCAGAACATGGAATGCACAGAGTACAAATCTAGGAAAATTAGAAGTTGTCAAGAACGAAATGGAATGCACAAAGATCGATATCCTAGGCATTAGTGGGCTAAGTTGGACTGGTATTGACCATTTTGAATCAAATAATCATATGATCTAGTATACCAGGAATGACAGATTGAAGAGGAATGAGTATATTCCACCTGATTTAAAGACCATCTCAAGAATAGATTTGACACATTGAACACTAATGACCAAAGACCAGACATGTTGTGGGATGACATCAAGAACATAATACACGCTTCCTTAAAAAGCTAGAAATAGCAGTACCATATGATCCAACAATCTCACTCCTTGGAATATATCCTAGAGAAATAAGAGCCATCACACGAATAGACATATGCACACCCATGTTCATTGCAGCACTGTTTACGACAGCAAGAAGATGGAAACGACCTAGGTGACCATCAACAGACGAAGGTATAAAAAAATTATGGTATACTCACAAAATTGAATACTTGGCAACGATAAGGAAAAATGATGAATCTGTGAAACATCTTATAACATGGAGGAACCTGGAAGGCATTATGCTGAGTGAATTTAGTCAGTTGCAAAAGGACAAATATTGTATAAGACCACTATATAAGAACTCAAGAAAATGTTTAAACACAGAAGAAAACATTCTTTGATGGTTACTAGGGTAGGGAGGGATGCAGAGGGGTATTCACTAACTAGATAGTAGACAAGAATTATCTTAGGTGAAGGGAAGGACAACACACACTACAGGGGAAGTCAGCACAACTGAAGTAAACCAAAGCTAAGAAGTTTCCTGAATACAACCAAACACTTTGAGAGACAGACTAGCAGGGTTGGGGGTCTGGGCACCATGGTTTCAGGGGACATCTAGGTTGATATGCATAACAAAGTTTATTAAGAAAATATTCTGCATCCCATTTTGGTGAGTGGCGTCTGGGGTCTTAAAGGATAGCAAGCAACCATCTAAGATACATCAATTGGTCCCAACCCACCTCGAGCAAAGGAGAATGAAGAACACCAAAGACACAAGGAAAATATTAGCCTAAGAGACAGAAAGGGCCACATAACCCAGAGACTGCATCAGCCTGAGACCAGAAGAACTAGATGATGCCTGGATGACCACCTGACAGTGAACACAACAGAAAGTCCCTGACAGAGCAAGAGAAAAGTGGGGTGTAGAACTCAAATTCTAGTAAAAACACCAGATTTAATGGTTTGATTGAGACTGGAGGGGCTCCAGAAGACATGGCCCCTGGACTCTTTGTTGGCCCAAAACTAAAACCATTCCTGAGGCCAACTCTTCAGACAAAGATTAGACTGGACTATGGGACATAAAATGATACTCATAAAATACACACAAAATGAAGAGTGTGCGTCTTAGCTCAGGTGGATACATGATAATAAATGGTCAGCTCCTGTCCAGAGGTGAGATGAGAAGGCAGAGAGGATCAGGAGCTGGTTGAATGGACATGGGAAATCCAAGATGAAAAAGAGGACTATGCTGTCACAGCATAGGGAGAGCAACTAGGGTCACATAACTATGTATGTATAAATTTTTGTATGAGAGACTAACTTGAAAAGTAAACTTCCACTTAAAGCACAATTTTTTTTTAAAAAAAGAGTATAATACATGAAGAAAGCAAAATGTCATTAAAAAGGCAAGAAAGAAATAAAAGACCAAAATGGATGGCAGAATAAACCCTGAAACTTGATATCAAACTTAGAATAGCTAAGTAAATGGAAGAAATGAAGAAGTAAAAGAGCTGAAGAGAAGATTTCAAAGGGCAACTTGAGAAAACAAAGTAGTATAATGAAATTTGCAGAGACCTTGAGTTAGAAAACCAAAAGGGAAGACACCCTTACATTTCTCAAGTGAAAGAACTGAAAAAAAAAATTCAAGCCTTGAATTGCAATATTGAAGGATTTTATGGACAAAATATTGAACGATGCAAGCATCAAAAGAAGATAAAGGGAATACACAGAGTTGTACCAAAAAAAATTGGTTGATGTTCAGCCATTTCAGGAGGTAGCATATGATCAAGAACCAACGGTACTGAAGGAAGAAGTCCAAGTTGCACTGAAGGCACTGGTGAAAAACAAGGCTCCAGGAATTGATGGAATAGCAATTGAGATGTTCTAACAACAGGATACAATGCTCGAAGTACTCGCTCACTTGTCTATGCCAAGAAATTTGGAAGACAACTACTCGGCCAACACATTGGAAGAGATCCATATTTATACCCATTCCAAAGAATGTTACCCAACAGAATGTGCAAATTATCTAACAATATCATTAATATCACACGCAAGTAAAATTTTGCTGACGATAATTCAAAAACTGGTGCAATACATCGACAGGGAACTGCTGGAAATTCGGGACAGTTTCAGAAGAGGATGTGGAAGGACGGATATCATTGCTGAAGTCAGATGGATCTTGGCTGAAAGCAGAGAATACCAGAAAAATGTTTACCTGTTTTATTGACTACACAAAGACATTTGACTGTATGGATTTTAACAAACTATGGATAACATTGCATAGAATTGGAATTTCAGAACACTTAATTGTGTTTATGAGAAATCTGTGTATATAGAACAAGGGGCAGTCGTTCGAACAGTACAAGATGATACTGTGTAGTTTAAAATCACTAAAGGTGTGCATCAGGGTTGTATCCTTTCACCATACTTATTCAACTTTATGCTGAGCAAATAAAATCTGAGAAGCTAAACTATACAAAGAAGAGCATGGTATCGGGATTGGAGGAGGACCTATTAAAATTAGCTATATGCAGATGACACAACCTTGCTTGCTGAAAATGAAGAGGACTTGAAGCACTTAATGATGAAGATCAAAAACCACAGCCTTCAGTACAGATTACACCTCAACATAAAGAATACAAAAATCCTCACAACTGGACCAATATGCAATATCATGATAAACGAAGAAAATATTGAAGTTTTCAAGGATTTCATTTTACTTGAATCCACAGTCAAAGACCTCTTTAAGAGTGTTAAAAAGTAAAGATGTCACTTTAAAGACTAAGGTGTGCCTGACCCAAGCCATGATATTTTCAATCGCCTCGTATGAATGCAAAAGCTGGACAATGAATAAGGAAGACCGAAGAATTGATGCCTTTGAAATATGGTGTTGCCTAAGAATATTGAATATACCATGAATTGCCAAAGGAAGAAAGAAATCTTCCTTGGAAGAAATACAGTCAGAATGCTCCTTAGATGGGAGGATGGTGAGACTTTGTCTGATGTATTTTGGACCTGTTATCAGGAAGAACCAGTCCTTGGAGAAAGACATCATGCTTGGAGAAGTAGATGGTCAGCGAAAAAGAGGAAGACATTCAATGAGATGGATTGCCACAGTGGCTGCAACAATGGGCTCAAACAGCAATGATTGTGAGGATGGTGCATGATTGGGTAGTGTTTCATTCTGTTGTACGTAATGTCACTATGAGTCAGAACCAAAAGTTCAATTCCTGATAACTTCATCTGACATATGTCTTACTCTAGAAATATCAAACTATGTATATTTCCCAGAATATGTGAAATTTCTTCTCTGAGGAAGTCTTATGGCAAAGTCTTACATATTTTTCCAGATCTAACTCAGGTGTCACCTCTGCTCATGAAGCTTCCAGCGACCTACCCAAAGAAACTAAATCTTCCCCAGTAGGCAACACCCCCGCCTCCCACCCCCTACACTTGACACCACCATGGTAACAGGGACATGCATTTGCAACACTGGTATGGTATTATGAAATTTATTAGTGTGTATGTACCTGAACGTTGAGCTCTTAAGAGCCATAGCAATGCCTTGTATTTCTGTATTTCATGAGCCTAACACAGTGCCTTGTCCAAGATAAGCAATTTTTTCTGAATGGATGGTTAAGAAAAACACAGTCATTTAAGTTAATATAACCTCTCGCATAATCTATCAGGCTCTAATTTCTCTTTTTATTGCGGACCGTATTGTAGAGATGTGTTTTTTACTCCCGTCTGAATTTTCCAGGATTTAGTCAACATCTAAAAGGAAACTTAAAAATATCATTAAGTATGCAGAGAGTTACTCCTGTAACTTTGACCATCTGTTAACATACACTGCTCCAAATTGTTTTTTTCTATGACTTTTCTTCACAGAGCTGCAGCCAGTTTCATGGAATGCTCTATGAAATACTTTGGTCTCTGGAAGTTCTTTTCTGAATATGAGCAAGGATAGGACAAACATAGAGACAGAGGCTGACTTAAAATTCATGCATCTGATGTTCATATTTGAGTGGCCTTTTAAAAAGTCCATCTGTTTACTTTTTGACATCTCAGGGTTATTTTAATACAGAGCATTAATACATTTGTATAGATGGCAATCAGGTTGGGTTCGTCTAGGACACCATTAGAATGCATAACTAGTTTAATCAATGTAAGACTGACAATTAATTAGCTTGTGAAAAAAAGGACCCCATCACCAATCAGACTAAAACACTATAATTCTCTTATAAATTTTACTGTATTTTGTTTGTATTATTGCAAACCAAGGCTATTATCTTGATTATTTGCAATGGAGCATTGATAAGAAAATTGTATTGTTAGTAGAACTGGACCAGGAGTTAGTGCCAAATCTAATCTTGGTCATAGAACATGCAAAAGTTATGTGTGTATAGAAAAATCATGGGCTTTCAGCATCATTGTCTGATAAATATAAACCAAAAAAGCCAAACCCGTTGCCATCAAGTAGATTCTGACTCATAGTGACCCTATGGGACAGAGTAGAACTGCCCTATTGGGTTTCCAAGGAGTGCTGGTCGATTTGAACTGCCAACTTTTTGGTTAGCAGCCTGAGCTCTTAACCACTGTGCTACCAGGGCTCCAATAAATATCAAGGATGTACTAAATTAGTCATATATTTGGTGAGGTTGTCCACAGTCCCTTCTGAGAATTTTCCCAGAGGAAACCTGTTACCTGAATTAAAATGAGTCTTCTACTCCTGCCTGGAAGCTTCTACTAGTTCAGGGTACCAACAAAATTAAGTATAAATTTGACTAAATTTGGAGATCAGAGTATATTTTTATAGTAAATAAAATGGCGGCATATGGGGATGCAACAAACAGAGAAAGGTTTTGTATAGTAATCTTCCTTGTTTTGATCTTTATTTCTCCCTTATTGCCTTCCTTTCTTTCTTTTCTTAGTAGTCCCTTAATTTTTTGTCTATTTTATTCGCACAAAATGTAATTTGGTTCTTCTCAGATTCTGCCATTTTTCTCTCTAACCCACACTCTGACTAGCACAACTGAGGTCTGATAAGTGGCAGAGAAAGTAAAGAATTCCATCTTCTCAGAATTTTGTGAAAGGGAAAGCAGCTATTCCTTTTCATTCATGTTTGTTTTATTTAAGTTGCATGCACATATGTGTGTGCGCACACGCACACGTATGCATACCCACACACAATGTTTAATGACTGATGTCAAGATGTTCACATACCCTGTGAGGTTCACACATTAATCGTCTGCTTACTGACAAACCATGGAAAGATTCCAGCAAAATAGCCTCTACTAGGTGAATTCTGTGGCGCCCTGGTGGCAAAGTGGTTAAGAGCTCAGGCTGCTAACCTAAAGGTCGAATCCACCAGTCACTCCTTGGAAAGCCTATGGGGCAGTTCTACTCTGTCCTGTAGGGTTGCTATGAGCAGGAATCAACTGGACACAAGGCAACAACAAGGTGAATTCTAATCCAAATATTCTCTAATTTTATGTCTTGAAATTGGGAGAATTTTTTCATATTGGCGTTTATATTCTATACTAGATTTTGCATATTTTTAAGTACCACAGGAAGACTAGTAAACATATTCCTTATTCTTTTTCAGAACTTATAATAAATCTTTTGAGTAGTTTCTGAAATAAATTTAACAGGACTGTAGTCTGATAGGCTGTCTCAGTAAAGTTAAGGCTAAATATGGAAACTGCAAATATATCTCTTTCTCACACTGTAGTATTATACTAGTGAAAAAGTAATTGCCAAATAAACATTAAATATTTACCAGATGTAAATGATAATGTTCCAGGGAACAATATGATATGATGACGAGAAAATGGAATTTGAAGTAAAAGAGAAGGACTTAGTCCTGTGTTACCCATTGCTATGTGACCTTGTTTAAAATGTTTTACCTATTTAATCCAGAGGGAGTCCCTGGGTGGCACAAGGGGTTAAGCACTCAATCACTAGCCAAAAAGTTGGAGGTCAGAGCCCACCCTGAGGTGCCCTGAAGGCAGACCTGACGATCTGCTTCCAAAAGTTCACAGTCCTGAAATCCCTACGAAACAGTTCTACTCTGTACACATGGGGTTGCCATGAGTTGGAATCAACTTAACAGCAACCAACAACAACAATTTAATCTGGAGAGAATACTTATTTCATACAACTGTGTTTGGTGGGTATAGAAAAAAATTGGAAAAGAAGATAATATAAATGAATGATGTAGTAGGGTACATGGCACATAATGGGCACTCAAAATATGTTATTTTCCAGTTTTCAAGAAGTTTGCTGTAAAGAACCAAGATCTGAAAACCTTATCTTAATAATAATATAACATCTTTTTATTACACTAGATTGTATTTTAACACCTAATTGCTTTATGTGCGAAGGACAAAATGAAGACCAATTCAGAGACTGCAGTATATTATTCTGAGCGTTTTGGGAGGAAGTTTTAGTTCCCTAAGGAAGACATGACTTTTAGAAATTAAGACTAGCCTTGGGGTTCTGTGTCAGTAGAACTGATGGATTATCAAGCTGGGGCCTGCAAATTTAAAGTAAAAAGTAATGAAACTTGTCTAAGAGGGAAGTTCCAGAACTGTTTGGAGCAGCATAAGAGCCATTTGAAAACAAATGTTGCCTCCCAATCTGATGATAGCAACTCTAATCACATTGTCTCTCTTCAAATCCCCTATTTTTGAAATAATTGATACAGTAAATATGCTGCAACTCAGATCTTTGTAATCATTCCAGAACTCAGTGCTGCTCTTTACCCAATAGCTATTGCATTCCTAAAATTGGACGAAAGTGTCAATCCACTATCGTATTTCCTTCCTGGTTCAGAGCTGTGGCCAATCTGCTCTTGTTTTACAGGAGAGGAATCACATGGCCTCATTTTAAAATTAATAGGTCACATTTGGACTATCAACAGATTTCTTAGTTCAATTATTTTTCTCAAACATAGTTCCTCCCAAGGTTCTAGCTGACACCAAGAGGGCTGGACCTGATCAGCTTGAGCCTTTTTCCACCTCATGGATCCAGAACCACTGCTTATCCCCCAAAGAAATTGCACACATTTCCTTTTAATCTCTCAAAATTTAAAATGTTTGATTATACTCATTCTCTCAGACAATGGAACTATTGGCCTCCTTTCAAGAGGAGTGTACCATCACGGTTTCCCAGGGTCCTTGGCATCACTTTTAAAAATTAAAAGACACCCTCACTTATTTCAATGTAATTTGTGTTCCCCCTGTTTGTACAGTGAAGTATTTCTTACA
Organism: Trichechus manatus latirostris; assembly: GCF_000243295.1. Taxonomy (NCBI): domain Eukaryota; kingdom Metazoa; phylum Chordata; class Mammalia; order Sirenia; family Trichechidae; genus Trichechus; species Trichechus manatus. The sequence goes on along the minus strand of NW_004443950.1, from coordinate 7,670,929 downwards.
TATATTTTTTTTGTTTCCTCTATTATTCATTTAAACAAAGCAAACCAAAAAACAATCGTTAGTAGGTCTCCCTGTCTGATCTAATGTAAAGAGATAAACCAAAGGCACGTGCACTTTTGGGGAGATGATCGTTTCGGGGTTTGTATCTTATAATCATGGTTCCATTTTTCCACAACACACAATCTGCATTTGAAAGCCAACCTTCAGCCCCGTGCAACCTGAATCAAGAAAAAATGTTGGGCTCAGATCTATCAGTTCAACCATCATCAGAGATAAATACTAAAAACAAAATAGATGAAATTTAAAGAATTTCCAATCTGAGACTATATACTCCAGACACAAAAGACACCTATGCTAAAATGGAATGCAGACTTTGGCTGAAGAATAAAACTTCTGTGCACGGTGGGTGTTACGGTAAGTAGGGCAGGATGAAAGGGGTTCTCCTTGAGCTTGTTGTCCAGGGAGCTTCACATTCTATTTCAATTTCTGTCTATGAAAATCTATCCCCATACATGTAAGCTGAATTTCTGGTGGCAACAAAGGGTCCAATCGCTATTTTGAAAAAAAGTAAGTTGGAGAAGTATCTCTACATGCGTTTTGAAGTATGCAAGAATGTGGTAGAGAGATCTGGACTATAAAATGACATAGAAGGACAAAGACCATCTGCTTATCTTATTCTTCCCCAGTGATATTATATAGTGTCCAGATAATTTTAGATATTAATATCTGTTGAATAAATTAATTCTAATTCTAATTCTGCCACTTACTAGCTTTGTAGCTGTAAGTCAATCAAAATCTCAAAGATTCAATTTCCTGCTGGGTAAAAAAAGGTTCGTGACACCTACCTCACAGGATTGGTATCAGAATTAAGTTATCTTCTGTAAATTGCATAGCAATACCAAGGCATTCTAGTGGTCAATAAACTTTAGTTAACTTTCTTGTCATTTAATAAGCAGCCTGGGAAAGGTTTGACTTTATAGTATAAAGACTATAGCAAAAGTAACATTTCTCCTAGAAACAGCATCTCCCTTTTAAATCAAGATAAATGAAAAAAAACCTTGGTCATTTTATTGGCAATCCCTGTGCACACAGCAAATAATTCTGAGTCAACAACTGAGCAGGGATATGCCATTGTATGGCAAAGGATAAAAATAAATGCATTCACTGGTCTACGTCCCTCCCCACTGAGAGGACAAATGATTTTCCTGGACAGTGTTAGTCCAATATCCAGTATAAAGTTAAATCAACCTCTTCAGGTCATGTTGATAGAATACAGTGCCACGCTTACCTGTCTTTAGGAGGGATTTGAGTAGGATGCTAAAAAAATATATATCTAACAGCTAAAAAGTAAACAATTTTAAAACCATTCTTATTTCTTACCCTTTGTGTAGCTTGACTTTTTTTTTTTATGATTTGATCTTTCACAGAAAACCAAAGATTAACAATAAAAAACCAGCATTCAAGGGAGTTTTTTTTTTTTTTTTTAATATACTTTTGGTATTTATTTACACTAACGGAATGTTAGAAGAAAAAATATCTTACAATGGAGGAAGAGTTGTCAGTCATGCTCATACACTTGATTCAATATGATGCATGCATTAAAAAAAATAATCAAGTACTTTTAGCAACACAGGAACTATGTATAAGAAAATATTAAATGAAAAACCAGGTTAAAAATACAGTTTCCCTCACAAGCATAGCTGTGTGAAAAGACACTTAGAAAGTCTAGAAGATAATATGCAAAATTAGTAATAGCTCTGTTAGAAACATAAGATTGTTGTTTTCTGAATATCATGATTATGGCATATCGCTTCTATAATTCAAGATTAAAAATTGCTGTCACAGGCAATCTTGAAAAGAAAGAACAACTCTTCTAAAAACTAATCAGAGCCGTGTAAATCTATGTATTTTACAAGGATGTTTATCTCAGTGTTATTTGTATTAATGAAAAATTGGGAACCATCTTAAATGTCCAACAATCCACGGTTAGCTTAACAAATTATTACATATTCAAAGGAAGACATACAATGCCAACATTAAGTAGCATGTTTTCAAAGATTATTTTATTTAATTATGTTAGGAAAGGATGTTAGCGAGGATAAAAAAGCCAAATGTGGAAATACGGAATGCAGAACTTTATCCATACACTGATGCAGAAAGTTTATAACGTACTCCAAGCAGGAGCAAGAAGTTAACATGGCAAGTTATTAATCTTAATACTGTTTTAATCTTAAAACAGTCTCCAGAAAGGATTGCAAAGTAAAACATAGAATGAGGCAAACCATCTAAAAATAAGGTCAAAAAGTTAAACGCCCCTATTGCTCACATAACACACACACACACACACACACACACACACACACACAACTAGGAGTGTTACACATCTACATGCAAACAGCAAAGAAACCCTTAAAGAAATGATTATCAGGGAGAGAAATTCTGCTTTAATGTAGAATGACCCTGAAACTTAGTATAAAAAAAAAAATCAGTACATCAAAAGCACCAAAATATTAAGCAAAAACCAATTAGGAAACATCCCTTTTCAATATAAATGACAAGGTTGGTAGTGCCAAAATCTAGAGAACTCCTTCATTAGCAAGAAGGGCTTAGTCAAACTGCCTGGGTTGGAGTCCTGTCTTCATCATTTGATATATACTTGTGACCTTAAAGAAGTTACTTAAATGAAGTCTCTACTTCAGTGTAATTTTTTTCAGTTAGTATAAACGTGGTGTCTAGCACGTAAGACTGTGCGGGCATTAAGTAAGATAGTGTGTGTGAGGATCTTAGCACACGGTGAGTAAATGTTACTTACATACTTCTATTACTTTCACCACTACGCCAAACACCGTAACTAGTGATACTACTTTATTATCCTATCACAATTACTACTGTGACTGCACCCACACCACAACATCTCGTTCTTTCCTTCCCTCGCTCTCCTTCCCTCTGTCTTTCTCTCACACACACAACCAGACACAAATGTTCCCAAAATATTTTAAATATATTATTGGAAATATTTAAAAATGATGAGTTATGTAAACAAGATACTAATACTTAACTATCAAATGGTTTAAAATAAATAATCAGACCACATTATCATACCTGGTGGGAGAAGTGTGTTTTTGTACTTTCGGCAGAAGGTCATTGGCACAATTTTTCTGAGTAATTTGGCACTACGTATCAGTTCCAAAAAGTATCCTAAAGGAAAAGAAATTAGAAAAACAAAACAAAACTTTCATGGCATTTATTTTCAAGATTATTCAACACAGCAATAATTGTGGCATCCAAAAATTGGAAACTATATAAATGTCCGTCAAGAAAGATTTGGTAAAAATTATATTTCCATGTGACAAAATACTAAGCAGACATTAAAATGACATTTTGGAAAGATATTTAGAGACATGAAAATATTTTCAGTGTAGTTTAGGTGGAAAATTTGATGAATATAAAATGTTTAATCTCTGTACAAAAAAGTCTATATGATAATTAACAATGATGATAATATTTTAAATGTCTTAAACACAATATTTGTCCAGCCATCTGCTAAGCACATTACATGGGTTAATTAATTCTCATAACTACCCTATGGAGGAAATATTTTTATCCTCTATATTATACAGATGTGATTACTGTAGCTAAGAAAACAAAGTGATACAGTTGGTAGGACTAACATATGACCACAATAATTATAAATGGAGGGATGTGTGTGTGCGTGTGTATGTGTGTGTGTGAGACAGAGAGAGAAGGTTTATATATGATATACTAAGGTTTTAGTATTTTCTTCACACTATTAGAATTTTCTCCAATATGTGTTGCTTTGCTATTCTTAGTTTTTAGACTATATAGCTCTTAAACGGGAAAGAGGTCGAAGAAAGAAGTGGAAAGTGACAACCCAAGAAAAAGCTTCTGTTTTCAATAATATTACAGTAGGTTTTAGTTAAATGATAATGGTTATATAAAATTATAGCTTTTTGGTCTCTTTTAATAAATTAAATAAATTTGCATATGGTATGTGCAAAGTACCTAGCACAGATTATAAACAAGAAGAATTCTGTGGTCTTAGTGAAGTTTCAGACTACTAGCTGAGTTGTGTTGTTTCTTAAGTTGTGGAATTGTAGAGAAGAGGGTTAGCATTTCATCTGGGGAATTCATAAAAGATTTTATGGGGAAAGGTGTACTTGAAGTGAATTATTGACAACTTGTATGTAATGGCAATTGCTTTAAGGTATAAACATAATTTTATAAACTAAACTTACTTCAATATAATGAAGAATTCTACACTTGTGTACACAGACCAAGAGGCAGTCCTTCAAACAGAACAAGGGGATGCTATGTGGTTTAAAATCAGGAAAGGTGTGTGTCAGAGTTGTATCCTTTCACCATACTTATTCAATCTGTATGCTGAGAAAATAATCTGAGAAACTGGACTATAGGAAGAAGAACGTGGCATCAGGATTGGAAGAAGACTCATTAACAACCTGCTTTATGCAGATGACACAGCCTTGCTTGCTGAAAGTGAAGAGGACTTGAAGTGTTAACTGATGAAGATCAAAGACTACAGCCTTCAGTATGGATTACACCTTAACATAAAGCAAAAATCCTCACAACTGGACCAATAAGCAACATCATGGTAAAAGGAGAAAAGGAAGTTGTCAAGGATTTCATTTTACTTGGATCCACAGTAAACGCCCGTGGAAGCAGCAGTTGAGAAATCAAAGGACATATTGCATTGGGAAAATCTACTGCAAAAGACCTCTTTAAAGTGTAAAGAAAGCAAAGACATCACTTTGAGGACTAAGGTGCACCTGACCCAAGCCATGGTATTTTCAATGGCCTCATAGGCATGCAAAACCAGGACAATGAATAAGGAAGCCAGAAGAAGAATTGATACATTTGAATTATGATGTTGGCAAAGAATATTTAATACACCACAGACTGCCAGAAGAACAAACCAATCTGTCTCGGAAGAAGTACAGCCAGAGTAGAGTGCTTTTTAGAAGAGAAGATGGTAAGACTTTGTTTCATGTACTTCGGGCATATTATCAGGAGGGACCAGTCCCTGGAGAAGGACATCATATATATTTGGTAAAGTGGAGTTAGCAAAACAGAGAAAGACCTTAAGCGAGATGGATTGACACAGTGGCTGCAACAATTGGCTCAAACAGCAATGGTTGTGAAGACAGCACAGGACCGGGCAGTCGTTTGTTCTGTTGTGCATAGGGTCTTTATGAGTCATAACTGGTTCTACAACAATATTTGTGTTAATAGTAACATTAGTAGACCTTATTTCTTTAAAAATTTCACCAAAATTTTGTTGCATACACTGACTAAAACCAACCTTACAGATCTGTTTTTTTGTTTGTTTATTTTTGAAGTATTGATGGCCTTGGGCAAGTCCTAACTGCCATGGAGAGCTGGGATCTGCCTAAGTACTCACTAGCAGCTTTCATACATCTGTTCGTTAATTTATTTTGTATGTATTTACGGAGCTTCTCGCAAGTTCAAATCACTCTGCTAGGCACTGGAGCACACAAATGAACAAGATAGACACAAAGCAGGCAGACAATTTTCTCCTCTCATAGAGCATTGGTCTGTCAGTTCATAAAGTTGACTACATTGGTAGTGAACGACAGGAAATGTCCGAGTTCGGACGACAGTACCTATTTCCTATGCAGCACCAACTTAAGCATTTTGTGAAAATGGCATACCAACAGAACTTGGATTTATGATTCAAAAGTAAACATCTAAGCCTTAAATGTCTGCACAATGAATTAAAGGGGAAAAAAAGGCAGTATAAATTACATAACAGGTAACAGAATAAATGAATTGAGTTTTTTTTCATTTTTAAATATATATATATGTAATATATATATGATTAGAAAGCACAGCCCTGAATGCATTTATTAGTTTTTTTCTTAATGCTAGTAGCAGATAGCAGAGAATGTAGAACACGTGAACAAAAAATGCTATCTTACACATTTGTCCAAAAAGGTAGTCCACAATTATCTTTACTCTTAAGACGAGGAAGAAGAAATATGGTTTAACCATGACATATACATATAGAAGGCTCCAGGCAACATTACCCCACAGGCTATTGAATAGAATTCTAGCTATTGTCCTCAGGTAGACTGGAGAAATAAACTCTGCATTTTGTTCACAAAGCAATGCCATTTAAATTCTACAGACAGTGTAGAAAATTATTGTATACATACATTTTTTCTGTAGATCACATTATAAAACTTTTCTCCTGGAAGCAGTATCTCATTGAAGAAGCAACCTATCTGGGGTTTGATTTTAATGATAATGTTTGAAAATGTTTCTCTATCATAATGAGTGTCAAATACGATATTCCCATTATAATACCCATTAAAGACTTGGTCTCCCATTGCAATCTATCAGATATGGGGCAACAGCAATCTGATAGGCAGAGGGCAGAGCTAAAATGTCTCATGAGATAGGTTCAAGTGAGTGATAAAAATTAAAGTAAGTCTGAACAGTGCTTAGGATGCCATGCATCAGCTTAGAAAAGATTTATGATCTAGCTGAGAAATTCAAAACCTCCTGTCCAGTGAGAATCCAGTGGATATCTTCTGCAGTGAATCAGGCTTCTCTAACAAAGAAATGGTTCTGTGTATAAGTCTGTGGGTATATGGGTTTGGAGGCATAGTATGTTTCCCAAACTCTGGGGAATTGTGTCCACCAAGACATGTATGTTGTTTTAGGGCTTTGGGCTAAACCTGTCTTAAGCCAACTGGTTGGCCCTCTTCTCTCTCTCTCTCTCTCTCTCGTTTTGTTTTCTACACCAATCTAGCCTACACATACCATCCCTCATAGTTTCCTTGTATCCTCTAAAATCTCTGCTTGGGCTTATAAACACAAACGCAACCCGTATAAAGAGGATAATACAAAAGAGTGGAGTGGCCTGTGGCACTGCAGACCACATACTCCACCTGAAGGGGGCAGCAGTTAGCATATGGTTTAAGAACTTGGCATCTCGACATGTGCTAACTTGTCTCTCCACTTACTAGGTATATAGCTTTTGTTGGGCACAACAAGATTCTTAACCACTTTGTGTGTCAGTATCCACATTTGTAGATTGTGACTATCATAGCACTTAACTTCATAGGACTGTTAATCATTCATTCACCGTATATGCATAAAATGTCTGGTAGGTAATGGACGGTTTTAAGAGCTGCCGTACAGCAGTCTCAGCTCTCCACGGCTTAAATTCAAGTGGGACTGCGGCAATCAATACATTTAAAAAAGATAATAATGTACAGTATGATAGGTAGTAATATGTGTTATGAGGGAAAGGTTACGCGGGGATAGAAATGAGTAGGGGGTTACTATTTTTAGTAGGCTGGTCGTTGTAGAAATGGAAGAGAGTGCCTAGTGGTGCAGTGGTTAAAGCGCTCTGCTGCTAATTAAAAGGATGGGGATTCGAACCCACCAACCACTCTCTAGGAGAAAGATGTGGCAGTCTGCTTCTGTGAAGATTTACAGCCTTGGAAACCCTATGGGGCCGTTCTACTCTGTCCTATATGGTCGCTGTGAGTCGGAATCGACTGGACAGCAACGGGTTTTGTTTTGTTTTTTATCTTTATGGGAGCAAGTCTCCAGGTCTGTTTCCCGCAGAGCGGCTGGATGGGTTCTAACCGCCAACCTTTTGATTCACAGCCTAGTGCTTAACCTTTGTGACACCAGGGCTCCTTGAATGTGCTTAGGTATCTGAAACTTAGCACAGAATACAGAACCTCTAGAACACAGGGAGAAAGGTACAGCGTTGTAGAAGAAATTACAAGATCATGTAGAGCCTTTTGGAACCCTGGTGGCACAGTGGTTAAGGGCCACAGCTGCTAACCAAAAGGTTGACAGTTTGAATCCACCAGCCACTCCTTGGAAACCCTATGGGACAGTTCTACTCTGTCCTATAAGGTTGCTATGAGTCGGAATCGACGGCAACGGGTTTGGTGTGTTTGTTTTTGGAAGGGCCTTTCAAAATGATCGCAAGGCTTTTACTCTGAAAACGACGGCAACCTAGGGGACGGTATTGAGATGAAGAGTAACATGTTCTGACTTGAGATTTCAACCACTCGCCGTGGCTGTAACTGCACTGAGAATAGACTATAATATATTTGGGAGGGCACAGGAAGAAAGCAGGGAAACCAGGCTGAAGTTGGTGATTGCTTGAGCCAAGGAAATGATGGTGAAGGAAATGAGAAGTAGTGCATTTGAGGATATATTTGAAGGTAGAGACAACAGAATTTACTCAAATGGCTTATGGGAAGAGTTGAAGGTGAAGCCAAGATTTTTGGTCAGAGCAACTGCAGATGGGAGTAAATATTTACTGAGATAGGAAAGACAGGGAGAGAAGCAGATTTTGAGGTGGAGGAATTAGAAAATCGTTTGTGAAGATGAGATGTTAAATGCAGGTCAAGTGTTAAAAATATTACCTGGCACATAATGTTGTCGTTATACGCCGTCCAGTCGGTTCCAACTCATAGCGACCCTAGAAGACACAGTAGAACTGCCCCATAGGGTTTCCAAGGAGTGGCTGGTGGATTCAAACTGCCAAACTTTTGGTTAGCAGCCCAGCTCTTATCTATTGCACCACCAGGGCATATAACAGGTGGATAATAATAAACATTAGCTATAATTATTAACTGAGTCCCTGGGTGGTATAAACCATTAAGTGCTCAGCTGTTAACCAAAAGGTCGTCACTTCGAGTCCACCCACAGGTGCCTCAGAAGAAAGACGTGGTGACATACTTCTAGAAAAAAACAAGCACACGCAAGATGCAAACTGTCATCACACAGCTGTTTTGTAACAGACTCAAGGTGCAAAACAAGATTTGTCTGACATCTGAGCCCACACTCTTTCTAGTTCATAAGACTTCAGGCTATGAAAGTTAATTATTATCCTATGACTCCTTGCTCTGAGGAAGTATCTGTTAATTTAATCAAGCCTATAAGGAAAGTATAGGTATAAGGAAAATTTTAGAGTTCTGAGAGTTAAATTTTATCTCTGGTGACAATGGAAAAATAAAATAACGACAAGACAAAGAAGATGAGAGGTAAGTGAAGATATTGTTAAGTATGGCCTAACTTTAGAGTTTTGCCTTATAAGAGGTTGGAATACTTCCAAGAGAAATGCTCATAACTGAGAATCATTCAGAATATATTTTTTTTCCCAAGTCATATGGAAATAAAACTGTTAAAACACTTTGGATATATCCAATGTGATTTAAACTTTTTATCAGTGTATCCTCTTATAAATAAATTCACAGGAAACATATGTTGGTAGAGATCCAGAAAGTCTTCAGTATTATCACTATGGGATAATAGTTTATCTTAAAGCTGTGAAGATTTTTAGTATCAATCAAAATTCAGACACCAGCCTATCCATTTACCATTGAATTTCATTCAGTTTTAGTAGTATCCAATTAAATCCCAATGAAATGCAATGTATTTTATTAATTCAATTCTTTTTCATATTTATCAATAATCTTCATTAATTTTAGTTACTTTCAATAAACTCTCAATTAAATCACTTTATTGCTAATTCCTTTCCATAAATTTCAATCAGCTTACTGTTCATTCAGTCTACAGACCTAAAATCAATATTGTACACCCAGTATCAGGAGGAATCTTCTCATTTAATTGAGCTGAGATGTGAACAAATTTATTTCATTTAAATCAGTATGACACAGTACAATGCACAGTCCCCATAAAAGTTGATACTACGGTAATAAGCACTACTGCTGTTTTGCAGTTGCTGAAACTGATAAATACAATGCAGCAAGAATTGGTGTTTCTTGTGCAATTCTGCCAAGTTTCAACACCTGTTACAAGACTTGTCCTTGGACTTATTCATTGCACATGTTTGGTAACTTTTCAAATGTGAGGGGTAGTGCTGAGTCATAGTGAAGAGAAAGGGGCTCTGGGCCAGACTCCATGGCTTTGAATCCTGTCTCTGCCAATTACTTACTTTATGACCTTGGTTGGGCAAATTGTCTCACCTGTCCTTCTCCATGTTTCTTTGGCAAGAATAATAATATCTACTATATAAGATTATGGGCTGAATTAAAATTCTTAGAAGAGTGCCTGATCCACAGAAATTTCTCAGCACAAATGTTATTATTACCGTAGTTAATGATTATAAAAACGTATATTAAACACCAATCATGTGACAGACACTTTTCTTGCGGTTTAAACCATTATATCATTTAATACATGGTGCAGAAATCTTGTCAAAGAGATATTATTTCCTTCCTTTGCCGATGAGGGAAATGAGACTCAGAGAAGCCACTGTTAAAGTTCCTAAGATAATTCAGTGATAAAAATAGATTTGAACTTCTTGTTGGTGTTGTTAATTGCAGTTGAGTTGAGTCTGACTCATGGTGACCCCATGGCCAAGAGGATGAAACATTGCCCAGTCCATTTTCACAATCGTTGGCATGCTTGAGCCCATTGCTGCAGCCACTATGTATTTGAGTGCCTTCCAACCTAGGGGGCTTGTCTTCTAGCGTTATATTGGACAATATTCTGTTGTGATCCATATGGTTTTCAATGGCTAATTTTAGGGAGTATCTTAGTTATCTAGTGCTGCTATAACAGAAATAGCACAACTGGATGGCTTAACAAAGAGAAAATTATTTTCTCACGGTCTAGTAGGCTAGAAGTCCAAATTCAGGGCATCAGCTCCAGGAGAAGCTTTCTCTGTCTGTCAGCTCTGGAGGAAGGTCCTTCTCATCAATCTTCCCCTGGACTAGGAACTTCTCCGAGTAGGAACCCCAGGTTCAAAGGACACACTCTGCTCCCGGGGCTGCTTTCTTGGTGGTATGAGGTCTCCCTCAACTCTCTGCTCACTTCCCTTTCCTTTTATCTTTTGTAAAATAAAAGATGGTGCAGGTCACACCATGGGGAAACTCCCTTTACATTGGATCAGGGATGTGACCTGAGTAAGGGTGTTACATCCCATCCTAATTCTCTTTAACATAATCTAATCTTGCCTCATTAACCACAGGCAGAGATTAAGATTTACAACACATAGGAAAATTAAAATCACAAAATGGAGGACAACCACACAGTACTGGGAATTATCACCTAACCAAGTTGACACATATTTTTGGTGGACACAATTCAATTCATGACAGGGAGTCAATCACCAGATATTTCTTCCCCGTCCATCTTAGTCTGGAAGCTCCGCTGAAACCTGTCCACTGTAGGTGACCCTGCTGGTATTAGAAATACCAGTGATATAGCTTCTAGCATCATAGAAATATACAAGCCAACAGTACAAAAAACTGACAGATGGTGGTAGAGATTTGAACTAGGCCCATCTAACCAAAATCTAACCTCATTCTCCAGTATTGTACTACCTTCCATTATTGGAATTTTCCTCTACGTATCAGGTTTTCACTGTAAAAATCTGATTTACTATTTAAACCACTGGTTCCTGGATCAAAAAAAAACAAACAAACAAACAAACAAAAAACAACCAAGAAACTGAGACACTGTTTTGACTATAGTGAGAAAATAATAGTTTTTGAAGAAGAGTAAGGAAACCTCATCTAACTCTACATCATTAAGACTTCGGCGACAAGATGGTTTGCTAATAGCTTCACCTTCAACATTATCTCTAGGAAGTCCAGTATGGATAAACAAAGTATGATAAAATTTGATTTGAGCAAAGTTTATATTGAATTTTATAAAACACACAGGAACTGACCAGGCCTTCCGTGAGCTGTCATGGATGTATGGAAGACACTAAAAGGTTGCCTACAGACCTCTCTTCCTTTGCTAGTCTTCAAAATACATCTGTAGCTAGAGACAGCATTTGCAGCTAAAGAGGGAAAAAACATTCTACCAGGTTTGTCTGAAACAGGGATATCAGAGATTTACTAAGAGTTCAAAGGCCTTAAAAAAATGAGGGCGGGGAATTAGAACCAAGGAGGCAAAGTGCAAACAACGAATCCAAACACCAAGGGCTAGGACGGCAAACAGGCGATGGAGGCAGGTACCGGATGGTAGGTGGAAACTAGTATGAAATGTGAGCAAGCTGTGAATCAAGTGGGGGAAATTCTGGGGTTGGCTTCTAATGGTTCTGTTGGTCCTATGGTTTCCTATCCCCTATTGCTAGGCAAGATATGATGGGAAGATATATCCGGCATCTTAAAATTAAAATTGATGTGACCATGGAGAAATAAAGACAATTTCTTTTATCTACAAACTTTAATTGACAGCAGATGAAGTATGTCACCTATGTGGCTGTTGTTAGCTGCCATTGAGTCGGTACAAGGGAACTAAATGCTGCCCAGTCCTACACCATCCTTGTGACTGGTTGCAGATCGGATTATCATTGGCTGATTTTTGGAAGTAGATTGCCAGGCCTTTCTTCTTAGTATGTCTTAGTCTGGAACCTCCCCTGAAGCCTGTTCAGCATCATAGCAACATGTGAGCTTCCACTTACAGACATATGGTGGCTGCACATGAGGTGCATTGACCGGGAATTGAACACGAGTCTCCCATGTGGAAGGCAAGGTTTCTATCACTGAACGGCCGATGCGGCCTATAGTAAGCACTTAACAAAGGTTTGTTGGCTATTTGAGTGAGGCACGTGGGTGGACAATGGTTGATTTCTGCCATTATTAAGTACACTCTGTGAACAATGGGAGATACGGTCCCTAACTTCAGAGAACTTATATGTCTGCCTCCTCCCAGTGTACGTTGATAAATTGGTAACTTATAACAACTCTTCTGATTGAAGTATGAACAAAATGCTTGCATTACATATGAAACACTGGACTTTTTTTAAAACTACATGTATGGATTGGTGGTAATGATGTTCATTGATGAAGGGTTGTTCATTATTGAAGATTATGAACAGTTTTGTAAAGACGTTGCGAATTTAAACGAAAAGAACACATTCCCATGTAGAGAAAACAACGGTAAATATAATTAGCTATTATAATTTTATAAGTTTAGTTTTGCAATGTTCGTAATTCCATGAAAATGTCCAGTCAAGTAGAAAGAAATGTTAAAATAAACAAATCTAAAATAATAAGAATAACACAAAAGCCCAAAAGCCTGATGTAAAAATCTTCATCTTGCCACAAAGTAGTTATTATAAGGGCAAGTTCTACGCCATCTCTGTGTGTGAGGCTTTGTTCCCTTTTAAACAAATACAAATCAATCATGTTTTTCCCTCTGAAATTGCCCTTTGCTTGTCTGGAAATATAAAACGTCTTAAGCAAAATTAAAATAGTAGACCAGAGATAGGCAAGTCTCAGGAAGATTATCCTTTGCTGACATTGCATCAGATGGAGTTATAATAGCTTTTTGATAAATGAAGATCTATTTGTGAAAACCAGAACTGCAGCCCAAATCAGAATGTGAAACTTTATTTCCATCCTTACTCACAACTTGAATTTCCATTCAAAATTGTTTTTCTCCCTCTGAAAAAACCCACAAATGAACTGATACTGTTTTTTCTCAATTTCCCTCCACTTACATACCCAGGCACTAGACTTTTTTCCTCTTATATTCCACGATTTTGCCTGTTGTAACACGGCAGTAGTGTTAGAATGGGGGAAATGGTGGTTCAGTGATGTAATTGTTGCCTTCCATGCAGGAGACCCGGGTTTGATTCCTGGCCAATGCACCTCAAGCACAGCCACCACCCATCTGTCAGTAGAGGCTCGCTTGTTGCTGTGATGCTGAACAAGTTTCAACGGAACTTCCAGCCTATGATGGACTAGGAAGAGAGGCCTGGTGATCTACTTCCAAAAATTAGCCAGTGAAAACCCTATGGATCAGAACTGTCTGATCCTCAACCGGTCACCAGGATGGCACAGACCTGGGCAGCGTTTTGTTCTCTTGTGCATGGTATCACCATGAGTCAGGGGCTAACGTGACGGCAGCTAAAAACAGCAGCAAATGTTAGAATATGAGAGCCTGAAGATTGGATCAGACCAGTGGGACAATGTCCCATGGATGGGAAAAGTTGCATTTTGTTCTCCTCTAATGGAGACCTCGTGGTTCAGTGGTTAAGAGCTCAGGCTGGTAACCAAAAGGTCGGCAGTTGGACTTCGCTAGCCACTCCTTGAAAAACCTACAGGGCAGTTCCACTCTGTCCTATAGGATCATTATGAGTCAGAATCAACTTGACGGCAACAGGTAAAGGAGGCGAGTCTGTGCTCCTGAGTTCATGAATATCTTCTGCTTCAAATTCAAAACAAGGCTGAAAATTGGAAAATAAGTATCGAAGATGGAGATAGGGAGAGTTGAAAGCAGGAGTGAGTTGATGGAAGAGGTTCAGGAGCGAGGCTAAGAAAGAAACTCATTAACATGGTGCTCAGCTGATGCTGTGGAGTTAGACCAATGACTTAGTCGAGCTGCCCTGTGCTATACAAACCGCAGTCATTCAAAGAACAAAGAACAATTCAGGGAGTTAAATGGAAGGAGAAAGAAAACAGAAATGGGAGATATGTATGAGAAGAAATGTAAGACAGTCATGGAAAAATTAACTATCATGAATTCATTTCTTCTCCCTCTTGTGCATATGCTGGTAAGCATCCTGCGGATGCTTGGGTGAGATTAATTCTTAGACCTCTGCTGAGATTCACTAATCCTGTACTGTTCTGGTGCTTTAAAGCTAGAACTCCTTGTGAAGAAATTTTGGCTCTGTTGCTAAATGCATACCATTTTACATTAGGAAAAGTGTAAATAATTCAAATGTCTTTAGTGTACCTGTCAGAAGGATGAGGAGGGTTTCAAACGTACATGTGCATAAAATAGTAAGGGTGGTATGTAGGAAGACAAGGTCCCTGACCCCTCAATTCTGCCTTGGCATCTGAGAGCTGTGTAGGGCCATATCCCCCATTAAAACACAGAAATGAATCCACATTGATCTCTCCTCTCTCTTGAGCGTCTTTGGGAAAAACGATATTTATTCACAGAGGAGGTACCAATCACTGTAGAGCTCTAATGATTTGTTTCAGATGAAAAATGATTGTGGCATCACATTATACTTAGCTCTGGGGCAATGTGTTTGTTTTATTTTCTCTTCTTTCTCAGCCAGGGTGAATATGGTTATTGAAAACTCTATTACCTCCCATAATTAGGGAAAACCTGTGACATCTTATAATATGAAGTAGTTACATGCCATACAAACATAACCTGTATCTCTGCTGTCTCTTTCTCTCACTGAATTGTAAATTCTAAAAAGACAGTTTGGTTTATTTATTTCTGCTCCCAAAGCGTATAGAATGGTGCTCTGCACATAGTGAGATAACGCTTGAAAAAAAATTCTGTTCAACTATCAGGAAAACAGGTGTTCTCAAGCTCGTTCTGTTGGCTTAATTAAGAGTCCAATTGCATATATCTCTTATGGTGAGCCAATTCAAATCCCTTTTGGAAGGAGGCAGAGCATAAATTATAAATTAACTAAAATTATAGTGATTTATAGATTCATGTTCCCATTGAAGGCCAAATGTTCTACATTTTCAATCATTTCACCAAGCCCAAGAACTAATAATCTGGGATTTCTGTTAGCATTCAGGATTTCATTTACTGAGGTTGTTCAGGTTGAAAATGAAATTGGGGTCATTGTCACTAACACCAACTGTCTCATCTGATTGTAAGTTTCCATTGGTTCTCATTACACTTTTGAACTCCTGGTGAAAAATCTGGAAAATTGTGAGCATAATCTGGGCACATGCTCTAAATTTTGACCCAGAGGAATTGGATCTGAATGCAATTTATAGTAGATCATGCCCAAACGTTTTCACTAGTTAATTCATCAAAACGAAGATGTGTTTTCCAAACACTGATTTTTAAATTCACATTAACTTTGCGAAGACATTTAATCCATATGCTTCTTACTGTAACTCATTTTGTAGGCGAGAACAGGTCTAAGTTCAGGGCTATTTTTTGACTAGGACTCTTTGAGTGTTTTTAATTAACATTTAAAAGGTTTTTTTTTTTTTTTAAGGCAAGAAATTATTTGACAAAGTTAAGGCCATACACCAAAAGGTTAGTGTTTTGTCTAGAACTCTGCATACATGAATCTTAAATGAATCTTAAACCACGATAAAATAAGCTGTCTCACTCTTTGAGAAAAGTGACAGAGAATAAGAAATTAGAAAGTTTGTCTTTAAGGAGCTATGAGCCCTTGAGTTGGAATCAATTCAGTGGCATGTGGTTTGGTTTTTGGTTTTAGAGATCAAGGAATGGCAAATGGAGAGGAGTCTGTTAAAAAAAAAAAAGATAAATCATCATACACTAATAATTAGACCATGCACAACTTAATAATTTCTTATATTTTTTTGAGGAATTCAATAATTTTGGTCCAAGGTTTTTCTCACTTACTTAGAGGTAAATTTAAAATCTACCTCCGAAATTGGCTACCTGAGATAAGATAGGTAGTATTTAGTCAGAGATAGGTGCGTGCTCATATGAGTGTTCGTGTGTGTGTAGGGGTGTGTGTGTGTGTGTGTGTGTGTGTGTGTGTGTGTTAGAGAGAGAGAAGAGAAAGGGTATGAAGATAGGGTTTCTGTGATAATGCCTAATACTAATGCTGGGGACAGCGAGTGGGCATTTGGTCAGCTGATACTATGACAAAATAAAGAATATTAAGCAAGTTCTGGAAATCAGTCAGGGTTGTCTACTGAGAAGAGGAAAAAAAAGAAAATGAGGGAGAGAGGCGGTGAGTGTTGGGGGAAAAAAGGAGTGTAAGCTAGGGGAAAATCAGAGCTTTGATAACCAGAAATAAATTGAAGTCTGTGTGGTAACCACCTTACAAAAAGGCCCCCGATGATTATTGTTTGCAGGTACTCATGCTCGTGTGGCGTGTCCTCACACATTGAATCAAGGTTGGCCTTGGGTGATCAATAAAATATGACAGGAGCGATGGTATGTAACTTCTGATGCTAGGTCATAAACAACACTGCCGCTTCTGCCTTGATCTCCTAAATTGCTCTCTCTGGAGAAATTCAGCTGCCAGGCCATAAGAACACTCAAGCACCACCTGTGAAAAGGAATGGAAGCTCTGGCCACAGGCAAGCTCCAACTTGCCTGTCGGGTGAGTAAACCACCTTGAGAGTTGATTCTCCAGTCCCAGTCAACTGAAAGCCTTCTACTGACTGCAACCCCAGTCCTCATGAGCGATCCCAAGGAAAACTGCTCAGCCAAACTCCCAAGTCCCTGACCCACAAAACCATGATAAATAACCTGCAATATGCAGATAACACACCTTGCTTGCCAAAAATGAAAATGACTTGAAGCACTTACTGATGAAGATCAAAGACTGATGAAGGCCTTCAGAATGGATTACACCAGAACATGAAGAAGATGTAGACTAATGGATGCATTCAACGGTGGTGTTGGTGAAGAATATCGAATATTCCACGGACTGACAAAAGAATAAACAAATCAGTCTTGGAAGAAATACAACCAAAATGTTTCTTAGAAGTGAGGATGGTGAGACTTCCGATTCACTTACTTTAGACACATCGCTAGGAAAGGATCCTTCTCTAGAAAAGGACATCATGTTTGGTAAAGTAGAGGGCCAACAAAAATCAGGGAAACCCTTGATGAGATGGATTGGCCCAATAACCACAACAATGGACTCAAACATACCAAAGGTCATGAAGATGACTCAGGACTGGCCAACATTTCATTCTGTTATACAGAAGATTGTCATGAGTTGGGAGCCAACTTGACAGCAACTAGCAACAACAATTGTTTTAAACCACTACATTTAGGGTGATCTGTTACATAGCAATAGATAAATAAACCATCAGAAAAAGAAGATTCAGGAACAAAAGATACTCAGTAATTTAGATATCAAATATTTATTGAGTGCTGGAGACTTTGAGATTTTAAGGCAGAAAAAAATTGATACAATCTGGATTTAGAGAACTTACATTCTAGTGACAGTAGACCCATTTCAATGTTTTAAAAGCATTTTAAATTTTATCATATTAGTAATACAGTAGTTACAATGAAGACAAATCCCATTAGAGGATAGTAAGGGGCTGAAATAAAGAAAATAAGAAGTTAAGTGGGAGATGAGTATTTACAGAAGACTTAGTATATCTACTTATTTTGTAGATAGTATATCTACATATTTTGAAGTTTTTCATTTATTGGAGAATGGGGAAGTGAATAAATTGTGCAAACAATTGGAGAAGGAGTTTGGGCAAATATGTTCCTATTGTTACTATCTAGTTTTAGAGACTTTAATACCCCCAGGATAAGCATTTTTGGAATTGGTTTGTATTTGGAATTCTGTAATATCTTCTAAGCATAGTAATAAAGAACAGAATCATTTCTATGGAGTGTTATGGTGAAGAATCTTCAGGAAAAACTTTGGCTGGATTATAGTTTACAAAATGCCTAACTATAATCAGGAAAACTGTTTGCTTTACCTAGCTCTCCAGCCCAGTATTCCAAAGGAATCATTATGAGTAGTAAGTATGTACATTCTTTTTCTGGTTTAAGGAATCCTAATTGTGCTGAATCATGACGCTGGCACAATATGACAAAATGTAATAATGCAGGTAACATTCAAAAAAGAACATTAATTTTGTATTTGCAATTTGCTATGATTCAAATAGTTCCTATTACTTTAATAGTGAATATTCAATTTGAATTTTATAATTTTTTTTTCTGAAAGGGTTGAATGTCAACTCAAATTCAGTAATTTGCATTTTAAAAAGTATATTTCTCATCAGTGTAAAGTACTATTTGTCACCTGGCAGGTAATAATTTTCTATCCCAACTCTTAGTTCTAGTGAATATTTTCCCTTTCAAAGAATATATTAAATCAAAGAACATAACATATTATGCTAATACAATCTTTGTAAAGGCTGAGATAAAATTTCAAGTACTGATAATTATGAAAACCCTACAAGAGGATTCTAGAAATATTGGTTTTCCTTATTACTGGGGATGCTGTTCTGTAAAAGAAAAGGCTTTTATATATTCATTTTCAAGAGACCAGTTCCAAAGGATCTTTCCAGGAAATATGTTTCTCAAATGGGCCATTTTATTCACCCATGGAAGAGTCACATTTCAAAATTATGCATTTGTATGAGTCATATATATCAGTCACATAAATACATAGATATATTAAATACACACACATATATGTTATATATATATAGTTTTCTCTTAATGATCATTTTGATATTTCAGTATCGATTAGTTCAAAATAGTGTGTATGGTTTTTTTATTTGTGAAATATTATTTACTTCCTTTTTATCATTCTTTTTTTAATTTTATTGTGCTTTAGGTGAAAATTTACAGCCCAAATTAGTTTCTCATTCAAAAATTTATACATTAATTGTTCTGTGACATTGTTTGCAATTCCGCAACGTGTCAGCACTCTCCCCCTTTTCCACCCAGGGTTCCCCATGTCCCTTTGTCCGTTTTCCTGTCCCTTCCTGCCTTCTTGTCTTTGGTTTTGGGCAGGTGTTGCCCATTTGGTCTCATATACTTGATTAAACTAAGAAGCATGGTCCTCACATGTGTTCCTCACATTGCTTGTTTTATAGGCCTGTCTAATCTTTGGCTGAAAGGTCGACTTTGGGAGTGGCTTCAGTTCTGAGCTTGCGGGATGTCTGGGGGCATAGTCTCAGTGATTCTTCCGGTCTCTGTCAGACCAGTGAGTCTGGTCTTTTTTTGTGAATTTGAATTTTGTTCTACATTTTTCTCCCACTCTGTCTGGGACCCTCTATTGTGATCCCTGTCAGAGTGGTCAGTGGTGGTAGCCAGGCACCACCTAGTTCTTCTGGGCTCAGGCTGGTGGAGGCTGTGGTTCATGTGGTCCATTAGTCCTTTGGACTAATATTTTCCTTGTGTCTTTGGTTTTCTTCATTCTCCTGTGTTCCAGATGGGATGGGATCAATAGATACATCTTAGATGGCTGCTTGCAAGCTTTTAAGACCCCAGATGCTACTCACCAATGCAGAATGTAGAATATTTTCTTTATGAACTATTTTACGCCAATTGACCTAGATGTCCCCAGAGACCATGGTACCCAGCCCCCAGCCCCAGCAACTCAGCCCCTCAAGGTATTTGGATGTGTCTAGGAAGCTTCCATGGCTTTGCCTTGGTCAAGTTGTGCTGAATTCTCTATATTGCATGTTGCCTTTCCCTTCACCAAAGTTAACACTTGTCTGTTATATAGCTAGTGACTTCCCTTTTCTTGAGTTTTTATAATAGTGATCTCATACGATATTTGTCCTTTTGTGATTGATTTATTTCACTCAGCATAATGCCCTCTAGATTCATTCATGTTGTGAGATGTTTCACAGATTCATCATTTTTCTTTATTGTTGCTTAGTATTCCATTATGTGTATGTACCATAATTTGTTTATCCATTCATCTTTTTGCTATTGTGAATAATGTTGCAATGAACATGGATGTACATATGTCTGTGTGATGACTCTTACTTCTCTAAGATATATTCAATAGTGTGGGTTTTAAATAATCAAGTGCATTCAATAATTAAATAATTACACAAACATTTATTCAGCACTCAATATGTTTGAAGAATTTGTTAAAGGTTAAGGACTCAAAGAAGAAAGTCTCTTTCCTCAACCATATATTACTGCAGTTCAGGAGATGGGGCATTTCATACTATACTGCTATTTTTTTCAACAGAATGGATAAAAAAGATAACCACCACAGTGAACTTGGAGAGAGACTGAAGTGAAGGAAGGCTTCCTGGAGGAGGTTATGCTTAAATTGGGTCTTGAGGTTGAGTTAGAGAAACAGGAAAAAGTGTTATAGGCAGAAGGACCAGCATGTCCAAAGAGGCAAAGTGAGAAAGAGATACTAAGCTGTGGAAAAGAAGCCGCTTGATATAGCGGGGTTCTAATACATATTCTAATATATGCTTTGTTGGGGAAGGGGGTCTCAAAGGAGGAAATAATAAAAAAAGGGACTAAAAGGAGAGCAAGATTAAAAGGGGCCTTCTTTATTATGACAATGTGACTTTATTCATAAAGCAAAAGAAAATCATGGGGATATTTTATTCCTGTCTTAAATCTGCTTTAGAAAATCTGAAGCAAAAATGAACTACAGATTAAAAAATAAAAAATCATCCTGAGTTATGTTTGCATGCTGATGTTGTCTTAACTCTAAATTTTTAAAAGAGAAACTCAATACTCTAATACTTGTGAAGGTGGCTGGCATGTCAACCTTAGAGAGCAAAATCCTTAATTAAGGCTCAGATCAGCCACAGCGAAGCAGCAATCTTTCCCATATTGATCTGAATAAACTGCTTAGGAGAGTGAAAATGCCATTGTCTCTGTTTATTTTCCTTACACAGCCAGAAGCTGAATTTCCACCTTTTGGGCTTCAGGAAAATAAACCTATGATTCTCCCGTCTGCCCACTGAGCACCCAATCACCCTCACTCTCTGTTTCTGAAAGTTGAACATGGCAGCAGCTGCCCATCAGGAAGACTCTTACACTCTGCATTCTTGTCCTCTGACCAGTGTCCCTGAGGACCTTGCTCTCAGAGCTCGTATGTGGAGGTGCTCTTGATGATACTCTGGGAGACACACAGTCAAAGAACTGATTAGATCACTTGAAGAAATAAACCGTCTTCTTGCTTGGGGCAAGAAAGTCATTCATCCAAGTGAAAAAGCAAAAAGACAAAACAAAACAAAACAAAACAAAACTTACTTCATTCTGTTTATTGTGTAGCCAATACTACTGCAAACCAAACCCATTGTTGTCGAGTCAATTCCTACTCAAGCGACACTATAGGATAGAGTAGAACTGCCCCATGGGGTTCCAAGCTGTAATCTTTATGGGGAACAGTCTGCCACATCTTGCTCCCATGGAGCAGCTGGAGATTTCTAACTGTTGACCTTCCAGATAGCAGCCAAGTGCTTCACCACGGTACACCAGGGTCCTTGTAGCCAATATTACGCCATAGCAAATGCTTTGCGTGTGTGTGTGTGTGTGTGTGTGTGTGTGTGTGTGTGTGTCCAGGAATCAATCCATCTATTAGTTTCTTGGTAAGTTGTCATTAAAGTGCTTTTAATCAAATTACAAGGAATTTATAATTGGATTAAAGACTTACTTTGTATAAGTGACATATTCATGTTAAAAAGTTCATAAATGATACCAGCCAAAGAGATATCATTGAATCTATTCCAGTTCTTGGAAACCCTATGTGTGTTAGAGTACAGCTGTGCTCCATAGGATTTTCAATGGCTGATTTTTCAGAAGTAGGTCACCATGCCTTTCTTCTGAGGTACCTCTGGGTAGACTCAAACCTTACATTTTTCAGTTAGGAGCCAAGTGCATCATTTGTACTACCCAGGGACTCCCACAAATAATAAAGCATGATCATTAATTGTAGATCTAATGCCCACTATCCACACTTAGTGTTTCATGCAGATCCTCAGATGAGATCTATGTGCTGTTGACTCATTAAGGAAGACCTGCCAGGGGAAACTGCCTGAGATCACATGCTTGCTTTGTGCTCACCCCTTCTGTGTCTGGCTACCCCCGCTCTACTACCAATCCCACAGAGGGTAGCTTCTGCTTGATCTCCCGGGGAGCTCTGTAGAGTAAGCTGTGGCCTCAGTATATCTGGAATTAAGTCAAGATTATTGAGGCCTTCATACTCCTACATCCATCAATCACTGATTCAGGGATGGCCCAAGGAGATTTAAATTCCAAGCATTTCCACCTCTTTCCAGGCTCACTGGCTTCAGTAGCCTGAGAGCACTGACCTGAAGAGACCTATAGTTGTTGACTTTTATAAGAAAAGTGTTAGGAAGCCAGGAAGAGCATAAAAACAGTCAGTCAGTCAATCAATCAATCAATAATCTATCTAAGAGGATCCAGGAGGAGCAGAGAAATTATTTGTTTACACTTAGTCATTGATTTAATTGGATGATAGCTTTGTAAACAAAGGTCTGAATAGAAGTTACAGTGACCCCAGGAAAGATGATTTGCAATCAGTCAAGGACATCTTGAAAATTCATGTCACGAAGGCCATCTAATTGTGACATATACACCACCATTTCAAGGCATTTGATTTATTGAAATGTGAAAAAAAAAATTAGGGACGTGGTTATTTTCATTATGCACAGATTCTAGTGAATCATGCACTCTAATGGAAATGTCATTGGGATAACTGTCAGATAGCATTCTAGACCCCATTTTGTTTCATGCCAGTGAGTTAAGATATAAGGATGCTAAACAGATTCCGGTCTTATGTGCTGTGGT
This sequence comes from Trichechus manatus latirostris, assembly GCF_000243295.1. Taxonomy (NCBI): domain Eukaryota; kingdom Metazoa; phylum Chordata; class Mammalia; order Sirenia; family Trichechidae; genus Trichechus; species Trichechus manatus. Next base: position 7,647,670 of record NW_004443950.1, on the reverse strand, counting down.
GGATACTGTGGTATACGAAGAAGATTCCTCTTCAGGGCTGGAACACGTATTTCTCCAGCTGTTGATAATGTTGGATGCTAATGCTGCCGTCTGAATCCTTCCCCTGGAAATTGCCCTTGGCCAAAGGGCTTAACTTCAGCCAAGGCTTGGTCCCCTCTCTGGGAACAGCCTGCATCTTGTAGGAATGCAAATATAAAGATCCAAACTCTATGTCTTAATTTCCACGTCTCTGAAGAACAATCCCAGCTCCAGTGCTCCCTGTTGGACTGGCTGAAATTTCTTTTGCAGACGCATCACAGTTCAACTCCTCACTCTGTCCAGTCCTGCCTCTCTTACTTCCTACAGTTGCTCTTATCAATAGCTGTCTCCAAACCTTCCGCAGGTAGACCTGTACCTCAAAGTCTGTTTCCTGAGGAATATGATGCAAGAGAGTTGGTGACAGACTGGTCCCAGGAAGCAGATGTTAGAATGGGGTTTTGGAGCTAGATTACCATTTATCGGGATAACAATGGCAAAGTAGACCCTATGACTGATGGTGCCCTAATAGCACCTGGCATGCTATAGGGGTGAAGATGGAAAAATTTTCACCTATAGTAAACTGAGGCGGGATACAGGTGGAAGGAAACCACTAACAGGTGCAATATCTCAGGCATTTGAGAGGTTCTAGGGAATAAGTAGGATACCTATGTGGTGCAAATGGTTTGCATTTGGCTGGTAACTGAAAGGTTGGTTGTTCAAACCCACCCAGCAGCTCCGAGGAGGAAAAGGCTTAGTGATCTGCTTCCATAAAGATCATAGCCAAGAAAACCCTATAGAGTAGTTCTACTCAGTAACACATGCCATCTCCATGAGCCGGAATCAACTCAATGGCACAAAACAACAACAGGGAATAAGTAATTATAAGGATTATAGAATTTATAAGGAGCTTGGTGGCACAGTGGTTAAATACTCAGCTGCTAATGAAGGTCGGTGGTTCAAACCCACGAATGCAGGAGAAAAATGTGGCAGTCTCCTTCCATAAAGATTTCAGCCTTGGAAACCCTATGGGGCAGTTTTACCCTGCGCTATAGGTTCACCATCAGTCTGAATTGACTCAACGGCCATGGGTTTGGGTTATGGAATTTTTACCTTTTGCTGGGAGTTATCAAAGTATAGTCATGCACCACATAACCTCCATTTGGGCAATGTCTGACTGCATATACGTCCATGGTCCCATAAGGTTGTTATAGAGTTCAGAAATCCTGATCAGAGAATGGGATGTATGTAGCGAACGTAACAACTTCCCCCACGCAACATGTAGCTCATGTCTCTTGTATACAAAGCAATTGCACTGCCAGGCTTATAATGGTACAGTACATATATAACCCATGAAACATATGTATTGATAGTCATAGTAACTATGTTACTGACTTATGTACATACTGTACTTTCTATCGATACTGTAATGTGAACTTTCCCTATTTACAAATAAAGTTTTCCGTGTAACAGTGTAGACTTCCACTCCTAGGCAGCAGTGTCCAATCTCGTGTATCACGGTTCTTGAGTGTTGTAGCATTATCTCTGTTTTTCTTTCAAAAATATTACCGTTAAGTGCTTCATGGCTTCCAAACACACAGAAACCAGTGCTAGTGATAGCAACAGCAAGAGGCAAAGGAAAAGTATCAATTTGGAAGTGAAACAAAAGGTTATTAAACAACACGAAGGTAGAAAATCAGTGAATGCTGTTGCTCATGATTTCAGCATATCGCACTTGACAATCACGATGATCCTCAAAAAGAAAAAATTCTCCAAGCTATTAAAGGATTGGCTTCGTGGAAAGCTATAAGGCTAAAAAAAATTGGAGAGGGACCTATACCAGATATGGAGAAATCGCTAATGACGTGAATTGAGGACCAAACACAAAAGTGAATCTCAGCAAGATCGCGATCACTGCTAAGGCAGGAAGCTTATTTGAGACGCTTAAAGAAAAAGCAGGAGCAGACTATGATATGGTATTCACACAATGTCCAAATCACATAAAGTCCTATTTCACAGAAGGTAATGTGGACGTTAAGCGAGACATGACTGTACTGCAGAAATACAGTGAAAGTGAGTGAGAAATTACCAACGATATCACCAATTAAAAGCTAAATTTGAAAGACAGAAGCTCTCTGTGGCAGCATATAAAACAGATTCTTGCCTCCTGCAGTTTGGACTCAGAAGACATAGGCTTAATTATAATGCATTCATTGAAACGGTTGAATTCTCAACTCCAATAAGTCTGCTATGCTAAGGTCAGAATGCTAACTGAAAATAACTGAGATCCTGACATCTGAGACGGAAACACCTGTGTTGATTCACTCAGAGATCTTGAATTTCCCTATTCTCCTGCACTCTGGAGCTGCAGAAGTATCTCATTCTACCAGATAAAGACTAGGACCCTTCCCCACCCCCTTATTTGAAGATGGTGCAGAATCCTTGCATTGTAATACATACATGTTCTACTCAGGTTATACTTCCACCTTCCTTTCTGGTTATCAGATCAATAACTAGGGTCAAGTCACAACATGACAACTAGGAAAATCCAGGGTCTGCTAAGGAAGGAAAGAGGTATGCATGGAAGCACACAGTACTTAACAGTATTGGTGTTGTTTCTAGCTGCTGTCCAGTCGATTCCAACTCATGATGATACCGTGTGTGCAGAGTAAAATTGCTCCATAGGGTTTTCAAGGCTGTGACCTTTCGAAAGCAGATCGCCAGGCCTGTCTTTCGAGGCACCTCCTGACATGATTGTTGTTGTGTGCCATTGAGTCGATTCTGTCTCATAGCTACCCTATAGGTACAATCTCCCCGTAGGATTTCCTTAACAGAATAGTATATACCAAAAGGAGCTGAAAGAGAAAATATGGTACTGAGCAAGAAGATAGAATAACTTGACTCGGTGAGTAGCAGTGGAGTCAGGGACAAGTGGTCAGATTCTGGATATAGTTTGAAGGTAGAGCAAAAAAGATTTTCTGATGGATTGGCGGTGGTAGCAAGAAGTTAAAGACGTCTTCAAGATTTTGTGCCTGAAACACACACACACATGCATATGTTCCTTTAAAATAAACTAGCGATGAAAAATGTTAGTAATAGTAATGTTCTCAATTTTTATAGCATTTAATTCATGTATAATTTTCCATTTTGCTATATTGTATTCATAACATGATTTTGATAGCTACATAATATATATTGGTTTACTTTAACATTGACACACATAAATTGTTTCCATTTTTCATTACTATTAGTAATATTGAAAAAATATACATTAATACATAGAACATTGCATTTAGTTTTAATTCTCCAAAATGACATGACTGGCAGTAACATTTTAGGAAATACATCCTGGCTTTCTCTATACTAACCATTATTTTATATATATATATTCATTATATATATATATTCACATATATACAAATTTTATATATAATACAATATTTTCCAGTATAATAGAATAAATTGTAACTCACATAAATATTTTCATTTATTTGATTACCAATGAGACAGAATCTTTACTGTATACTTGATAACTAGTTAATATTTCCTCTTTCACAAATGGTCTGTTCTGGCCTTTCTGTTTTTCCACTTCACTTCTTGAATTCTTGGCATTTTTCTACTGATATGTATAACTTTGCTATATTAATAAAGGCTTTGTCAGTTTGTCACATTTGCTGAAAATATTTTTGGCAGTTTTTTTTGAAATAGACTTTTTTTAGCTGTTTGTTGATCTGTTGCTTTGTGATTGCTTGTTTATTTCTAAATTTAAAACTGTATCCACATGTGAGAGATTTTTCTCAACAGTCTATTTCATTCCCTTCTAGTTATCCATGCTTTCACCTTAATACTGAATCTCCTTTTACTGCCTGAGATACCGTTGCGGTGTAGCGACTTCATCATTTTATATTTAAAGAAACTAAGGTGGAACGAGAAGGTAAATGTCTTATGCAAGCATTATCCTACCCCACACCTACGGCTGGTAAAAGATAGAACTCAGAATAAATTGTGCTCATCAGGAACCTATACATAGACCAAGAAAAAGTCTTTCGAACAGAACACGGGGATACTGTGTGGTTTAAAGTCAGGAAAGGTGTGCATCAGGGTTATATCCTTTCACCATATTTATTCAATCTGTATGCTGAGCAAATAATCCAAGAAGCTGGATTATATGAAGAAGAACATGGCATCAGGATTGGAGGAAGACTCATTAACAACCTGCATTATGCAGATGATACAACCTTGCTTGCTGAGAGCTTGAAGCACTTACTGATAAAGATCAAAGACCGTAGCCTTCAGTATGGATTACACCTCAACATAAAGAAAACAAAAATCCTCACAACTGGACCAGTAAGCAACATCATGATAAATGAAGAAAATACTGAAATTGTCAAAGATTTTGTTTTACTTGTTTCCACAATCAACACCCATGGAAGCAGCATTCAGGAAATCAAATGACAAATTGCATTGGGCAAATCTACTGCAGAAGACCTCTTTAAAGTGTTAAAAAGCAAAGATGTCACCTTGAGGACTAAGGTGTGCCTGACCCAAGTCATGGTGTTTTCAATTGCCTCATATGCATGCGGAACCTGGACAATGAATAAAGATGACCGAAGAAGAATTGATGCCTTTGAATTATGATGTTGGTGAAGAATATTGAATATACCAATGACTGCCAGAAGAACTAACAAATGTGTCTTGGAAGAAGCACAGCCAGAATGCCCCTTAGAAGGAAGGATGGAAAAACTTCGTGTCATGTACTTTGGGCATGTTATCAGGACGTATCATTTCTAGAGAAAGACATCATGCTTAGTAAAGTAGAGGATCAGCAGAAAAGAGGAAGACCCTCAACGAGATGGATTGACATAGTAGTTGCAACAATGGGCTTCAGTGTAACAATGATTGTGAGGATGGTACAGGACTAGGCAGCATTTCATTCTGTTGTACGTAGGGTCGCTATGAGTCGGAACTGACTCAATGGCACCTAACAACACCATCTGCACTGGTAGCAAGACATCAAGTAACGATATTTTCTATAGACGATGTTAGATCTAGTGTTTTTAATTGATTGATCCATAACTACATGCCATGTTGTTGTCGGTTACCATCAAGTCAGCTTCAACTTGGGGTGACTCTATGTACAACAGAACAAAACGCTACCTGGTTCTGCACCATCTTAAGGATCACTATCTTCACCACCCATCTGTCAGTTTGTTGTACTGTGGTGGCTTGCTTGTTGCTATGATGCTGGAAGCTATGCCACTGGTATTTTGGTCACCCATGGTGAACATGTTTCAGTGGAGCTTCCAGACTAAGACAAAGTAGGGATGGCTGGCAATCTACTTCTGAAAATTAGCCACTGAAAACCCTATGAGTCACTACAAAATACACCAGAGGACAGTTTAAAAAAAAAAAGAGAGAGAGAACAGCTTCCTAAATGTGGAAAGTTAAATAGTGCAAGACAATGCCTATTAGCTCCAGTAATTCACCACTCCTTTTCCTTTCCAGAAAGAGCCCTGGTGGCACAATGGTTAAGCGCTCGGCTGCTAACAAAAAAGTCAGCGGTTCGAACCCGTCAGCTGCTCCATGGGAGCAAGATGTGGCAGTCTGCTTCTATAAAGATTACAGTTTTGGAAACCCTATGTGGCACTTCTACTCTGTCCTATAGGGTTGCTATGAGTCAAAATCAACTTAACAGCCAAAGGTTTGTTTTGTTTTGTTTTGTTTTGTTTTTCCTTTCCAAAGAATCCCTGGTGGCGCAATGGTTAAGTGCTTGGCTGCTAACCAAAAGGTTGGTGATTCGACATCAGTTCCACGGGAGAAAGATGTGGCAGTCTGCTTCCGTAAAGATCACAGCCTTGGAAACCCTATGGGACTGTTCTACTCTGTCCTATAGGGTTGTTATGAGTCAGAATCAACTCAATGGCAATTTTTTTTTTTTCCTTTTCCATATTCAGGTCATTGTATCTATCAAATAAATGCACCTACATTTCTAGTGGACTCTATATTCTAATACAATTATTGGCCAAGTCAAAGAATATTTACTGTTTAGTGTCCAGCTTACTCTGTATACTGATCTTGGACCAGGGAGATGAGATGCAGACTCAGTAAGAACCAAATAATGTCAATAATACTTTTTGGGAAAAAAATGAATAAACCAATGGGAGGGAGAAAGGAGAGGAAAAGCTGTGACATTCTTAATACCCTGGATATGAAATAGCATTTCTCACACCATTATCAGGACAATTTGAAGTTACTCAAATGGAGTCTAATTAGCTTGAGAAGAACCAGCAGGTTTGCTAATAGCTGTTGGGGCCCCTGTCTTTGAAGACTTCAAATTCAGCATCATGTTCTCTGCCAAGACTTCAGTGGGTTGCAGGATAAGCAAGGAATATCTGGGGATGGCAGGATGCTTTATAGAGAGAAATGATTGACCAATCCACCTGTTAGACTCCTTGCCCACACCACTATACTGACAGAGCTGTGGCAGGTTTGAAATGTAAAGATCTGAATACACAGGACACTAAGTCCTGTTTCCAGATCCTCTTATAAGTGATTAGAAGGCTTGAAAGAAGAGATTTGAGGAAATGTGTTCAACATACTCAGCTGAGAGTTTATTGTTCTTATTGTGCCATCAAGCCGGTTCTGACTCATAGCGACCCTATAGCCCCTAAAACACACTCTTCCAGCTTCATCAGCTCTCCTATGGATCAAACCAAAACCCATTGCTGTCGAGTCAATTCCGACTCATAGTGACCCTGTAGGACAGAGTAGAACTGCCCTAAAGGGTTTCCAAGGCTGTAATCTTTACGGAAGCAGGCTACCACATCTTTCTCCCAGCGAGTAGCTGGTGGGTTCGAACTGCTGACCTTTCAGTTAGCAGCTGAGTATTTAACTACTTCACCACCAGGGCTTCCCCTCCTATGGACAGGTGTGGGCTTGTCACAGCTTCCTCCATCACTCCCAAGGCACAATGGAAAACATAAAAATAAAAAGCTAACTTCTTTCTCCTCTCATGCAAAGTTAGAATCTCTCAGTTTCCTAATCAATACAAATTAGGGTATCTTCAGAAAAAAAAAGAAAGAAAAAAACAAATTGTCATTTTTCTTCCTTCTTTTTATTGCGTCTGTATCTCTTTTATTTCTCTACACATATTTTTCATATTCAATGTCATTTTCTATATTATAATAGTTTTGACTATTAATGAAGTCTTTAAAATCAAAAACAGTGTAATTTAGAAATTTAGAATCTAATAATGTTAAAACATTCTAGGAGTAATATTAAAATGCTGCCTGACTCACAAAACCAACAACCCAGCCAACAAACCTTGCTATTTGTCAAAAAATTATTAAAATGTTATATGAAAAATTTTTATTATTTTAAGACTAAGTATTTTGAAATGAAATTACTATATTTAAAGTACACTGATCTAAATTATTGGCTGACTTATTTGGGATACTTACTATCAAATTAAAGTTAATATAGTCATGTGATCAACTTTTTTTTAATTGTTATAGTTTAAGTGAAAGTTTACAATTCAGGTTAGTCTCATACAAAAATGTATACATACATTGTTATGCGACCCTAATTGCTCTCCCTATACTGTGACAGCACACTCCTCCTTCCCACCTCTGGTTTCCTGTGTCCATTCAATCAGCTCCTAACCCTCTCTGCCTTCTCATCTCACCTCTGGACAGAAGCTGCCTGTTTAATCTCATGTATTTACTTGAGCTAAGAAGCACACTCCTCACGAGGATCATTTTAAGTCCCACAGTCTAGTCCAATCTTTGCCTGAAGAGTTGGCTTCAGGAATTGTTTTAGTTCTGGGTTGACAGAGGGTCCGGGGGCCATGCTTTCTGGCATTCCTCCAATCTCAGTCAGACCATTAAGTCTGATCTTTTTACTAGAATTTGAGTTCTGCACCCCACGTAACTCCTGCTCCATCAGGGTCTCTCCGTTGTGTTCCCTGTCAGGGCGGTCGTTGGTGGTATCTGGGCATCATCCAGTTCTGGCCTCAGGCTGATGAAGTCTCTGGTCTATGTGGCTCTTTCTGTCTCTTGGGCTAATACTTTCCTTGTGTCTTTGGTGTTCTTCATTCTCCTTTACTCCAGGTGGTTGGGACCAATTGATGCATCTTAGATGGCAGCTTATAAGCTTTTAAGATTACAGATGCAACTCACCAAAGTAGGATGCAGAGCATTTTCTTAATAAGCTTTGTTATGCCAGTTGACCTAGATGTCCCCTGAAAGCATGGTCCCCAGACCCCTACCCCTGCCACTCTGTCCCTGGAAGTGTTTGACTGTATTCAGGAAACTTCTTAACTTTGGTTCAGTCCCATTGTGCTGACTTTCCCTGTAGCGTGTGCTGTCCTTCCCTTTACCTAAGATAATTTGTTTAAAACTATTCTTGAGTTCTTAGAATAGTGGTCTTATATAATATTTGTCCTTCTGTGACTGACTAAATTCACTCAGCATAATGCCCTCCAGATTCCTCCATTTTATGTTTCATGGCTTCATCGTTGTTCTTTATCATTGCGTAGTATTCTATTGTGTGGATATACCATAATTTTTTTATCCATTCCTCCGTTGATGGGCGCCTAGATTGTTTCCATCTTTTTGCTATTGTGAACAGTGCTGCAATGAACACGGGTATGCATATATCTATTCGTGTGATGGCTCTTATTTCTCTAGGGTATATTCCAAGGAGTGGGATTGCTGGATTGTATGGTATTTCTATTTCTAGATCTTTAAGGAAGCGCCAAATTGATTTCCAAAGTGGATGTACCATTTTACATTCCCACCAACAGTGTATAAGTGTTCCAGTCTCTCCACAACTTCTCCAGCATTTATTATTTTTTGGATTAGTGTTAGCCTTGTTGGAGTGAGATGGTATGTCATTGTAGTTTTGATTTGCATTTCTCTAATGGCTAATGATTGTGAGCATTTCTTCATGTGTCTGTTAGCCACCTGAATGTCTTCTTTGGTGAAGTGCTTGTTCATATCCTTTGCCCATTTTTTAATTGGGTTATTTGTCTTTTTGTTGTTGAGGATTTGCAATATCTTGTGATCAACATTTTTAAATGATTCAGAATGGACAATTATTTTCCTCAAAATAAAATGAAATGAAACAATAATGAATCTCTCAATTTTTTACCAAATTTCAAATAATTCATTAGACTACTGTCAAATTTTAATACACAAAAGTATAGAATGTTATTTTCATTTTCCAAAGGAAATAATTTTTATTGCACTCACACACTTTGATGAAACTGTCTTTTTAAATAGTTTTTCTTCTTTTAATTGTATTAATAGTGTGATTACCAACAACTTTTATTATTTTTATTAGGTATTGTCTTAGTCATCTAGTGCTGCTATAACAGAAATACCACAAGTGGATGGCTTTAACAAAGAGAAATTTATTTCTTCACAATCAAGTAGGCTAAAATTCCAAATTCAGGGCATCACCTCCAGAGGAAGGCTTTGTCTCTCATGAACGTTCCCCGGGACTAAGAGCTTCTCCACGCAGGGACCCTGGGTCCAAAGGACACGCTCTGCTCCTTGCACTGCTTTCTTGATGGTATGAGGTCCCCAACTCTCTGCTTGCTTCCCTTTTCTTTTATCTCTTGAGAGATAAAAGGTGGTGCAGGCCACACCCCAGGGAAACTCCCTTTACATTGGATCAGGGATGTGACCTGTGTAAGGGTGGTGTTACAATCCCACCCTAATCCTCTTTAACATAAAATTACAATCACAAAATGGAGGCCAACCACACAATTCTGGGAATCATGGCCCAGCCAAATTGATAGACACATTTTTGGGGGAACATAATTAAATCCATGACAGGTATTAACTTTGGATATAAACCAAACGCGAGACTAACTATTTCTCTTTAAAAAAAACTACCAACTATATTCACTGCCAAGAAGTTTTGGATGTCAGAAGCCTTTGAAAGCTATAAACTTATTTTAGTAAACATGGAAATATTTTTCCATAGCATGTGAATATACCAAAATAGCTTTTGTACATTTGTAATACAGAACATAAGGCCAGCATGAGACTTGTTTATTTTCTTCAGTATATTGTGAGAGTGAGAAGGGGTTTTATTTTTCTCTTGGAAAGATGCAGGTGGAAATGGATTAAAATTGCATTGGGAAACATTCATGTAGAACATATAGAGACTTCTTCTTTAATAAAATGTCTACCTAGATAGTTTCTGTAAAGGTGTTTTAAACACAAATGCATTTAGCTTGTTGAAGTTAAATTCTTCCCAACACAGGAGAAACAGATATGTCCTATATGCCTAGACTGTAACACACACACACACACACAAATTAGTTCTCATAGCTTAAGATATAACTTTGTGACTTTGAAACACTTGGATGATATAAATCAAGCTTGAACATTTTATTCTCTGATTAATTGAAGGGAATTCTTTGCCCAAACATGACCATTCTTATGGTCATCAATGTAGAAATCTATTAACGATAAAGATGATAGAAATAAAAATAAATGTTAACATGTGTTAATGTTCTCACCATGTGCAAGACATGCCTTGTTTTATTGCATCCTTGCAATAGTCCTATGAGGTAGGATAAAGTATTAAGCTCATTCAACAGATGGGGAAGCTGACACTAAGAGAGCTAAAAATGAATCACTCAAGGTCATTAAGCTACTGAGAGGCAAAGCTGGGGTTGGAACCTGGGCCTGTTGGAAATGAAAGATCTTGTACTTAACCACATTGCTGGCTCTTAAACACATTGTTTACAGGTAAAGGCATGCCATGTTGAGTATTCTCTTTTGCTTTCTTGCCTAATATAGTGAAGGCTTGGAAAAAAAAAAAAAACCAAAAAAACCAACCCCCTTGTCATGAAGTTGATTCCAACTCATAGTGACCCTATAGGACAAACTAGAACTGTCCCCAAGGTTGGATTCAGTTGAGGGTCAGGCTAGACTGGGTTTGAATTTCTGGTGCCTGGGTGTGTCTCCTCATGGCTTCTCTCTTTCTCTTTCTCTCCTTGTGGTATCATTCTCTAGAGCTTCTTCTTATGATTTATGATACTCACAACATGGTGGTTTCAGGGTAGTCATATTCCCTAAGTGGCGGTTGTCTTCCAAGAGGGAAAACGAGGGAATTTTCTATCCTTTTTAAAGACTTAACCTGGATCTGGCATAGTCTTATTTCTGCTGTATTTCCAAAGCAGCCATAATCCTACCTAGAATAAAGAGGTCGAAAGATCAGACTCTAAATTTAGATGTGTTACTAGCGTGCATGTACAAGAGGGAAGCTAACAAAAGGGAAAGGAGGATTTCTTCTCTTTAGAAGACTTTTCAAAGTATAAATTTTGAAATTTACACCCTGAAGTCATGTTAGTTAATATTTTTCAGCTATCATATTTATAAAGATTAGTTTGATACATTAATGGTTGAACCACTAGAAAATAGAAAATAGGGTAAAGCCTGGAGATGAAGAAGAAAGACAATACATGCTTTCCTCTTTTGCAACATGCAACTGTCTGTAATTAATTACGAGACAGGCAATGACCATCGTGTGTGATCTCTAGAAGAAAGATGTCCGAGTCTATATGGCCTATATCCACGTATACATTTGCTATCTGAGCTCCATCAGTTTCGTAGAACTCACTGTTATTTTCAAAAAGCGTAATTGTGCAGATGAGCAACTGGCAATCCAGGATCACCATGTCCCTATGGACACTATAGAGGTTTCCAACGACATTAGACACATTTCAAATTCACTAAGTAAAACCTGCAAGTCTATTCCACACTTTAATGTCAATATCTCTTAATACATCAGAAGGTTCCATGAAAGAATATTCACAACTCACATCCTGAATATTCACCACTTCCAATCAATATGTACATGAACAGTCAAAGGCATACTTTAAGTGAAACAGTGAAGGATAACCAAATTAGTCTTACTTTTAAGTTAGCTATTGCCTACTTGTTGTGGTTCTGTCTTACCAGATACCACAGGTGTTGGGGTCCTTCTGTCTCAACCAGATCCAAGCCTGCCCAGTGTCCACCTTCTGCACTTAGCTACCATAAGACATGCCATAGGGTAATGTAGACAATTTTAGTCTTGGAACTCTGCTTGTTTTTATACCTTAGAGAGTTCTCTTGGACAGCCTAAAACTCTCAGGAAGTTTTTTTTTTAAACCTTCTTTTCACACAGGCCTGCCCTGGAGACTATACTGCTTTTCTGTGCCTGTCACTTCTGACTCACTCTGAGGATGGCTGTCAGACTCGATGGATGGCATTAACAACTTCTTCCTTTTTACAAAAAACAGCAACCACGTGTATCCTCTGAGAGGATGCTGCAGACAGCCTTTCACCAGGCTCTGCACCCACTGGATTTTCCAGTTCTAACCTCGATTCTGCAAATGTCTTTCCAAATGATTTCATACTCAGATTTTTACCTCTCTTGTTAATTCCTTTAAATTGACTGCTTAACTCATACTGAAGATCTTTCTGGTTTTATAGTTTATCTCCAATTTGCCTCTTTGCAGACCACACCTCAGTTCCACGAACGAATATTCACAGACTTTTATACATGAGTCCAACACCAAGATATTTCTATTGAATTGTACAACTGCCACCCAGCCCCATATCCTGTTAAAGGAAGACACTCCTTGTAGCACTTTACCCATCTGGGGCAAAAAGACAAATAATGGAAAGTAGTCACTGGAATAGAATGGGACTCTTCCTTTCTCTCACCTAAAGCCCCAGCTCCCAGTGAAGTAGCCCACTGTAGATCATTTATGCTTTCTTTCTGCCTTGATGTACAGCAGAGCCCAACCAGAGAGTAAATTAGGAAAAACTGTGTTGCAATCTCTCAGTAAAATATTATCATGTATCACAATTTGTATATATTTACTTATTTATAAGATATATATATATATATACATATATTTATATATGAGTGTGTATGTGTACTAGCTTAGTAAAATATAATGCATATTATAAGCAGGGTAAACAGATGTCATTCACATGTTCAATATTTATAAAATATCTTGCAAGGATATGTGTGCAAGTAATTTATTTGTGTGATAATTCCAAGACAGCATGATGAGGAAGTGAGAAAATGAGACAGGAAAGAGAAGAAAGTCAATGACAGAACATTGAATGGATCAGTTGGATAATGTAATGGACAATTGGGTTTAATTCTGGTAGACTGTAAAAACCACCTCAGAATAGTTCCAAGAAATCTGGGTTATTCATGCACCAACTCTCATCCTTCATTGGCTGAAGTTTGTCTTGGGAGCATTAACCCATTGGCACTTGTAGTCTGCTTAATTTTCAGGTAAAGAATGTTTCTGTGGTCTGAGGTAAGAAGTAATGACTGTGTGTAGAAACTATCCACGAAGCTGCATGTGGCCTACAGAATCGGAGAGAATTTATGAACAGTGTGCCAATAGTGTTTACAATACTGTATTTATTCAGTTTTCTTTCTGAGCCCAAATAAATTGTTCTATATAACCCTGACAGTGCGTCACCCACTTTTGAAGGCCATAACAAAAGACTTTGTGATTCCTATGGACAAAGAATGGGTTTTAGTAATCTCGTATTCACCCTTGCTGCACCAGGCACTATTCAGTTCTCATTATAGATGCTCAACCAATTCAATCTGGTGCCCAGATAGAATGTTTCATGTTTAAACAGAGATACTCTTTTTAGTAAGTCATAATTTAATTCACTCAAATCCCTTGGCTTGAGGTCTGACTTCACTATGGAATTAGTCTTCATTCATTTTCAATTTAAATTAATTTTCAATAGCAAACCAATGGCATTTGGAGAGTAGAAAAACAAGAATATGTTTCCAAAGTTTCTATTTAAGTCTTCTGAAAGGCTGTATAATTGAATGCATTAACGTTTTAACAGTCCGCATTGCATACCAAAGCCTTCTATAATCAAGTGGCTGGTGAATAAATTCTTGGCACTCCCATCTAGTTTACTGTAACAAATACAATGAAATTCTTTCTGGAATAAACTTTGACCACTAGAGCTAATGGGAATCTGGTTAGGTTTTTGCCAAGCTCAGGAAACATCCACTATCAATAGATGCTGAGAAAATTATATTAGAAATAAATGTTTTAAAAAGGAAACAGAAAGTGCCTCAAAGTTGACAGAAACAATCTGTGACTGTATTATGATTGATTATGGAGAGAAAGATCTGTGGATGCTTAAATATATGCAATGCCTCCAAGTACTTTAGGGTTTGGGGGGGGGGTACTGACCTGAAAGTAAAGTATCTTTGTGAGTCAAGATTCATATATAAATACATTTTAATAGATTGCTTAAAATTCATTTATTATCTATCTAATTGAGTGCAACAGCTCCAAGGGAGTCATTGACCATTTTGTAAATAAAACATCTGTGAAAGATAGGGTCAGTGTTCACAAATTCATGGGACATTTCTGGATTTGATTCTGAAGATAATGGGAATGTTACATAAACGGAAGAAGAAGAGGAGAAAAAAAAAAAAAAACATTGATAAGCTCGAACTACAAGCACCCAAGTTTTGTCAGACTAAATATTTCTAATGGAAAGTTTTCGAGGCAATACAGGTATTAAAATGACCAAGACACATGGGGGCATGTTACAAATTTAAGATATTATTTAGCCTAGTTTCTTGGGGTGTGTGCACGGAGAGGGAAGAGTTAGGGCCAAATCTTTGGCTTTGTTCATCTTTTATTTTTATCCTGTCATCTGAGCAGATAAGAAAATAGGTATCTTAATTTTGTTATTTTGAATATTTAGGAATTGTTAGCTTGAAAGGAAACAGTAGAATACATTTTCAGTGTTCACAGTCTCTTAAGTACTGTGAATAATTTGCCGTTTCAGCCCAGGGCAAGATCAACTGAAGGTAGCAGAAAGAATAATTTCAGGCCATAACATTACTTCCAGGAACTTTTTAACTTCAAAGATTAGTTAGTGTGTGTTTTCCAGCTTTTAAAAATAAATTGATGAATTGTAATCCCATCTCCCATCTTGTCATAAATATGGACACAGTAAGTCAAACGGGAATCAGATGATTCCATGTAATAAATACCAATTGGATTTATAGAAGGAAATGACTTTAAGGAGTTTACCAACCACCAAGACTCTAGGTTCATAATCCTGAGTTACAAGCACACTGTAGTAACACACCACATGACGGGCCATACATAAAATATGGAGAAGATGGTTTCCCAGCATCCTAGATGGGAATGCGGTCTCTCTTCATTAGTAATGACAGGAATCAGCATAGCAGGAACTCTTTCACTTTATTCCTGCTTAAGAACACTTCCTCCTTAAAAAAACAAAAACCTAGTTAGGAGCTAGATGATTAAAAACTTAACTATGGCTGCATTGCTAAGCAGGCCAAGGCTGCTCTCCCAAAATGGTGGATCCTTAGGAGCGTACTTCGGTTGGGAGCCACGCATCGTGATAGATAAGGGTGAGGTGGTAGCCTTCAACTACCACAAAATGCTGGCTTTAAGTTGTCCCTCTTCCACTGGAAAGACCAACCAACCAGACATCTTGCTCATAAGTTTACAATGATTCTGAAGTGGAAATAATCCACTCAATGTTGTTAGTAGCTTGCCAGCAAAGCACGGACAGAGAAGGAGGAGAAGCCGAGCCAGGCATATGCTATTGGAGCTGCTGTCTCCCTAGAGGGCTAGCAGCTCTTCCAGACCATTCACAAGACCAATAAAGACTGGAAATTACAAGGAAAAAAGGTAGTCATGGAAGAATTTGTTATTACAACTCCCCCTCCCCCACAGGGAAACCTTGGTGGTGTAGTGGTTAAGTGCTATGTCTGTAAATTAAAAGGTCAGCAGTTCGAATCCACCAGGTGCTCCTTGGAAACTCTATGAGGCAATTCTACCCTGTCCTATAGTCGGAATTGACTTGACGGCAATGGGTTTGGTTTGGCCCCCGCACATCAAGCGGCAAAGTGTAAAGGCAAAGAGGGGAGAGCACTGATCCACGTACACAAAATACTTGGAAAACATTTTGGAGACACGGAAAGCCAAAAGATTCTGTAGCGTTCGCACGCCCAGTCACCACGGAAGGAGGCTTCCCTGCCATCATGAGTCCATACACCCGGATGACTGCCATCAGCCAAAGAGGCCATGGTGATGCGCTTCAGCGGAAGGAGGGGGGCATACATTTCCTGTTGGCTCTTCTTAACGAAGGGTCAGTGTTTCCAAATCTGACTTGAAAAATACAAAACATTCTTCAAAAAAAGAACAAGAGAATAAAAGTTGAATCATTAGCTGACCAGCAAACTTTGGTCCACTCTGTCCTTTTCACAGTCCCCTTCTAGAACAGTCACCAGTTAATTTTATTTTTCAAAATTCCTTTCATTTCCGACTCTGCCCCTTCACCTCTGACTTCCTTTTCCTAGTCTGTTCCCTGCCATTCTGCTTTTATAAGTGGCTACACTTGCCTTCTGTCATGGATTGAATTATGTCTCCCCCAAAAATATATGTATCAATTTGTCTGGGCCAATTCCCAGTATTGTGTGGCTGTCCTCCATTTTGTGATTGTAATTTTATCTTAGAGAAGATTAGGGTGGGATTGTAACGTCCTTGCTAAGATCACATCCTTGATCCAATGTTAAGGAGTTTCCCTGGAGTGTGGCCTGCACCACTTTTTAATCTCACAAGAGATGAAAGGAAAGGGAAGCAAGCAGAGAATTGGGGACCTTACACCACCAAGAAAGCAGTGCCAGAAGCAGTGCCCAGGGTCCCTGCATGGAGAAGCTCCTAGTCCAGGGGGAGACTGATGAGAAGCCAACAGAGAGAGAATGCCTTCCCTTGGAGCTGACACCCTGAATTTGGACTTTTAGCCTACCTTCTGTGAAGAAATAAATTTCTCTTTGTTAAAGCCACCCGCTTGTGGTATTTCTGTTACAGCAGCACTGGATGACTAAGACACCTTCTGAGTGATTGAAAGAAGCATTTACATCTCTTTCAAAATAAAAGTTACAAGTTATGATACTTAAGTGGAGACCAGAGCAGCAGACAAAGGTCTCATCTTAAATTTTTCTCCCCCCACTCCCCCAGGGCACGACTTGAATTAATTTATTCTTCTTTACTTTGTTGTTGTTGTTGTTGTTAGGTGCCGTGGGGCAGATTTAGACTCACAGCAACCATTTTTCTGCATATAGTCCAGCTTCATATAATGCAACTCAGATTATTTGCTCAGCATGCAGATTGAATAAGTATGAAGAAAGGATACAACCCTGACATACACCTTTCCTGACTTTAAACCACCCACTCTCCCCTTGTTCTGTTCGAAGGACTGCCTCTTGGTCTATATACAGGTTCCTCAAGAGCACAATTAAGTGTTCTGGAATTTCCATGCTTCAAAATGTTATCCATAATTTATTATGATCCACACAGTCAAATGCCTTTGCATAGTCAGTAAAACAGGTAAGCATCTTTCTGGTATTCTCTGCTTTCAGCCATGATCCATCTGGCGTCAGCAATGATATCCCTCTATCCACTTGCTCTCCTGAATCTGGCTTGAATTTCTGGCAGTTCCATTTTGATGTACTGCTGCGATCGATTTTGAATGATCTTCAGCAAAATTTTATTTACATATGATGTTAATGATATCGTTCAATAATTTTCACATTCAGTTGGATCACCTTTCTTTGGAATAGGCATAAATATGGATCTCTTCCAGCCAGTTGGGCAAGTAGCTGTCTTCGAAATTTCTTGGCATAGACGAGTGAGCACTTCCAGTGCTGCATCTCTTTGTTGAAACATCTCAATTGGTATTTTATCAATTCCTGGAGCCTTGTTTTTCACCAGTGTCTTCAGTGCAGCTTGGACTTCTTCCTTCAGTACCATCTGTTCTTGATCATATGTTACCTCCTGAAATTATTGAACATTGATCAATTCTTTTCGGTACAATGACTCTTGTATTCCTTCCATCATCTTTTGATGCTTCCTGCATCGTTCAGTTTTTGCCCAAAGACTCCTCCAATATTGTATCTTGAGGTTTGAATTTTTCTTCAGCTCTTTCAGCTGGAGAAATGCTGAATGTGTTCTTCCCTTTTGGATTTCTAACTCCAGGTCTTTGCACATGTCATTATAATACCTTACTTTGTCTTCTCAAGCCACCCTTTGAAATCTTCTGTTCAGTAATTTTACTTCGTCATTTCTTCTATTCACTTTAGATACTCTGTGTTCAAGAGCAAGTTTCAGAGTCTCTTCTGACCTCCGTTTTGGTCTTTTCTTTCTTTCTTGTCTTTTTAATGACCTCTTGCTTTCTTCATGTATGATGTCCTTGATATCATTCCACAACTGGTCTGGTCTTCAATCATTAGTGTTCAATGCATCAAATCTATTCTTGAGATGGTCTCTACATTCAGGTGTGATATCATTAATAGCTCATGCAAGTAAAATTTTGCTGAAGATCATTCAAAGGTGGCTACAGCAGTATATTGACAGAAATTCAAGCCATATTCAGAAGAGGACGTGGAATCAGGGGTACCATAGCTGATGTCAGATGGATCCTGGCTGAAAGCAGAGAATACCAGAAAGATGTTTACATGTGTTTTATTGACTATGCAAAGGCATTCAACTGTGTGGATCATAACAAATTAGGATACAATTGTGAAACATGGGAATTCCAGAACACTTAATTATGCTTATGAGGAACCTGTACATAGGTCAAGAGGCAGTTATTCAGCCAGAACAAGGGGATACTGTGTGGTTTAAAGTCAGGAAAAGTGTGTCAGGGTTGCATCTTTTCACCATATCTATTCAGTCTGTACACTGAGCAAATAATCCAAGAAGCTGGACTATATGCAGAAGAAAAGGGCATCAGGATTGGAGGAAGACTCATTAACAACCTGCACTGTGCAGATGACACAACCTTCCTTGCTAAAAGTGAAAAGGACTTGAAGCACTTACTGATGAAGATCACAGACCACAACCTTCAGTATGGATTACATCTCAACATAAAGAAAACAAAAATCCTCACAACTGGACCAATAAGCAACATCATGATAAATGGGGAAAAGATCGAAGTTGTCAAGGATTTCATTTTATTTGGATCCACAATCAACACCCATGGAAGCAGCAATCAAGAAATCAAAAGACGCATTGCATTGGGCAAATCTACTGCAAAAGATCTCTTTAAAGTGTTGAAAAGCAAAAATGTCACCTTGAAGACTAAGATGTGCCTGACTCAAGCCATGGTGTTTTCAGTAGTCTCCTATGTATGTGAAAGCTGGACGATGAATAAGGTAGACTGAAGAAGAATTGACACCTTTGAATTGTAGTGTTGGAGAAGAATATTGAATATACCATGGATTGACAAAAGAATGAGCAAATCTGTCTTGGAAGAAATACAACCAGAATGCTCCTTAGAAGCAAGGATGGCGAGACTACGTCTCACAAACTTTGGACATATTGTCAGGAGGGATCAGTCCCCGGAGAAGGACTTCATGCTTGGTAAAGTAGAGAGTGAGTGAGAAAGAGGAAGACCCTCAATGAGATGGATTGACACAGTGGCTGCAACAATGGGCTTAAGTATAAAAACGATTGTGAGGATGATGCAGGACCAGGCAGTGTTTTATTCTGTTGTACGTGTGGTCGCTATGGGTCAGAACCGATTCGATGACACCTAACAACAACAACATACTCAAGGTTGTACTTCAGCTTTCTTAAACTTGTTCTAATTTTCTTCAGCTTCAACTTGAGCTTGCATATTATTTAGTCTACATAGTCTATTTGATTCTTGTGTACTCCATCTGGCGAGGTTCACATGTATAGTCGATACTCATGTTGTTTAAAAAAGGTATTTGTAATGAAGAAGTCATTGGTCTTGCAAAATTCTATCATGCGATCTCTGGCATTGTTTCTATCACCAAGGCCATATTTTCCAACTACTGATCCCTCTTCTTTGTCTCCAACTTTTGCTTTCCAATTTCCAGTAATTATCAATGCATCCTGATTGCGTGTTCGATCAATTTCAGACTGCAAAAGTTGGTAAAAATCTTCAGTTTCTTCATCTTTGGCTTTATTGGTTGGTGAGTAATTTGAATAGTAGTCACAGTAACTGGAATATACATACATACACACAAACATATATATCAAAATATAATTTTTTTCTGATATTTTTTAGAGTTGTGTAGCAAAAAAACAATAAAAACTAGCATTTTAACCATCAAAAAAAAAAAAGAAAAGAGTATTACCTGTGACCCTTCCTTCGAATTTTGTGCATTGGGTAAATTACTTCACTCTCTTAGACCAGTGTCCTCAGTGGTAAAATGAGAAGTTTGGATTAGGTCAGGGATGGAAGCAGGTGGTTTTTGGTTTGGCTTCATTTTGTTTTGTTTTCTTATTGCCTTCTCTATGATCTATTGGCCAGAGGCTACCACCCCAGATTTAAGGGTACACCCAGGCATCACCAGAAAGAGCACAATGATGTGGTGCCAGTCATTGACATGGGAGGTGATAGTTAAGGCTCATTCTTTCCCGTGGTCTTTGACTCTATTATTCTAATTTTACAAATTTCCTTTTGTAAGGAGTTTTGAATTCTTTTTTGTAATCAAGAGCAGCCTTGATTTTAACAAGTTGTATCCCTCCATTAAGTAAATTCATTGGACCAAATTTGTTTTGGTATTTGTCCATTATCAGAAACCATGGATTGAGGGATTGCGTGGCTCTGTGCTTTGCATGAGAAAGTCAGGACTTGATTTATACAAAATGGAAAGGCATTTGATGTGTTTATTAGCACTACTTTTCCCATCTGTAAGCTTCATAAAGCCCTAGCTCTCGGATAAATTTAGAAGGAATAAAAACTGGAATAGTTTAAAGTTGCATTAGTGAAAATCAATTTCAGTGACAATTAGTAACAACTCAATAGTGCTTTGTAATAGGAGCTGACAATCGGTATACATTGGCAGCAGAAACCTAGAGGTCGAGTGCTACATCCTCACTGTCTTACTGTGATTAAGTCCATGATTTGCAGGTCAGATTGCCCTAGTTAAATACTGGGTCCACCACTTAACTAGTTCTACACGTTGGACAAAGCTCCATATAGCCAAAATGGAGATAATGATAATGCTTAATTTATCGTATTTTTGAGTCAGTAAAATGAAACAATCTATTTAAAACATTTAGCCGAGTTTCTGCAAAAGAGTAATAAGTCTTAATTATTATGTTGCTATTAATAGTAGTAATTTGGGTAGTAATAATAAGATTTTCCAGGCAATAGAGTATAAAACCATTGCTGTCAAACCGATTCCAACTCATGGCAACCCTATGTGTTACAGAGTAGAACTGCTCCATAGGGTTTTCTTGGCTGTAATCCTTATCGAGGAAGATTGCTAGACGTTTCTTCTGTAGTACCACTGTTATTGAACGCAATGGGTTCACTGCTTGTACTCTCGTTAAGAATAACTAAGAGTCAAGTGAATTTAAAGCAAGGCGTAGTTTATTACTCGTGGCCAGTAAGGAGATAGGGGGATCAGTCCCAAAGCACTCTCTCCCCAAACAAAGGGCTGGATGAAGTTTTGTACCACGGGGGAAATGAGAGGTCATTTATATTCATTAATTTCATACATATTCAAAAAGGGATGGGGCTAGGATTTGGCAAGAAAGTGGGTGAAGGACTTCTCGCTTTTGAAATGGGCTCGGTCACTGCTTGATGACGTATATCTGGTGATTTTGGTTCCTTGGCATGGGTCTTTTGGTACCTAGGCAGTACTTATTATGGGATGGGGCCATCTGGCGGTCATCCTGGTCTCTCACTGCACATGCCCAGGATTCTAGTTTTAGTTGATTGATCTGAAAGACAGCTGCAAGGGGGAAGGTTAGGAGGAGGCAGCTTAAACTTTAACCGCGAGTGAGGTAAATAATGTTTTGTGGTTTCTTCTAGAAAAATTTTTAACTGACATAACTTGTTGTTTAAGGCCTTTTCTGTCCCTACCTGGTCTCACCACTGGGTGGGTTCCTACCATCAACTTTAGGTAAGTAGACTAGAGCAAACCATTTACATCACCAACTTAGAGACAGTGAGAGCAAGCAAATGAGGTAAAATGCTAATGATGGGTGAATCTAGGTGAAAGACATGGGATAGTTCTTTGTACTGTTCTTTTTCTTATGACATTTTGGAAGTATGACACTATTTGCAAAAAAGAAGTTTTAAAGAAGCACAGATGAAAATAATTGGTAAGAGCAATTCTGGCTCTAAGATAAAAATACTATCACCATTAAAAATAATATCACCTGATATTTAAGGAGAATTTCCAATGTGCCAGGCACTGTGCAAAGCAAGTTATATTCATTGGCTCATGTAATGTTCATAGCAACTTATGAGGTACTGATTATCGCCATCAAATTCAGATGAAGTTGGTCTGAATCTGAAATCTGCAAACCTTGCACGGTCTAGCTCCAAATATGTAAACACTGCAATTTTGCACAACTCTTCTATCCAAGATCCATTGGCACTGGATCTAAATTGAGGAATTCTGAGCACGTAGTAGACTACATTTGCATTCTACTGGATTTGCTTCTATGAGCTGGAATCAAATTGATGGCACACAGCAAGATTTGATTCTGAATTCCAGTTCTGCCATTAACTAGTTTTGTGACATTATCCAAATCCCCTCTCTCAACCTCGGTTTCTTCATAACTAAAGTCAGAAAAGATCTACTTTAGAGCATTTTTTTCAAGTATTAAATAAATATAAATACCAAGACACTTTTGCAAAATGATTGGCACAAAGTAAGAGTTTAATAGATTATAGCTGCTGACACCCTATGTTAAGAACTAATGTATCTAATTAATGATTCTTTTTCTTAGAAAGTCAGAAAAGCTAGAGTGCTACACCTATACTCCTATAAATATATTTAGGAGAACCAGACATATATAAAATGATTCAGACATTAGATTTAGGTACAAATATCCTTCTGATAGATCAAAATCTTGCCTCATTTATTCAATTTTTAAAGTGTATTTTTCATGAAACATGTAAAATGAGCATTTAAGAAGAACGTGGTACAGTGTTTCAGGGGTAACAGAAACTAAAAAAAATCATTAGATCATTTGAAATTCATTGTTTCTGTGAAAATCTGTTGTGATGCTTTTGGAGGATAAAATAATTTGGGGGAGAATTTAACCTTAATTATTCCAACAGGTTCAAGTTTCCTTCTGGAAAACCTCTTTTAGGCAAGACTTCGCTGAGGATTTGGTAAAATATTTGAGTATTTTCAGGCCAATGCTCTTACTTCCATTTTTCTAACTCTAAACAGTAAATATTTCCTGAAGTTTTCTTTTAACAATATTCAGGTAAGAATATTTAAAATAAAAATCTCAGACTTAGAAGGTGTCTTGTGGACGGAGAACCATCTCCTGTATAAATGTGATTGTATTGAAAAAAATTCACTAGAATCTCTGGTTTCCGGAGTCTCTCTGGAGCAGTTATCACGAAACTAACAGACACGTTAAGTATAAAACTCTCCCTAATCAGGCATAATTCCTGGGTGATCATTGTCAGTGTATTTGATGCCTGCTTCGATATTAATTGCACAAATTTCAGGCAAGATTACGCAGAATACAAGGAAAATCAGACAGACCAGGAGGAAAATTTTCTTAAGCTATTTTAGCAGCTTAGAAGTAAATCATAAAATGTCAAGCTACAGAAATTGGCTCTGATAAATATGATTTTTTCCTGAATTAGTTCACTAAGCTTTTATCCTTTCTGAACACTTTTAGTCAATCCTAAATACTTTAAATGCCAAGCTTAATATTGAACAGTTATGCTACAGCACATACAGAAGATTGAAAGCAGCAGTTATTATAGATGAGAATGAGTTATTTTATCTTCATTTAGACGCCCAAAATGAAAGAAAATAACCATCGTGTGAAAATATTGTAAACAAATGAATACTTCTAGAGAAGTCAGGTTGTGGCTACCAAATAGGAAAATAAGAATCATAAAAAAGTACATTTATTTCAACCAAATTATGTCTACAGGATATGCCCCTACCCCCCGCCACCTTCCCAGGGAGTAAATGTGTCTGAGTTCCCATGAGGAAATGCATGGTCCTAATTGTAATTTAATTTTACATTCTTATTTAGGGAGATTTAGAGTTGACAATGGCTCTAAAAATTGCATGCCAGCTGTCACTTGGCTTCCATTCCAGTGCAGTCTTTGCTCGATGCACATGAGGAAGTCCCAATAATGCTAAGAGGACTTCTGCATGGAAGGATATTTTACATTCCTAGACTGTCTAATAGAAATATTATTTCTGTTGTTAAAAAGAGTCATATATAAGCATGATCCATTTTTCAAGTTTCCCAAAGAAACACTACTTTGTGATCATTTAACTCCCAAACTATGATTTTAAAACTATTAGATAGGGATCACATGGAACCTAAGAAAGTATTCTAGATCAGAAGCCCAGAACTAGCCCCCACCACTTACTAGCTGTGTGACTTTGGATAATCAGGTCATCTTTCAGAAATTTGCATACTTCCATTTAAACTAGTTTGATGTGACTTTAAAAACATGTCATGTTTTCCTTTCTATTTATAGTGCTTGATGCAAAATTGGTGAATTGAATATTTCTTCCATAAGTGAAAGAACCAACGATTGTTAACATGACAGTTTATGAGAACTATTCTTTTTTTTCCCAAGCTGAAGAGGAATATTTAGGATATAATAAAACTTCAGTGCACCTTTTATAAAAGGACACCCTCAGTTTATTTTATTGGCATAGAATACAGCTTACCACAGAAATGCAAACCTTGTTTAGAAATACAAAGAAATCAAATCGGTTATTAGTTGTTTAATGTTCATAGATGTTTACCAAATGGTGCTGTTTGTAATCAAGCAGCTGCTGTGTTATTCCCAATGACAATATAATGCTTCAGTGGTTTATTAGGAAAGAGTCCATTCACTGCTTAGCTCTGTATTTTTCCAGAGCTTGTGTCAATATATATCGGTATAGTGTAAAGCAGGGAATTCTGGTTGTCTTACCTGCTGCATTTTGAATTCCTAAAAGGTCTGAGTCATGTTTTTTGGACCTTACTATTAGCCTGCTGCCTGGAATCCAGCAGATGCAAAATAACATTTGCTGCTTGACCAAATACCATAAAGATAAAGGGATAAGAGAAAATAAAAATACTACGTTAAACACACACACATACACACACACACGCGTGAAGTCATCAATAAACACTTGCTACAGGTAATTCCGAATAAGAAAAATAATTTCAGGGAGATCTGAAAAGCATGAAAGAACAGTGATCATTATCTCATTATAAATTGCTTACCAAAGTAATATAACAAGTTGAATGTCTAATAATTTCAAATTTCTTTCCTCTTCAGTAAACAGATGCCCTTCATTTCTCACTTTAAAAAAGAATTATGTAATTAAAACCCATCTAAACCTAAACCCACTTCCACTGAGTCGATTCTGACTCATAGCAACTGTATAAGACAGGGTGGAACTGTCCTGTATGATTTTCAAGGCTGTAATTCTTCATGGAAGCTGTCACATCTTTCTCCTGAGGAGTGGCCGGTGGGTTTGAACTGCTGACTTTTGAGTTAGCAGCCGAGCACTTAACCTCTGTGCCACCAGGGCTCCTAATTAGATAATTAGTCAATGATAAAGTACAAATGCACCTATGTTCTGCTAGCTGTAAAAAATTAAGGAAGTAAAGGAAATTGGCTAAGATTATCAGCAAGTCAGTGACAGAGGTGAATTTAGGACACAGGTCTTTTAATTATTAGCTCTACTTTATTCAACAATTAAACACTACTCGGCAAAAAATTTGTATAAAATATATGCATGACCTTCCTAAGTATTTTTATAAAATATACCGATGGCCTTCTTAAGTAAGCACCCTCTGTGAACTTCTTAAATGTGTTTCCTTACTGAACTAAGATATTAAATGTTCAATAATTTGCTCTGTTTTAGAAGAAACTCAGATTTTCTAGGTAAACATACCCCATTTTATCAGTGGGAAAATTATTTAAGCTAGTGATTTGACATGTTGTTTCATAGCTACTGCCTTATCTTAATTTGGATATAATGTTAATGGAATTATTTAGAAGGATTTTTTTGATGAGAATTTAATCCAAATAATTTGCTCAGCATAAACTTAAATTGAGATTTGTTTCTCTGAGTTATGAGAGACATATTACATTTTGGAAGTTATCCTGGTTGAGTGATGGTTAGCAGTGTTTTTAAAACACTCAGCTATTGATGGTTTCATCTAGAGCAGAATTATTTAATAAACTTTACGAGTCTCGACTTCAGCATCAGAATTGTTTTCCCTGAAGCATTTCTCAAGGTAAAACCAGCTCGCATTCTCATTATCCTCCAGCTCATCTTATTACAGTAAGAAAGCAAATATTATTGAATTGGAAAAGGGGACTGAAAATAAACAGTGAGAAAATATTTGTTTCTCCAGATGTTCTAGAAACACAACTTTCTCCCTTGTTTCTCCACTAAGCACTTAAAATTTGGCGTTCTCCAAGTCAACAAATACCTACTATGAATTAGAGGGAAAAAAGTAAGTGAAATATATACATGCTAGAATGGAACTTAATGAAGTGATGTTATTTCTAGGTTTTGAGAGAAGCAGCGTCCAGTATCCCTCAGGAGATGGAAGCAGGTTTCCCAAAAAGGCTGGGATCATGGACCAGTTTCACTGTGGCAACATTTATAGCAGGGTACTCCTTCCTGAGTGAGTAAGAGATGGTTACAGCAAAGGAATTAGCCAAGCAAAAGCTATGAAAGAAAATGTTCAAATTCGAGGGCTACGTAAGGTGACAAGCCATCTCTGTTTGCCCTTAGACAAATAGGGTTCCCTGGACGCAGAAGTTTTATTTTTAAAACTAGAACAATCCTGGACAAGCTATCCTGGTTTGCCTGAGTCTAAGGGGGTACTTGAAACATAACCAGTAAAAACAAGTGCAGTCAAGTTGACAAGACTCATGGCGAAGCCATGTGTGGCAGAGTAGATCTGTACTCCGTGCTCCATAGGGTTTTTAAAGGTTGTGATCTTACGGAGGTGGATTGTCAGTCCTTTCTTTTGTGTTGCTGCTGGGTGAATTTAAACTGCCAAACTTTTGGTTAATAACCAAACACAAACCTTTTAGAACCTTCCAACTGGGACCGTCTCGGGTAAATGGGGACAACTGGTCACTGTAAATCACCAAGTCGAGAGGCGTTGGAAATGACAGGAAGTTCAGGGTTACAAAGGCAAAACAGAGGATGATGTGGGCCAAAGTACAATCAGATTAACTAAACAGTGTGATGAGATGATGGTCTTGAGTTAATTACCCCCATTGCTGGTTGATTTACTGCCCAGTTCCGTGCACTGGAAAACGAATGGATGAATCAGGATATAGCAATAAATCTGAATTTCTAGCTTGACTCTACCAGCTTTGAATCTTAGGGCAAGGAGCTTCACTTTTCTGAGCCTCAGGATTCCATAGACTAAAAGGGGCTGATATTTCTATCCTGCAGACTTAAAAAAAATGGATGACACGATGTACAGAGCTGTTTTTGTTGCTATTCTTACTCATCTGACTTTAAGGAGTAAGAACTAGGGCAGAAAATAGACAGGGTATCAATATGTCATTTTATCTAGACTTTCTGTAAAATTATCAATTTTCCTTTTTATTTACTTATTTAAACTTTTTTGATGATTTGCATAATTTTTAAATTAATAGGTGAGTTGATGCCTTCAGAAATCCTCTTAAAACTATTCAGATATCCTGATATTCTTATGCAAATAAAATGAAAAGGTAAATGCTGCAAAGTGCAGAGAGTTTCATGAGGAAAGAAGAGATGCCAAGGCAATTAAATATAGGTGATTAATTTGGGAACTTCAGACTATAATATCTTCCAAAACATCATTCTTTTTCTATTGGAGCCTTTAAGATTTGAAAGACAGAATGAGAACTCTGTTGTTCAAAGCTTTTTCAAACATAAACCAAAAAACCAAACCCATTGCTGCTGAGTTGATTCCCACTCATAGCGACCCTATAGGACAGAGGAGAACTGCCCCATAGGGTTTCCAAGGAGCAGCTGGTGGATTCGAACTGCTGATCTTTTGGTTAGCTGCTGAGTTCTTAACCACTGCACCACCAGGCCTTTAAAATCCTCTATTTCAAAAAGTTTAAAAAGAAAATCGTACTAGTAATTACAAGGCAGAGAGTTTATTTTTGAGATAAGGGGGGATTTTAGAGTTTGTATGGTCTGTTCTCACTGTTCTATTAAAAAAGGAGGCAAAAGAAGCACAGAGGGAAGAAATGACATATCCCAAATCACTTTGATATTTCCCCTGATTTCTGGGACCAATATCAAGTGAGGAAACAAAAAATAATAGTTCACTGTCAGTATTGTGGAAGATACTGTCTGTCTTTTTAAAAAATTGTTGTATTGAATTGGATTACTTTGGCTTCCCTGTATTGTTGTTGTTAGGTGCCCTCAAGTTGGTTCTGACTCACAGAGACCCCATGCACAACAGAATGAAACACTGCCCCGTCCTGCTCCACCCTCACAATTGTTGCTGTGTTAGAGCCCATTGTTGCAGCCACTGTGTCAGCCCATCTAGCTGAGGGTCTTCCTCTTTTTCGCTGACCCTCTACTTTACCAAGCATGATGTCCTTCTCCAGGGACTGGTCCCTCCTGATAACATGTCCGAAGTACATGAGACCAAGTCTTGCCATCCTCGCTTCCAAGGAGCATTCCAGCTGTACTTCTTCCAAGACAGATTTGTTCATTCTTCTGTATTCACTGTTCTTCACTAACACCATAATTCAACGGCATCAATTTTTCTTTGATCTTCCTTATTCATTATCCAGCTTTTGCATGAAAATATCATGACTTGGTTCAAGTGTACCTTAGTCCTTAAAGTGACAACTTTGCTTGTTAACACTTTAAAGAGGTCTTTTGCAGCAGATTTGCCCAATACAATACGTCATTTGATTTCTTGACTGCTGCTTCCATGGGTGTTGATCGTGGATCCAAGTAAAATGAAATCCTTGACAACTTCAATCTTTTCTCCGTTTACATGATGTTGCTTATTGGTCCAGTTGTGAGGATTTTTGTTTTCTTTATGTTAAGATGTAATCCACACTGAAGGCTGCAGTCTTTGATCTTCATCAACCAGTGCTTCGAGTCCTCTTCACTTTCAGTAAGCAGTTTTGTCATATGCATACTGCAGGTTGTTAATGAGTCTTCCTTCAATCCTGATGCCCCGTTCTTCTTCAATAGTCCAGGTTCTCTGATTATTTGCTCAGCATACAGATTGCATAAGTAGGGTGAAAGGGCACAACCCTAACACACACCTTTCCTGATTTTAATCCACACAGTATCCCCTTGTTCTGTTCAAAGGACTCTCTCTTGGTCTATGTACAGGTTCTTCATGAGCACAATTAAGTGTTCTGGAACTCCTATTCTTCACAATGTTATCCATAATTGTTATGATCCGCACAGTTCAATTTGCCTTTACATAGTAAAACACAGGTAAACTTCTTTCTGGTATTCTCTTCTTTCAGCCAGTATCCATCTGATATCAGCAATGATAACCCACCTTCCACATCCTCTTCTGAATTTGACTTCAATTTCTGGCAGTTTCCTGTTGATGTACTGCTGTAAATGTTTTTGAATTATCCTCAGCATAATTTGACTGCCATATTGGTAATAAATAAATGAGAGATCTACTAAGAATAAAAAATGTAAATGCTTAATGGTTGTAAGTGTGAATCATAATAATTCCCTTTTATCTATTTGTTTTCATTCAAATATCCACAGTTAGAAATTGAGATTATCATTGGATTTACAGAGATGATTTTCTGTTAGGAGCTGAAATTTCCCAAGGGCAAAGAGTATCACTTAACTTACCCAGATAGGAAATGACTGTTTTTAGCAAGGGTTTGAGGTTTATAAAGAAAGTGTATTGTGTGTATGTGTGTGTTTGTGTTATTGTATGATGGAAGACATTCAACCAAGCAATTAGCGTTAGCATCCAATAAGTAAGAAGATCGTTATAATTTTTTTTTCGGATAACTAGCAATTTAACTTGGAAAAAAAGTGGTTAAAGGCATATATACAGTGTTTATGTAAAGAACTGAGCCATTGAAAAGCAAATTAAAACAAACAAACGAAAAAAAAAAAAATAAAAACACTGGGAGCTTGGAACTTTAACACAAAATAAACAATGGTAGGAAATAATTGAGTTACTCAGCAGATTGAACGAACTCATAGTTTGGTGCTTCAGAGAAAAAGACAAAACAAGATTCACACAGTATTCGTTCTTGAAATCTTTCATGGAAGGATCGGGGTTTCTGCTGAGAGAGAGAGGATCAGTAAATATTGCAGGATTGGTTAATGCTATTCTCCCAGTATATCCTCATACTTGTAGAACCATTTCCATTCTTTGCAATTACCAATTCTCACTAACACTCAAATTGCTTTCCAAAATATATTGCTACTCTTTTATTCTATAGGTTGTGATGGGTGATTCAGAAATAGTTTTATGGTAATGATTAACTTCAGACACATCATTTACACAACAGTGTTGTAGGTGGTTAAGAGTACAAAAGCTGTCCACGATCCTCAGGACCTTTTCCAACCTAGTCCTACCCTACCTTCGAAGACTTACCTTCTCATACCCACTTACCTGCTCTCTATTCCAACTACAGTGGATACTTAACTCCATAGAGTATGTCTGTATGCTTTGCTTATGCCTGTACCCCAACTTAAAATATCTCTCCTCCACCTATCTATGTATCAATTTAACCCTTAAGGTATAACTCAACTGTAACTATTTCTATACGTATGTACTGTTCCTTGTGGTAGAGATCCAATGATTTTTATAACTTATAACACCCTTTGCAATATTCCTAACATTATGTTAGGCATGAACTTGTTGGTCTTCTCAGGTCCTTGGAGATTGTGACCATAAAGAGGTCATAAGCCTGTCCATAGGATGTAGCACAGTGTCTGACATAGTAGTTTTTGTTAGCTGCTTTTGAGTCAGCCCCCAATTCATGGAGACCCAATGAACAATAGGACTAAACACTGCCCTGTCCTGTGCCATCCCCATCATCCTTTGCAGATCAAATTGTTGTGAGTGTGACACAGAGTTGGGCTTAATGCATATTTATTAACTTGGAATGTTAGCTAAGCAGGCCTTTAAGCACACCTACTAGTGTGGCATTTTGAAATTACATATTCTGAGAAGGTTTTGCACCAAGAATGTTGTCCTAATTTTGAACACAAATCGGTAAAAACCATACTTCACTTCATCATTTCTGTGAACACAAATTAAATCTATTATATATAGTTACAAACTTAAAACCATTTTTAGAATTCCTGAACATTAACACACTTCTGCAGAGAGTGTACCTTTTTAATTTCTAAGTAAAGTGAAATATAAGGTCACTCTTGTACTGTATGTTAAAAAGAGATATTTGAAGCCACATATGATTTTAAATAACATCTTGTATCAAATTGATGGAATATTTGCAAACCTCACTTGCCAGTTAAATAAAGATGTTTTCCCCTTCTCTGTTAAATGATATTTTGTCCTTGTAACATTTTTCCGTAAGGCATTTGCTTTCAGCAGTTGTCTCTTATCAAACTAGACAAAGCTTTTAACTTAATTGAATTTGAAACGTACAAAGATTGAGTTGACTTACCAAAATGTATGTGGTAGCTTTAAAAACAAAAACAAAATGGATGAAATTGGCATGCTGGTTTAAGTATGCCCCGTTGAAGAAAAGGTGTAGTAAAATGACAATTTAATTAAAGATAGAAGAGTCAATAAAAATGAGATTAAATACACAATGAAATTTATGATAATGAGTTTGACTGTTCTTAGATCATCTAATATCCAGCCAAATATACAATCTCAAAAACTTTCTAAAATGAAGATGTGCATCAAGGATTCCATCAGTTTAGATATATTTATGTAGCAGCATATTTAATATGATACTCCCTCTAACCGATTAAAAACCATGTAAGCAGAGAAAAAGTCATTTAAAGGAAGAGAAAGAGAAAAACTATCTTCAAATATGGAACCTGAAATAACTAATCTGTTTTGCACCAGTCAGGCCTTAAGGCACGTGATCTTAGGTAAACCACTTCAAATTCCCAGCCCTCAGAAATTGCTTGACAACTGAATCAAATGTCTTTGCAGTCCAAAGCGTCTATGTTCTCCATTCAGTCAAATTCAATCGCCATGGAAATCCCTGAGGCGAGAACAGTTCCCTGCTTTAGTTGGGGTATTTCTTACTGTGAGGAAATTCTTTTCCTGTTTTTTCTCTACAGGAGTGTGGGGATGGGGGAGATAGCACATATAGGATATAGAAAATTCATTGTCAGATAGTCAAGAATAGTAACGATATATATACACACAAGCACCCTGGGTGGCACAAGTGGTTTGCGACTGGCTGCTAACCTAAAGGTTGGTGGTTCAAACCCACCCAGTGGTGCCATGGAGGAAAGCCCTGGTGATCTGCTCCCATAAAGATGATAGCCAAGAAAACCCTATGGAGCAGGAAAACCCTATGGAGCAGTTCTACTCTATAACACATAGGGCTACCACAAGTTGCAATCTACTCAACAACACAGGTTTTCTATAGACGTAAAGAGAGAGAGGAGAGCAAATCTTTTCCTTATATGGAATCCGTAATCTTTATCTACTGTGGCTGTATTTTAATAGTTAGATGTATATTTATCAGACTTTTTTCTTTTGTTTAGTTGTATATGTATGGATATATTGCTGTAGCAATATATGTTTATTTTTAACAACTGTATGAGGTGTGATCAAATCCAAATAAACTGTGCATATATAAAGTGCATAATTTAATTAGTTTTATGTGAAATACCCTGAAACCATAAACTTCATCAAGATAATGAACATTTCCGTCTTTCACAAAAGTTTTCTCAGGTTCCTTTGCAATGCATGCCTTCTCCCATCCCCCTTCCCAAGCAACCATTGTCCTCCTTTTCGTCACTACAGATTGGTTTGCATGCTCTAGAATTGTTTAGATTATTGTAGTTCTATAAGTATTGGAATCAGGTAGTATACATTCATCAACTCTGTTATTCTTTTTCAAAATTGTGTTGGCTATGTTAATTTTCTATTGCTGTGTGACAAATTTGTGACAAACGTTGTGGCTTAAAACAATTCTCATTTATTATTTCACAGTTTTCCATAGATCAAAAGTCTGAGCATACTCAGGGTCTCAAAGCTTAAATCAGTGTGTGCTCTGAAGACTGTATTCTCATCTGAAGCTTAAGGTTGCCTTCCAAGCTCATTCAGGTTGTTGGAAGAATCCTATCCCTTACACTTTTAGGACTTATATCCTTATTTTTTTGCTGGCTATGGGCTTCTAGAGGCAATCCTCAAGTTCTTGGCTCACGGCCCCTTCCACAGGCCTTCTCACACTGTCATGCTTCAGATCTCTTCCTTCAGAAAGGCTCCAGTCACTTTAAAGAGCTCACCTGATTAGTTCAGGCCCAACCAGCATAAAGTCCCTTTTGAATATCTCAAAGCCGACTGATATGGAATTTTAATATCATCTCTAAACTCCCTTCACTTTTCCCATATAATGTAATCTATTCACAGGCATGAAATCCGTCATATTCACAGACCCACTCACAATCAAGGGTTGATTATCACACAGGTATGTGCACAGGGAATGGAAATCTTTGGAGCCATCTTAGAATTCTTCCCATCACAACTCTTTTGTGTTTTTTTGTTTTGTTTTGATTTAAATTTTAGACTCAGCTTGTCAATTTCTACAAAAAAAAAATCATGCTGGATCTTCAATTGGAATTTTGTTGAATCAATGAATCAACTTGAAGAAAACTGACCTGTTAATAGTATTAAATCTTCCAATCCATATGCGTAGTATAATTCTGTATTTACCTTTCTTAAATTTCTCTCAGCAATCAACTTTTAGTTTTTGCTGTAGAGGTTTGCTTTCGTCAAATTCGTTTACATTTTTTCACGTATTTACCAAATGGCCACCCAGTTTTAAGTGATTCCGGGAGTGAAAAAGCTATCTATATGGAATCAAATTGTCAACAACAACTCAAAAGATTAGGCAGGAACCTTAGAGGGCAGTGAGTTTATGGTAATGGCAGAGGAACAACTCAGAAACGAGGGTGAGAATGGTTGCACAGCTTGAAGAATGTAGTCAATGTCACTGAACTGTACATGTAGAAACCATTGAATTGGTGTATGTTTTGCTGTGTATATTCTCAACAACAACAAAATAAATATTTTTAAAAAGCATTCACATTTAGATGCACTGTGATTTAAGGCTGAATGTTGCAGCAGTTTTAACGTTGCTCAGAGCGAGGCACACCTACGAGTGTTTAAGGGTTGCTAAACTCAATGAACCACCTACAGCAAATTTGGGGCCATATTTTCTTTTCCTCTCCTGATGGCCTAGCAGGTTTCTTTCTTTTACTAGCAATGCTAAGCCTAAGGAAAAATCTTGAAACTGTATCTCTGAAGTTTTATACATATTTCACTTTGTATGATGTGCCTACTACTGTGTTTAACACACCTATCCATTAAGCTGACCAATGTCTGTTGGGAGCAGAGTTGCAGACTTTAGTTGGGTTAGCAAGGGGTTTTTTATTTGTGTGTGTGTGTATGTGTGTGTGTTGCTGATGGAATCATGGTGAAATATCCTAATCAATCTTCAATGAGCCTGTATTGGGCCTCATTTAAGGGGGCTCCTTTTATTCGTACAGCTATTCCAGACAGGCTAGTGAAAATCATTAAAAAAAAAAAAAATCAAGAAAGTCAAAAAAACAATGACATTGGAGCAGACAAAAATCCAGACAAAAAGGAACAGAAATCTAAACTATACAGAGAAAGTCAAGACCATAGGTTCAGACCTGATGCAGGAAGTAGTACTGTCATCAACAGAGCTGATCCCAAATGGAGGTTTTCCTCTTGCTGCAATGAGTTCCTTGCTCATTTAGAGTTGGTTCTCCAAAGTGCTTGAACCTAGGTAAAAAGTGTCACCACAGCAAGAACACTTCCTGACAACCAAACTATCAATAAAAAGAAAAAAAACAAAACAAAACAGCAGAACAAAAATACTCATTTATTTCCCAATCAATGTTATTGCTTTTTTTTTGCATTTTTGACAAAAACGACTCAGTAAACATGCTAATGGAGGTGGTGGAAATCATCAGAGCCACCTAGGGTAGAGTGAGGCAAAATAAGCAGCTGTGGAATGTCAAAGCTGAAATCAGGAAGGAGCAAATTCAGAGTATTAAAAACATTTATTTAAGCAAGAAACCCGTTTCTTTAAATAAAAGCAAAGTTAGTGTGAGCCAGAAGATAGATGTCAGGCTAAAAAACAAAATTTCAAACCAAAATGGGGAAATACAGCATTTACCCTCTCTGGCTAGCCTGAAATCACATACTCTGGGGTCTGCAAGAATGGTCTTTCTGTGTGGGTTCTTATGAGCAGCCTTCTGTTGGAATGGGGACGTAATTAAGACCCAGACTATTTACAAGAAAGATTTGGTTCTTTCCATCTTTTTTTAAAAATTTTATTGTGTTTTAGGTGAAAGTTTACAGCACAAATTAGTTTTTCATTCAAAAATTTTATACACAAATTGTTTCGTGACATTGACTGCAGTCCCCACAATGTGTCAGCACCTTCCCCCTTCCGTTTCCACCCTGGGTTCTCCGTGTCCATTCATCCAGCTTTCCTGTCCCTTCCTGCCCTCTCGTCTTTCTTTGCTTTTGGCAAGTGTTGCTCATTTGGTCTTGTATACTTGATTGAACTAAGAATCACATTCCTCACATGTGTTATTGTTTGTTTCATAGGCCTGTCTAATCTTTGGCTGAAAGGTAGACTTCAGGAGTGGCTTCGGTTCTGAGTTAGCAGGGCACCGGGGGGCCATAGTGGTTCTTCCATCTTAAACAAAAACACTGTGGCCCTCCATTCATAACACTACTTTGTCATGCACTTTACAGTGGCATATTATTGTGCATCTTGTTGGAACTGAGCAACAACAAAGATGTCAACACATTTTCT
This sequence comes from Trichechus manatus latirostris, assembly GCF_000243295.1. Classification (NCBI taxonomy): domain Eukaryota; kingdom Metazoa; phylum Chordata; class Mammalia; order Sirenia; family Trichechidae; genus Trichechus; species Trichechus manatus. Next base: position 7,611,590 of record NW_004443950.1, on the reverse strand, counting down.
TGTAAGGGTTTTCCTGATCTGCCAGCCCCATCATGTACTACCTGTTTAACATTAGACAACTGTTTAATGCCCCTGCATGTAAGTTCCCTCATCTGTAAAAGCCTTCCTCACTGGCTTATTGTGAGAATTAAATAAGAGAATGAACATCGGAATTCAGCATAGTTCTTTGCATACTGTGAGCATCAATAAATAGCAATTACGATCCCCATCATTGTAGTTTTTGTTGTTCCTGTTGTCATTGTTATTTGTAGACCAAGAAGAATATGGCAGTTTGACAATGCAGCAAATAAAATATTGGACCTGGTCATGAATTGGATAAAATTATATTTGTAAATCAAATAGTGGAATTTAGAAGCAAAAACAAAAGTCTTCCTCCTCATGGAGCTAATGGGGGCGATTGATATTAGCATGTAATTAAGGCAGTCTGGAGTCTGACTGAAAGAAGTAAAATGTGCTATGGGATGATAGGGCAGGAGACATAATCTAATTTTGATGGACCAAGGGATATCTCCCTGAGCATGAAATTTTTTGAGCACGCTATGTAATCCTGAAAGAGCAAATTATTTAGCATTTTAGTTTCCATATTTGGAAAATGCAAGAACTTGCTCTAGTGGCATTTCTAGTTTCCCTTCTATAGAAAATGGGTCTTTCCACGGCAGGAGTGAAAGAACGTAGGTAAAAATCTCACTAAAGCTTTGGGCTAATGTAAGGTATACAAAGGGAACAGTAATCTAATTTATACCCTCTTTCTTTCTTTCATCCTTATATTGTTTTCGAATTTCATCTACATTTTACCGTTTTGTTTTCCTCCCGTCCCATGAAATACAGCCTATTGTCAGTGATTAAAAAAATACATATGTATCTTAAAAAGTTAAAAAGTAGAAGCAAGTATTTGTCCTCTGTTCTACTCTTGAACACCAACTTAGATATTCCAACTCAGATAATTTTGGTCCCTCTTTCTTTATAGGATGTCAATATTCTTTTAAACTACAATAGACATGTTCAATATGTGCAGGCTTTTTCTCCTTAGTATATAAGAAAAGATATCTCAGAGAATTCTTTTTATCCATTGCCACAATACAGTCTTTGTAGATAATAACAGTTGTGATGGCTACATGGCAACTTTTATCTTCAAGACTTCTTAAATGAAATAAAAATACCATTCTTCATTGAATAATTTTTTTATACAACTTTAACTTACTTTTAAATTTTTTGCACTCTAGAAAATATTTTCATCTAAACAGGGGCAAAGAGGAAAGTATATTGCATACACTAAAAGGGATAATTTAATAATTATCTACATAAATTATTTTTAAAAGAAAAATGCAAATTAATCATTATTTAAAATAATGCCATCTAAGCATTTTATCATAACGTTATTTTTCTTAGAACCATGAAGACAAAAATTATTATGATTCCATAAAACTCAGATGAAATAATTAGAAAATATTGACAAAATTCAAAATAAAAATATATATGATTTTTCAAGTCAAATATATGGATGTAAGTCAATAGAATGTAATTAATTTTTCTATTCTTGTGCCAATGTAGTAAATTTTTCTTAATGCTTATAATTGGCAAACCCATAATTTTCCGTATTAAATAAAAAGACACAAAACAGATGTGTTCATTCTTTTTATATTCTCCATCCCAAGATGCTTAATGCTATAATCATTACGGATTATTTACTTTTATAAAGAGTAAATATTACATGCACTTATATAATCTTTACAAAAGTATTACACATTCACTAAAGTAAACGCAGAAAAGTAGAAAGACGACATATCATTTTATAGTCTCCATTTTCAAACATAACTTCTTCAAAAGCCGTTGCTATTTTGTGTGCTGTCCAGTTGATTCTGATAGATATTTTTGTTTGATGTATTGTATGCATTTGCATGTGTTAATTTCTCATTTTCACACATGTGGGACCATGCTAAATTTACTATTGAGTATCTTACTGGTTTTTTTCTCTCTCAGTGTTATATGATAAAAAATCTTCATCTTATTTAAATTATTTATAAATATTATTTTTATTGGTTATTTTATACTCCTTCGGTTGACATTGCCATCTTTTTGCTATTCATTCAATGATCATCAAATTTAGAGTATTTAGCATTTTGACTCTTATAACTAGCACTCTGTGGAACACAAGTGAGGTAAACATATTTACTCCTCAGGCTACCTCTTTGTGGGGTCACCATGGATGGCCGCAAGCTCAACCAAAATTATTGTTTCTCTCAAGACAGCAGATCTACAAGTCTCTCTCCTTCTAAATTCCGGTGACTCTTTCATGATAAAGGTGGTAAAGAGCCTCAGGATACTGCACTATTCTTTGTGGTCTCCCCTATACCTTGACCACCTTCTCACAAAGGTTCCCTTAATTAAAATATTTAAAATTATCCTAATATGACTGTGCTGTATGTTTTCTGCCAGGATCCTGACTGATAGAATGGGTAAGGGAGATTAAATATCAAGGATGACACATAGGGTTCTGGCTACATAAAAGCATTGAGAATGTTATAATTCACCGAAACCAGAAATCCAGGAAAAGGACTAGTGTTGAAAGGAGTAATCATGATTAGATGAACGCATTTAGGACATGTGAGTTATGGATTCCTTTTTCACATCCAAGTGGATATGTCAAAGAGTGGCACCAATGGTTGAGTACTCAGCTACTAGCAGAAATGTTGGCAGTTTGAACCCACCTAGAGGTGCCTTCGAAGACAGGTCTGGTCATCTGCTTCTGGAAGGTCACAGCTTTGAAAACCCTATGGAGCAGTTCTACTCAGCACACATGGCGTAGCCATGAGTCGGAGTCAATTCGAGAGCAACTAACAATGATAACAAGCCAAGTGGATGTTCAAATAGACCATTGCGCCTGTAAGTTCAAAGCTAAGTAAGAAAGTAGCCTAAGTCTTCCTTGTAACCATCAACCATGCAGAGGGGTCTAGGTAGGTAATGGAGGCAGAGGTGCTAGAAGGAACTGGAGATGCAGAGCTGAAAAAGACAATCCCTGCCTTTAAGAGGTAGTTATTCCCATCTGCCCAACTAAACTTTAAGCTCCTTGGGGATGGAAATATACCTGTTTCATCTTTGTGCTTATTTTTCAATAATATACATTTTCTTTATTCATTTTGCTTATGGCTGAGAAGGAATCCCTTAGCACCATGTCTAACATAAAGTAGTTACTGTGAAAGTGTTGGCTGAGTAAATGAATTTTGTATTATATGTGGATTTTAATTATCCACAGTATAAGTGAACATGGAAAACACAGAGAAAGCATTCCAAATAACCCCCAATAGACTTAGCAACAACTTTCAAAGTGCCTTTAGTGTTCTGCTGGAGAACATTATCTTGGTTTTCTGCCTACACTGCCATTCCAGTTGAAACAATCTCATATTAAGTCATAAAGTCCTAGTCGAAGATTTTAATCCTCAATTCTAAAAGTTATACCTCTTTAAAGTTCAGATTTTCTAATTTTCATTAAGGAATTAAATAACAGAGCCTTAAAGTGATTTGTCCATAGATACACAATGACTTACCAGAATAGGCAGTATAGGAACGTGAATCTCTGAACACCTAATTTATTTTTTTTCTACCTGGATTTCTTCCATTCCTGATAATTTTCATGTATACATACAGAATTTCAAATATATATGACAGTTTTCATAATATATATGTATATAATTAAAACATCATGTATTTCTACAAAATGAAAAGACAAAAAGGCAAATAAAATCAACTTTAGATCAGCCTTACACATACACATTTAACAAACTGTGAAGGGCAGAATAATGGCCTCCCCAAAGATGTCCATGCCTTAATCCTAGGAACCTTTGAATAAGTTACCTTACATGGCAAAAGCGACTTTGCAGAACTGTGATTAACTTTGTAAGGACCTAGCGATGGATAGATTGTCCTGAATTATCAAAGTGGGCTCAATGTAATCCCAAGGATATTTTAAAGTGGAATCGTGATGCCAAAGAGGAAGTTAGAGTCAGAGAGAGGTTTGAAGATGACATGCTTCTGGCTTTAAAGATGTCTTCCATCTTCCCATGACCAGGAAATGCAGGCAACCTTTAGAAGCTGGAAAAGGCAAGAAAACAGACTGTCCCCTCAAGCCTTCAGGAGGAAGGCAGTCCTGGTGACATTTTGATTTTAGCCCCATGAGATCCATTTTGGGCTTCTAACCTCCAGAACTGTAAGATGAAAGTAACTTTATAATAAATAAATGTCTGTTGTTTTAGGCCACAAAGTTTGTGGTGAGTTGTTATGGCACCAGAGAAATGGGAGTATGAGGACAAGAACAGCTACTGTTGAATAGATCAGACTATAGTCCTCTAGGTTTTTGTTTTATTTTTCTTTCAAAATCAGAAATATGTGTGAATTATTCAGTCACAGGAATCATTTGCATGCTGTTGTTATTAGCTGCCATTGACTTGTGGAGACCTTATGTATAACAAAACGAAATGTTGCCTGGCCCTACGGGATCCTCACAATCGCCAGCATGTTAAGGTCCATTGCTGCGGCTACTGTGCGTATTCATCCCAACTGATCCTTCCTGTTTACGAGTTGTCAAAGCAAGCAAGTTGGACAATGTTTTGTTATGATCCATAGGCTTTCAATGGCTGATTTTTGGAAGTAGATCACCAGGCCTTTCTTCCTAGTCTGTCTTTATTTGGAAGCTCTGCTGAAATCTGTCCACCATGGGTGACCCTGCTGGTATTTGACATACCGCCGTGGCATAGCTTCCAGCATCGCATCACAGCAACACGCAACCCATGACAGCATGACAGACTGACAAACAGCTGGTGGAATCATTCACATATATGTATGTAGATATTTATATAGCTATTGTTTCCCTAATTTGTCATTTAACTTGAATTTTATTCTATTACTTGATGTATGTGTATTTAAATTCCTCATGGAAACAAATGCATAACATTAAAATTAATAATTTCTTGCTTTCCCCCAAAGTTTATAACCAAATCTACGCATCAGGTAAATGTTTGATAAGAGTGAAATGTTATTTATTTATTTGTTTGTTTATTTATTCATTCTCTTTTTCTCATTTCATCTTTCATATCAGCCGAAATGCATTATCGTACATAATAATAGGCAAGAGATCTGTATGCTTTTACATATTTTCAAAACTTTTCTAAAACTTATTGAATAACCCATCCTTTCTTCATTGACTTACAGTGCCACCTTTACGATATACAAAACAGATATATACAGGTATTTTTTTTTAAGAATTTCTATTCTGCTCCATTAATACATCTTTTTATACTTTAGACAGTATTATCTTGTTTGTAACTATTTATGTTTCCAATACATTTTGATATCCAACAATGCAATATTTAGCCTGCGTAAAGCTTTTTTGTTCATATTTTCCTCTTCTATTCTCACCTCTTCGTGGATTCATATACATACGTAAATATTGTGCAATAGCAATAAAAAAACCCAATGGATTTTTTTTTTTTTTAGGAATAAAAAATTGATTTAACTTAATTCAGAGAATTGTCATTTTAACAACATGGCATTTTTCTATTCATCAACTAAAAATATTTCTCCATTTATTTGTCTTCTTTTATATCCCTCAGTAATGCTTTATACTTTATTTTTTCAGATAAGATTTGCACATTCCTTATTGAATTTATTCCAGGACATATTTTATTTTTAGATTTATTATGAATGGTAAATTTTATCCTCCCTGTTACGGTGGGTATTATGGGAATATAGGAAATGTAATGATGCTGCATATTGACTTGTTAGCAACTCCCATGCTGAACTCTCTTAGTACTTCTAAAAGTATTCAGAAGAGCATCATGGGTTTTCGCCATTATTCCAAATCTTTATGCAAATATGTTCCTATACTTCACTTAGCCACACAACCAAATATTTCAAAAATTGCTCTTTCAGTGACAGTAGTGACAAAAGGTGTTCTGGGCTTGTGATATTTGTCAGACATCATTGTTAGTATGGAACATAATTATAGTTGATAGCAAGAAATGTTTGTTGTATGACTGACTATTTTCTCAAGAGTGATTTGCAAGGTTACCTTGCCTGTTTTGGTACTGCAAACCACTTCTAACTTAAAGCAAGAGTGCCTTTTTGAATGCTAGAATAAATATGGAGGCAAGTGTTGTCTTATATACAGTAATGTTGATTCACATCAACATATTTTTGCCTGTTGAGTCATTTGTCAGTACCATAATATGAAGTTCAATCAAGCTTAATGCTTGTAGAAGTCATAGAATCTAAAAGTAAACAATAATCTTGTGTCTAAATCTGAAAAGTAATAAATGGCACCAAATCTCTTGTCATAGCAGCAGCGCTGGTATTTTTTTATTAAGAACGATAGCAGTCTCCTCTAGCTGACTTGTATAATAGAGCAGTATCAATAAAACAGCTTCCACGAAAGCGGCGTTTTGTTTTGGTTTTTGTAAGCACAGAAATCTTATGTTACTAATCTGATCGCTAGCTTTACTTGTTAAAGCAAGGTTTTAAGTGGACGCTGGTAATAACGCTCCACTAACCACATGTGCCTGTATTATTTCATCTGTAAAATAGATTTACTCAGTTTTACGTGTATATAAATCACATATACATTTGCAGCTCACTTTTCTCAGTGCTTTGATGAAGCTCAGTTTTTGAGCACTACAACCACTTATTCAAGACCATAATATGCCTTTTATCCACCAGCAGTAATGTTCTTTCTTTCTTTATTTAAACACACTGTTGACCTATGTTACACTTGGGAACACCAAGATGAGCAAAAGGACATGCTGCTCTTTTCTCCAGGGGTTGACAACCCACGTTTCCTAGCTTAAATCTGCGTGCAGGTTGGCACCATTAATATCAGGTGGGGAAGACAGGAAGAGGTGCATATGTTGCAGATATTATGAGCTTCTTTACGTTTCAAATATTGATAATATGCCTTTTTGTTTACTCTGTATTGTTTAATAGAAAATGCCATGAATATGAATACAAATTTACTACTAACTATTCTTCCATTTTTATAATTCTACAAGGCTTCAGAATGTTAATGCATCAGGAGAAGAAAATTCATTTTGCTTCCAGTGTAAGCTTTAGGTATTGGAATCACCATGATGAGCAAAACTGAACAGGACACATTTAGCTTCCAGTCACTGCCAATGACCATATTGCTGTGGTATGTCCATCCTTTAATGATTGTAAAGGGGAAATTCTTTTTATCTGTTGATGACTCTTTCTCTCTACCTCCTAAACTGCTGGTCTCACCTTATTGGTGGCATTAAGGAAGAGAAAGAGAGATTTGTTTATGGCAGTAGTTGATCATTGTTGGTACCATCCCAATTGCAATTTCAACTCATAAACTCTGCTACCATTGATTTATTTTTACAGATCAGTGACTCGATCAATACTAGGGGAAAAACACAGGTCTGCAGAACCCCAGGGTTCTTAAATGCATATCTTTGGATTTCAATATTTATTCAAACTCCAAGTATTTCTTATTTTTATTTACTTTTTTGATTCCACCAAGGTCTCCAACCAGTAGTCCTTCCTAGATGGTACCACGGGGCTGCCAAATCCATGTCAAATTTAAGCTTGTACACCCATCACCTTGTAAAACCATGTCATAATATATGGAGTGTTTTGCTGTTTTGGGCTATTAGGTGCCTGAAAAAAATTTCCTTGATGATAATCTTAATACTTGTTAATTGTCTTTTAAATGCATGCAATCCATATTATGCTTTTGTGAACAACATTTTGTCTACAGCCGAAAGTTTACTTTCTACTAGAGCTTATAGACACAAGTTGGTATTGAAATAACTACTTATGTTTATTTTTTTCTCCTATCTTTGTACTCAGGATCTAGTCCTATATATATACTCCAATCTTCAGCTGGTACATGCTGGGTCGTCCTAAAGCCTCTGCTGCTCCTACAGAAACAGTGCATCCCTTCCTGGCTTATGTAGAGACTGAAACCTAGTTATTTGTCTGGTGGCCAGGAAGAAAGGCAGGGGTAGGCTCTAAGTGAGTGCATGCCATCTAGCAAGGCAGAAGGTTCTTCATCATCTTCAAGCCAAGGCAGAAGGGAGAAGGCCTGATAGAAGTGAATGACAGCTATAGACCCAGAGGATCTTGGGAAATCTGTGGATTTAAGATTTTGAGTGCATCAGCTGCATTGATTTATGTATCTCCTTCCCAAGTTTCAGGTTCTTTGGCATAGTAGACCTTCAAGGATTGAGAATTCAACCTTCTCTCGAGCTTGACTCTTATAATTAAGATTTACACCTGATTGTCAACTTTTTTGATACTCTGACTGTAGGAAAGAAAATTATATTTGCATGCAGCCAGCAGGGACTTCTGGATTTCACACTTAGCCTTTAAAAGTTTATTTTTCAACCTCCGCCTCATTGCCCTTCAATTCATTGATTGCCCCAAGAAACGCCCATCCAAATTCACAATCTTTTTTTTTTTAATTGTACTTCAGGTGAAGGCTTACAGAACAAATAGTTTCTCATGAAACAGAAGTACACATGTTGTTTTATGACATTGGT
>NW_004443950.1:7590092-7602746 GCF_000243295.1 Trichechus manatus latirostris | reverse complement strand
GTCCGGGGGCCATACTCTTGGGGTTTCTCCAGTCTCCTTTAGGCCAGTAAATCTGGTCAAATTCATAATCTTTATAACTACTGTTTTCATTCTAACCAGTTGCCATCAAGTTGATTCCGACTCATAGCAACCCTATAGGATAGAGTAGAACTGCCACCATAGGGTTTCAAAGGAGCAGCTGGTGGATTCGAACTGCCAGCCTTTTGAGTAGCAGCCGAGCTCTTAACCACTGTGCCACCAGGGCTTTTTTTTCATTCTACCTCTAAACAAACCTGGATCATTGCACTTACCACTGCATTCCCTTCCACTGGTATCACATCTCAGTTTACCCTCTGTGAATGTTTTGACAATCTTAATGCTCCCACGTGACAGGAACTAACAGTGCTCTCCCCATCAACCAGCAGTGCTTGGGGTCCTGAAGGCAGCTGGCCAGCCAGGGAGCCATCTTCAAATCTCATTTTAGACTCTGCTTCCTGTAACCATCTGCCAGCGTCAGGTCCTAGGAAGCAGGCTCTGAGGTGAACATTTGTATGTATGAATTTTATTGGTGAATGTTCTCAGGATCAATATCTTTGGAGAGTGAAGGATAGGTGATTGTGTAGAGAGACAAGTTGAACTGTGATGCAGTTGTAAAAAAAGGCATCATCGGAACACATGGGGAGCTCTGAGGCTAGGACGAATCTTCAGAGTTATCCAAAATTGAGGCAAGGTTTTCAGAGCTTTTTATCCTTTTATTAATCAGTCATTGCCTTTGGGAAATGAGTCGTCTTAGTTTGCTAGTACTATTGTAACAGAAATACCACCAGTTTTAAAGGACAGAAATTTATTTTCTCACTGTTCAGGAAGCTAGAAGTCCAAATTCAGGGCACTGGCTATAGGGGAAAGCTGTGTCTCTGTCAGCTCTGAGGGAAGATCCTTGTCTCAGCTTCTCTAGCCCCAGTGTTCCTTGGTTCCTTGGTATCTTCACGCGACATCTATCAACTCCCACCCAACCCCCCATGCCCATTTATGCTTATATGTCTCTGTCCTTGCTGATTTTTATATCATTCAGAAAGATTAGGTTTAAGATACACCCTACACTGACATGAACTCATTAACATAATAAAGAAAACTCTGTTCCCAAATGGGATTACATCCACACGTATAGGGATTAAGATCCCAACACATATTGTGGGTGAAGCAGTTCAATCCGTAACAGAGGCATAAACTTGGTGAAGTAATTTTCTTTGACCAAGGGAAATTTCTGGAGGGGGACTCAGCTAGTAAGTTTCAGTGATCAATAATCCCAGAAGACTGGGGGAATGGGTGCTTTAGCCATGAGGAAGTGGATCTAGGAAGTACCTCACTAAAGGAAATAAGATAGATTCATTAAAATAAGTTTCGTAATTAAAATCCATGTCATAAAATCTCTGTGCTTGTTTTGGTGGGCCACAATTTTTCATCCAAGCTTTCTAACAGCCTCTGTAGAAAGACCATGTTGCTGAATAAGAAGATTAATATTATCCCTAAGAATATAAGCAAGCCAGTGGTCAGCTATCCTTGAAATTGAGAACCTAGAGGGCTTTCTTCTGTGTCCTCATAAATAAGACCCAAACCAAACCCATTGCTGTCGAGTTGATTCTGACTCCTAGTGACCTTATAGGACAGAATAGAACTGCCCTATTATAGGGCTTCCAAAGAGTGGCTGGTGCATTCGAACTGCCCATCTTTTGGTTAGCAGCTGAGCTCTTAACCACTGTGCCACAAGGGCTCCATAAATACGACAATGTACAATTAATTGAACAGTATCTTTGATAACATTGCAATAAGCAGTATTGAGTTTCATGTAAGTGTGTCTATAACATCTTAAAATAAGAGGCAGTGGCTCAAGCTTGGTGCCAAATCTATTAAAAGTCATTATTCAGAATATACTATAATGAGAACATGTCTCTCGAATGACCTGACTTTATCTGGTGATAGATTTTTGACTACCTCAAACTGTGCCTCCATCCAGGAACTCTCTACAAGTATTGTTTCACTCAGCACAGCCTGCTTTTGAATACTCCATAAACTACAAAAGCAGTGTTTAAAAATTGAATTTCTGGTGAGTTCCCATGTCAATTTAAGTGTTTTTTTTTTTTTTTTAACCACACAAAGTAAGCTTGCCTATATTTACCACACAAATTAAGCTTGCCTGTATTTATCACCAAGTGGAATTTCTAAGTAAATGTCTTATGAGAATATAAATACATACATACACATAAATACAAATACACACCTAAGGAGTTTATCTTAAAATATTTCATGTAGCAAATGCTTTCAAATGTATTGCATCATAGAGAATAGTGGACATTGAGAAACTTTGATCTGTGTTAATAACTTTTCTTATACTAGAATTATCTTTGCCACAATATACTGAATCTTGCAAAGACTTTTTTTTAATTTATGGGAACACAAGAAGGATATTTGAATTTTGGGGAATACCAAGTCATACTTCACTAGTAAGTTTTAGCTTAACTTTTATGTAGAGAAGTTACCACGTGTCCTCTTTTGCTTTTGGACAAAGTGATTTGCTCTAAATATTCTATTTAAGATAAGTAACCATGTTTTCATTAACAGCTGTAGGCAAGTGTTCTATCCTTAATGTAGATGATTACGATTTCTTGGATACTGGTGCTAAATTAAGGAGCCCTGGTGGTGCAGTGGTTAACTGCTCAGATGCTAACCAAAAGGTCGGAATTCAAATCCACCAGCTGCTCCATGGGAGAAAGATGTGGAAGTTTGCTTCTGTAAAGATGACAGCCTTGGAAACCCTACTCTGTCCTATAAGGCTGCTATGAGTCAGAATCAACTTGACAGCAATGGGTTTGGGTGGGATGATGTCAGATTATCTCAGCTAATTTCAAAAGTAGTTGAAAGAACTTCCACTTCCAACCAAGATGAAGCCAGCTGAATTTATCCTTCTATATGGAACAATACAAATACAAAGTATATGAAACAATATTTTTCAAGAAACTGGCCACCAGACAATGAAGGACTGTTATCCCTGAAAGACAAGAAACAAGGTGAGCCCTGTGATTGTCCCAATTTACTGCATTGAGTTTCTAGGACATGGTACAGGGAAGGGAACCCATGCAGAGCCCAGTGGGCTCCCAGAGTTGAGAGGACAGAGATGAGAGTACAAGGAGAAAAAGGTAGCTCGAGTTTGCAGGAGTATCAGAGAGAGGAGTGAACTGCAGAGAGAGAGAACTCCATAGAACTGTAGAGACTCTCAAGTATTCAGCTTAGTACTGTACGGATCAAGGGAATGCATATGAATCAACTAACAAAGACTGGAAAAGAATCAGCATCTGAAGGATTACAGGTAGCAATGCCTGGTGCTCACACAGGACCAGGATCAATGGCCTTTTCCACCAGCCAAATTGAACAAACTTATGCTTCATGGGGCATTAGATAGAGTACATGAAGGATCTTCCCTGATTAGTGTGGAATAATTCACCCATGCTGCTCTGATCCTGCCTGACAAATCTTAAAAAGCAAGACCCAAAGGGATCAAACTGCTTCCAAGTAACTGAATCCCAGAAGAAAGCTCAAAAATATTTATAAAAATAAAAAATATCCAGTACTCAACAGGGTAAAAGCTACAACATCTTGCATCTTTTCAAAAATTACCAGACTTAAAAAGAAGCAAAAGAGAAGAGGCAGGGCCAAGATGGCAGAGTAGTCAGACACCTCCCGTGGTCCCTCTTGCAACAAAGACCTGAAAAAACAACGGAATAGATTATATATGGTAATCTAGGAGCTCTGAACATCAAAGACGAAGTTGAGGAATTGGACTGAGTGGCAGGGGAGGGGAGAGACAGTTTGGAAGCAGCAAAGAATTGCCAGACCTACTCTGGCAGGAGCCGGCGCCCTTCAGGTCAGATAGTCTAGTGTGAGCAGTGAGGCAAGCAGTGGCACTCAGGAGGTGTTTTCCACATTGGGAGAGACCCAATGGGAGACAGTCTACTCGGGCATCCAGAACCAGTGAAAAGCAACATTCAATCAGCAAAAGATAAGTACTTGTGTCTGATGTACTACACAGATCAGAAAAACACCCCCTCTGGGAAAAACCTCTCTCCCATTTACCTGACCCCTCCCTGCTCTGCACTGGGTCCCAGGCTGGCTTCAGCAATTGCCAAGTCCCTTGGGCTGGAAGTAGGACCAGTCACACTCCCTGAGCCATTCTCCTGGCCTTGGAGAGGAAACAAAGGAAAAAATAATCTGCTGGTTCCCTTAAGCCAGGAAGCCAGGGTAGGAACAGCTCATTTGCCTAAGCACAGGCATAAGGGATCCACGGACTTTGCCTTTCACCATTGCATAGACCGGTGTGGGCCCATTTCAAAAGTGTAGGCCCTCATTACCATAGTACAATAGGGTATATACCTGAAACCTAACTTTATTGGTATCATCTATATGGTGAAGTGGCAGGTTCATGACAATTGACACTGTTCTACCCATTAAGCAAGGTCCTCATCGACCCACATCAGAGGCCTGAGGACTGGTGGCTTCACCCATGCCACCCAGCCACCTGCGACAGGGGTCCAAGAATAAGTGGTGCCTCCCAGTCCTTACAGCCAACAGCACTGGGTGCTTACTGTCCAGCTGCAAAACGCATCCAACCATGCAATTTAGGGAACAAGTACACACTTTCCTTCCGGACATTCAGGGGCAGCTGTCAGCTCCCTGTCTTGCTTAGCATGTGACCCCTTACTGCAGCCAGATACCTGTGCCTACACCAAACACCCATGCCTGTCTAGGACTATAGGTGAGAGCTGCACCACACACTTGGCGACAGACTACCTGGACACCTGAACTGAATTCATACAAGAAAAGTAAACAGACTCCTGAACTCACATACCTAGTAACAGATTTAACCACCTGGTAACAGGACATTAGAACTTCAAAGGTGCCAATAATCAAACTAGCTCACATGAGCAGCCTATTTGAGCATATCAAAACAAAATCAAACAAGAAGCTATGACTTAGTAAGCAAACATAAAATAAATAAATATAATAAATTATTGATGGCTCAGTCAATATCAAATCACATAAAGAAGCAGACCATGCTAGCTTCAGCAAGCTTCCAAAATAAAGAATCAAGAAATTTTCTGAGGAAGAGAATTTCTTGGAATTAGTGGAGGTAGAATACAAAAAATTAATATACAGAACTCTTCAAGAGATCAGGAAGGAGGTCATGCAAAACACAGAACAAACAAAGGAACACACAAAAAACGAAATAGAGGAACTTAAGAAGGTTATTCAAGAGCATAATGACAAATTTAACAGGCTGCAAGAATCCATAGAGAGACAGCAATCAGGAGTCCAGAAGATTAACAATAAAATTTCAGAATTACACAACTCAATAGAGAGTCATTGGAACAGAATTGAGGCAATGGAAGTCAGAATTAGTGAGATTGAAGATAAAGCACTTGACACCAACTTATTTGAGGAGAAATCAGATAAAACAATTTAAAAAAATGAAGAAACCCTAAGAATTATGTGGGACTCTATCAAGAGGAATAACCTACAAGTGATTGGAATACCAGAACACAGGGGGATAACAGAAAATACAGAGAGAATTGTTGAAGATTTGTTGGCAGAAACTTCCCTGACATTGTGAAAGATGACAAGATATCTATCCAAGATGTTCATTTGATCCCAAAAGAAAGTCACCAAGACATATTGCAATCAAACTTGCCAAAACCAAAGATAAAAACAGAATTTTAAGACCGGCTAGGGATAAGTGAAAAGTCACCTACAAAGGCGTCAATAAGACTAAGCTTGGACTACTCAGCAGAAACCATGAAGGCAAGAAGGCAATGGGATGACATATATAAAGCCCTGAAGGAAAAAAATTGCCAGCTAATAGTTATATATCAGCAAAACTGTCTCTCAAGTATGATGGCGAAATTAGGGCATTTCCAGATAAACAGAAGTTTAGGGAATTTGCAAAAACCAAACCAAAATTACAAAAAATACTAAAGGGAGTCCTCCAATTAGAAAATCAATAATATCAGATAACAACCCAAGACGAGAACACAGGACAGAACAACCAGATATCAACCCAGAAAGGGAAGTCACAAAAATAAATCAAAGCTAAAACACTGAAAATAGGGAAACAGAGAGGTCAATATGTAAAAGATGACAACATTAAAACAAAAAGATGGATTAAAAAATGTAGTCATACATTTTTCATATGGAGAGGAAGTCAAGGCAATATAAAGAAAAAAAAGAGTGGTTTAAACTTAGAAAAATAGGGGTAAATATTAAGGTAACCACAAAGAAAACTAACAATCCTACACATCACAATGAAAAAATAAGAAAAACATAAAGACTCAGCAAATACAAAATCAATGACAATGAAAAAGATGAAAAGAAAATACATAAAAAAAGACTCAGCACAGAAGATTAAGTGAAACAAAGAAACTATAAACAACATACAAAAAAAGACATCAAAATGACAGCACTAAACTCATATCTATCAATAATTATGCTGAATTTAAATGGACTAAATGCACCAATAAAGAGGCAGAGAGTGGCAGAATGGATTAGAAAACACAATCCGTCTATATGCTGCCTACAAGAGACACATGTTAGACTTAAAGACACAAACAAACTAAAACTCAAAGGATGGAAAAAAATATATCAAGCAAACAACACTCAAAAAAGAGTAGGAGTGGCAATATTAATCTCTGAAAAAATAGACAGTAAAGTCAAGTCCACCACAAATGATAAGGAAGGACACTATATAATGGTTAAAGGGTCAATACACCAGGAAGATATAACTGTAATAAATATTTATACACCCAATGACAGGGCTCCAAAATACATACAACAAACTCTAACAGCATTGGAAAGAGAGATAGACAGCTCCACGATAATAGTAGGAGACTTCAACACACCACTTTTGGTGACAGATAGAACATCCAGAAAGAAGCTCCATAAAGACAGAGGAGATCTAAATGCCATGATCAACCAACTTGATCTCATAGATATATACTGAAAATTCTACCCAACAGCTGCCAAGTATACTTTCTTCTCTAACGCACATGGAACATTCTCCAGAATAGACCACATATTAGGCCACAAAGCCAGCCTTAAGAGAATCCAAAGCATTGAAATATTACAAAGCATCTTTTCTAACCATAAAGCCATAAAAGTAGAAATCAATAACAGAAAAAGCAAGGAAAAAAAATCAAATACATGGAAACTGAACAACACCTTGCTCAAAAACTACTGGGTTATAGAAGAAATTAAGGAACAGTATAAAGAAATTTATAGAATCAAATGAGAATGAAAACACATCCTTTCAGAACCTTTGGGACACAGCAAAAGCAGTGCTCAGAGGTATATTCATAGCAATAAATGCACACATCCAAAAAGAAGAAAAGGCCAAAATCAAAACATTAACTCTACAACTCAAATAGAAAGAGAGCAGCAAAAGAAACCATTTTGGTGAGTGAAGTCTGGGGTCTTAAAAGATAGCTAGCGGCCATCTAAGATGCATCAGTTTGTCCCAACCCACCTGGAGTAAAGGAGAATGAAGAACACCAAAAACACAAGGAAAGTATTACCCCAAGAGACAGAAAGGGCCATGTAAACCAGAGATTTCATCAGCCTGAGACCAGAAGAACTAGATGGTGCCCAGCTACCACCAATGACCGCCCTGACAGGGGACAGAACAGAGAGTCCCTGATGGAGCAGGAGAAAAGTGGGGTGCAGAACTCAACTTCTAGTAAAAAGACCAGACTTAATGGTCTGACTGTGACTGCAGCGACCCCGGAAGACATGACCCCCAGACTCTCTGTTTCCCAGAACTGAAACCATTCCCAAAACCAACTCTTCAGACAGAGATTAGATGGACTGTAAGATATAAAATGATACTTGTGAGGAGAGTGCTTCTTAGCTCAAGTAGATACATGAGACTAAATGGGCAGCTCCTGTCCAGAGGCAAGATGAGAAGGCAGAGAGGGTCAGGAGCTCATTCAGTGGACTAGGGAAATCCTGTGTGGACGGGAGTGTGCTGTCACAGTTTAGGGAGAGCAACTAGGGTCACATAACAATGTACGTACAATTTTTTTTTTATGCGAGACTTACTTGAATTGTAAACTCTCACTTCAAACACATTAAAAAATTTAAAAAAAGAAGCAAAAAATATGACCCTAATGAGGGGAGAAAGGCAATTTATCAAAACCAACCCAGAAGTCCCAAAGATGTTAAAAGTAACAGACAAGCATATTAACTCAATTGTTACTGTTTTCATATGTTCAAAAAGTTATGCAGATATATATGATAGGTAGATAGATACATACATACATACATACATACATATAGATAAATGTAGCTATCCCAAATTGAAATTCTAGCTAAATCAGCCCTGGTTATTGCAAGTACATGATACTTTAGTCTCCTGAAACTTTGTATGGTTTATTTTCCACCCATGCAGTGCATGTAACTTAACAAGTCCTCCAATATGCTAGCTACTTTATCCTGTTCAAGTCCCATAAACATGATATCACTGATATATTGGATGGATGTGATTGTCTATGGGAAGTCCAAATAGTCCAGGTCTTCTTAGACCATATTGTAAAAGGGGTCCGTGGGGCAAAACCTTAAATGTATACTATTGTCCATTTAATGTGAGCGGGATGTTTCTGATTCTCTTTTTCAATGGAGATTGAAAAAATGCATTCACCACATTAATAGCTGTTCTAGTGAAAATACCACATTTGGCACTATTTGTTATCAAGATTACTACTGAGTTGAGTGTGAAGTAGTGTATTCTTTTCTTTCAAAATATGTCTTTTTCCCCCTCTGGGGCCAGACTGGTCAAATAATGGAAAAGTAAAGAGTACCACCATTCCTGCATCTTTTAGATCCTTAAGATGCGCAGAATGTTTTACAGCGTCTCCAGAATACAACCTAGTTTTGTATTTGTTCTATTGGTGGGAACATTTGGTCGAGACTTCCATTTGTTCTTCGTCACTATTAGTTTTTATGCCACAGGGCAAAGATCTAATGTAGGGTTTGTATCTATTTACAAGTTGTCTATTCAAATTAATTCTTTCGGGACCAGAAAAATGATTGTATTTTTGGTGCCAATGGACTGACTGTGAGCAGGACATTGGCTAGGACTCCATTTGTTCCCTGCTTCCTATGTACCCCCACCTTAAAGTCCCTGGATCTCTGAGTGTCAATGTCAAGTTGGACCCTGTGCTCAACAGTCCCCAGAATGCTTGCAACTCCCCACTCTCATAGTGCACAGTTACTCAAGGAAGTTTTCAAGGATGCATTTGGAGAAGATCTGTGAGAATCAGTACTGTGTAAATTTGAGTTTTGCAGGATCCTTCTTCCTGGGGATCCAATCTCTTCTTCTGTCACTGGGTTCTGGATCCAAAAACTGGCTCCAGCACAGAAATTGGGAAAGGGTTATCAGTTTTACTGGGGTGACTGCCTTCAGCCTCCTAATCATCTTTGATTTCTTTTGATTATATAGATTGAACAGTACCTGTTTTTGGATACTCATCTAACACAGGGATACTATGTTTTATTAAACATATTTATAATTTGTAATTTGTCTGTAGGTCACTTTCCTCCCCTGGTCTGATTGATACTTGGATTTTGCTGTGTATTATGATAATTGTTCTTATCTAGATTCTGAAGTTATCTAGAGTTTGTTCTTTAGAGGGGTGTTCCTATTATCCACATTGGTATCCATGACTCTTATTTTGTAATGGCCTCTATTACTATCAGTCCTGGCCATCAGAGCAGAGACATTAGGGAGTTAGTGCCTCACCACCTATATAATCATTATGGCCTTGGAAAATGCTGTATTCTCCAGGCCTTCATGTTGCACATAATCATCAGGTGTGTATCCTCTCTACTATGCCTACTTCTCTGAGCGTTTTAACCTATGTTTCCATCTTTTATAAAAATTCTATTTCAACCTCATTTACAGTAGTTTATCACCTTTTGCATTCCCCCGCCTCCCCACCTGTGAGCCATCCCAATAGCAAGTTCACACAATCTTCTTGAAATTTTTGTCGGTATGTTAAATTTTATACTTCAGGAGCAGGTTCTTAAAACGATAAAAAATTCCCCTTATTCAACCGCATGTACCTTCCCTCTAAATCAAGCATACTCAGCATCCTATCCTGTGTGTGTTCTCCTAATTATTGCACAAATGTGCCTGGAAGATCATTTGGTACTGACAAGTACTTCTTTACTCCGTTATCAGTACCAATATATCCCCATCTGAGTTTTGTTCTGACTTAACCCAATTATAGGTGTAAAGATCCCTGGGTGATGCAAATAGTTTGTGTTTGGCTGACAACCAAAAGGTTGGTGATTCAAACCCATCCAGAGGCACTACAGAAGGAACAGGCCTGGTGATCTGCTTCCATAAAGATTACAGCCAAGAAAATCCTGTGGAACAGATCGACTCTAACACATGAGGTCTCTTAAGTCACAAAGCAACAACAAAAACAAAATCAACAATAATTATAAGTGCAGGGGCAAGGATGAGTGGTGGAAGCAGATCTTGAAGTGAGCGCACACACTGTCTTTCAGAGGAGAGGTTTTTCATTGTCCCAGTGAAGAGACGGTTCATTTTTGCTGGCTCAGAGAGCTCAGGAGGATCTGTGAATTCAAGATTTTCAGAAGAATCCACTCAGATGTTCCCATCCCATGAGTCAAGGATTCATTTTTTCCAAACCAGAACTCTGACCTTGGCATAGTAGACTTGACTTTGTTGAGGATTTAACATTCTTTGGAATTCTGTTACCCTTTAAGCCCGGAGCCTTCTCTCAGTTTTCCCTGGTCTCTGATTCCTTAATCTCTGACTTTCACTTAGCCATTAATTTCTCTCAGCTTTTTGTGACCCTCTTCTAGAGAGTCAATTGAGCTCAGCAATGATAGTCAAAAAATTCAATTATCTTTAAACTTTCCTCCATATTTTTAAAAGAATAGGTACTTTGTACCAGCTAACACATTCCTTTCCAAAGGCATATCATCATTTCACTGACAATAAAAGTTCTAACTGTGGGATCTTATTCCAGAACTCATCTGTGCTCTGCCTACTACCAATGTTAAGGTTCCTATTGCCAAATGGTGACAAATGATGCAGCTCCAAACTTCGCCTTATCATCTTCTTAATCAGACCATGTCTGGTGCCATCTGTCACAGGTTTGGTTCCCCAAGAAGCAGACTGTCAGTTGAATTTAGCAAGCAGGATGATCATTAAGTGGTGCTCTTGGGATTAGCACCTGTGGAAGAGAGAGGAAGAGAAACAGAAAGCAAAGGGAGAAGTCAGGCTTCATTGCAACTGCAGTAACATCCTTGGCTGACCGCACAGACCCTTCAGAGCTGTCCTAATATGGGCCAAGATGACCAGGCCTTTATACTATTGACATTAGTCACCCTGAGTGAGTTAGCTCTCTGCAGCTAAGGCAGTCTCTGAAGGAGGTGATGACAAAAGGATGTGTGGTAACAGCACTTAGCAGCACCAGGGGCAATAAGACTCTCATTGAAAGGGGATATGGGAAGGGTATCACAGTGTCTGCCATAGTATATATTGTCAGCCTTTCTAAGCCTCATTTTTCTCATTTGCAAAATGAGGATAAGTGAATTGGCCAGCAGGTAACTGTTAGGTAAATTGAGGCTCAGTTTGATCCTTACCTGCAAAGCCTGTACTCTTAATCTCTGTACAATAAATCTTCTTAAATATGTGTGATTTCTTCTTCAAATCATCTTAAAATGCTCTACCTACTTCTAGTTACTTATTGCTTCTTCTGTTTTAACAATTAACCATTCTTTAGAGATAATACTTGTTCTTTCATAAATACTTGTAGTGTTAACGAGTTTTAAAAAATGAAATTCTGGCCGCATTAATTTGGTAATTGATAGGATTATATAAAACAACCCAGGCAAATATTTACTTATTTATCGAGTAGTTTCTGTCTGAAAACAGGCAGTATAATGTTATTATTTATATTAATATTATTATTTTTAATGAGTAAGAACTTGTGACATCAACCATTTATTTCTTCCTCCATCAAATATTGCCTTGGATCTTCTCCATCATCTATGGCCTCATTTACATGGACCATGAGGGGTCTTATCAGTTTTGTACTTCAATTTATAAATATTATTCTTTCAATCCTGCATTCACTCACTAAGAATTTTTGAGTGATTAGTATGGCATATTTTTAGTGCTTGCTCTTTACCAGTCTCTGTGCCCATCACTGATGATCCAAAGTTGAAGAGGGCAAATTCCTGTGCTTGATGCAGATAACGCTATTATATTCTGGTAGGAGAGACAGATGAGTAAATCATTGATAATACTGTACTATGATTAGTGCTATGGTTTAATAATATCCATGCAAGATAATAATAATAAAACACATTTATATGCCCCAAAATCAAAGAGCACATATGCCAAACTACCCTCTTATTTGTTTACCTTTTTGGGAAAAAAAAATCAAAGACTCTCAAATCTTTAAATATTTGATAACTTTCCCTGAAATCTTATTTCTTACATATGTATATATATATATATATCCCTTTTGGTGGGGGGTATTTCTTTTAGGGGTTATCAGAAAAATAAAATCAGAAAAATGGTTCTCATTTTAATTC
>NW_004443950.1:7586626-7589992 GCF_000243295.1 Trichechus manatus latirostris | reverse complement strand
CATATTGAATATACATATATGCATATACGTAGATATACATATATATGATATTCTAAACAAACAAAGTTAAAACCAAGTTTCTTGACAAATGGAGGATGCAGGAATTTTTTTTTTAAATTCAGGAAAGAATGATTTTTCACATTAAATTTGCCAGGTGTTCAATATTACTTTTTTATATGCTTCTGAATTTTTAATGTGCTGAACTATAGAATTTCTGTGTGGCTTAATAAAGAAGAAAATAATAATGTAACTGTTTTAATATGTATTTTAAACATTAAGAGAGCATTATAGGAATATCAGTACAATATAGAATAAGAGTTAGGACTTGTTTCCATGTGAATTTAAGCAAGTAGTTGGTATACATGAAAAATTCAATTTTTTTTTTTTAAGCTGTGGTTGAAAGCAACCACTTGAAACAGGTTTCACAAGCTTTATCCTGAAGCTCTCTGGAGAATGTAAGGCCTAAAGCCATTTAGAGTCCAAACTGTATAACTCCACTTGGTTCTAAATTACGGCCTGGTTTATCAACAAAACTTTTACTAGTGTAAGATGAAAACTTCTGTGCGGGAAATAAAATTGAAGATCAGTATGATTTTACCTTGATCCTCAAATCTTCAGCTTGTCACCTAGAAGTGTATTGGATAGTGTCAAAATACTCATAACTTAATAATTTGTATTAGAAAAAAACTCTGTAAAATTAGTTACTTTGATTGATTTTCATAGTTACCACTGGATGAAGGATTGCAATTAGGTTAGGAATGTGCTTTTATCGGAAACACAACTTTAACTTGAACTTTTTTCTTTTAACTATGGTATCTAACTATCTCAGCATTTATTTAACCCTTAAGAAGCAATAATTATTTTTGTATTTTAACATGTAGTTTGAGACAATATCCAGGCAAGTGTACAAGTCAACAATGTAATTGATATTTTCAAAAATTTGAATTATTTAAATTTTATTAGTAAATTTATATGGACATCTTTAATGAAGACATTTTTACAACTGAGAAAAAATTTCATGACTAGTTAATGTCATACTTATTTCCTATAAAAATATCCCCCAAATAGTGAAATAGTGAAAGCTTGTTGTGTGTCATTGAGTTGATTTGGTTGTTCTCTAAAACAGCATACAGCAAATTGAAATACTACTTTAGGTAGATGACATTTATAGTAATTAGCATTAATTGATTTAAAAAAAAAGCCCACTGATACCTGTTGCAGTGCAGTGATCTGTAAGTCTAACTCTAAAGTCTACTACTTTGCTTTCAGAGCTTCCGGAGAGTGACATACATTTAAAGTGTTTTTGCCTATGTTTCTTAAACATTTATATTCAAAATAAGTTTGTTCAAAGATAGTCTAGAATTTACATTCACCCTTCATTATTTTCCATGCATGTCCAGAATATAACTTGCATGTAGAATATATGAAGTATGACACATAAAAAACTGTTGCTGTCGAGTCGATTTTGCCTCATAGTAATACTCTGTCCCTAGAAGACAGAGGAGAACTGCGCTATATAGAGTTTCCAAGGAGCAGCTGGTGGATTGGAACTGGCGACTTTTTGGTTAGCAGCCAAGCTCTCAAACACCAGGGCTCCATGACACATATAGATGTGTGTAATGTCATAAAATAGATTAAATAATATGAAGACTTAGTGTTTGGAGTTACTTAGATATGAGTGTGCTCTGTAAAGTTTGGAGTTATTTAGATTATGAGTGTGCTTTATTCTCAGGAAAGATAATATTATTAAAAAAATTCAGAAACAATTAACTGGACCATCTCTGTCAATTTGACAAAGCACTGCAGTGACAAACTTTAAAACCTATTTTATTTGTACCCAACCCTGAAATCAAGTCACTTACTTTTGATAATTCTATCTTAAAATAAGTTCTCAGTCAGAAAAATTTAAAACTCAAGACCAACTTTGTATTTTATGTGTCCTGTTCAGTGTTTCTAATAATTCTTGCCTGTATTTGATAAATAATAAATGAATTTTCTCTGGCGCAACCTAGAGTTCATTCTGCAAATCAATTAGGTTGAAATATTATTTATCATTGTATCATTTAATTAATTTTAAACATGTTTAACAATATCTTATGTATTTATTTTCCTGAAAAAACTTCTGCGTTTAGAGTTTTGATATTTTCCTATTTTCTCATGATTTGATTAAATATATTATTTCATATTAGAAATAAAAAGTTAATTAAATGTGTTACACATTTTCCCCAAACAATACCAGATTCATTACTGTGAGTACTCTCTTACTTATTAAGAATTCTATACTTAGCGATTATGCATGTGTAAATATAAGTGTATCATGTGAACTGGGGGTAGGGTGGGAGGGAGAGTTAGTACAGTAATCCTAAATTTTCTACCTTAAAAACTTCTTTTTCAGAAAACGACACACACACACATACACACACACACAGATATATATATACCAGTAAATCTGTCAATTATTATCTACATAGATAAAAACTTTGATGTGGCATAACTGAAATGAATAAAAATGCATTTCTTTTAAAAAGTATGCCACATTCACCCCTTACATCTACATCTACATTTAACTTTGAAATTATGTTAAAAAATTTTGTAGTCTGCATCTGAAATAAATATGATCTTTGAGAGTCTTGCTCAGCAGTTCTCAGACCAGTGACCCGGTAATGCTATGATGCGTAGAAATAAGTATAGAAAAGGAGAAGAGGATTTGAAGCTAAGGTAAGTGGGTTTAGATGTGGTACAGCGGAAACAGTCCTGGTTATGAGCCTGCAAAACTATAAAAATCCTGTTTCTTCTACAAATGAATTGTGTGCCTTTGGCAGTGTCATTTCTCTACTCTGCCTCAGTTTCCCCATAGGTGAAATGAAAGTATTAAAATATATAACCTCTACAGAGCTCCAAATTTTTACAGTTCAGTAGTTTATGATTGGTCAGTAATTATATTGAACGGGCACATGGGTGCATGGCTTTCTATTTGTGTCTGACCACTTATTAGCTATGAGTCAGTCTCATCGGCATGGCTAGATAATCAATAATAAGTGGAAATTACTAATGAATCCACCATACAGTCCATTAAGTATTTTGCTGATGCAACAATTTAAAAATAATATGATTAATAGTGTTCTTTTAGTAGCAAGAGATCTGACTAAGTAAGCAGTAACTATCCTTAAAAACTACCTCAAACTATGTAGTGTGTGTGTGTGTGTGTGTGTGTGTGTGTGTGTGTGTGTGTGTGTGTGTGTGTGTGTGTGTATTTTCAGCTAAGGCATTCTATTAATGACAATTTACAGGGTATTTGAGTCATCATCCATCAGTAATACACAGTATTGTCCAGAGCACAGTAGGGACCCTATCTTATATATTATT
>NW_004443950.1:7507765-7586526 GCF_000243295.1 Trichechus manatus latirostris | reverse complement strand
A
Organism: Trichechus manatus latirostris; assembly: GCF_000243295.1. Lineage (NCBI taxonomy): Eukaryota > Metazoa > Chordata > Mammalia > Sirenia > Trichechidae > Trichechus > Trichechus manatus. Next base: position 7,586,525 of record NW_004443950.1, on the reverse strand, counting down.
ATTAAATTTCAAACTTTTCCTTATGGATAACTTCTAACTGAATATAGTAATTCTTTTCTGCAATTTTCCCTCTAAAAATTGATGTGTTCTCAGGATGGTATAATTTAGGGTTGAAAATAACTTTAAATGTCACTTAAGACTTAAAACATCACCTAAACTGCCAGAAAAATGAACAAATCTGTCTTGGAAGAAGTACGGCCAGAATGCTCCTTAGAAGGGCAGATGGCAGGACTTCATCTTATGTACATTGGACACGTTATCAGGAAGGACCCTGGAGAAGAACAACATCCTTGGTAAAGTAGAGGGTCAGCAAAATAGAGGAAGACGCTCAAGGAGATGGACTGACACAGTGGCCGCAACAATGGGCTGGAACAGAATGGCGCAGGACTTGGCAATGTTTCATTCTGTTGTATTTAGGGACGCTATGAGTTGAATTGACTCGACAGCACCTAACAAAACAACAGGTTTCTTACACAAAGCCTTCCATTGGATCCCAAGGAGTTCATCACTGTCTTGAATGCTTCCACTGAAGAAGAATTATTAATTTCAGGTCCCTTCCTTGTAAAATTAGTGTTTTTAGGGAAAAAATTTTGTTTAGATTACAGTACTCCTGTTCTAAACATTCGATGTCCATTTCTCCGAATGCTCACATACTCGTCCTGAGAGATGTGGAACAAAGTTTTGTAAAGCTACTTAAGACCTCTCTATGAAGAATTTCAAGAAAGCCAGAAAAATTTGACACCTTTTGTCATTTCACTCTACTTTATGAATTTGGAGACAAATTCTGGGATTAGAGCATCAGTAAACTTAATGGGAAGTAGCTGCCGGGCTCAGAAAAAAATTCCCTTCCTACCCACTTCCTTGCATTTGCACAATATTAGTGCTCGATTGCATATTTGCTTAATGAATGCTGAGGTAGAAACTGGGAGCTGCCTACCCAGTGTCCAGTCTCCCTTTCATCTATATCATCTGAGCAGAGTCTAATTTAAAACAAAAATGAGACTTGCAATTTCCTTTGCAGCTAAGACTGATCATGTGGCCTAATTCTAGCCAGACTGACATATGAGGAAGTCATCGGGTAAGAGCTTAAGAAAAGGTCTTGAAAGGACACCACTCAGGTGGCATGTGGCCTTTTGCTTTACAGCCCTCTGCATCTTCCAGGATCTTCCAGGCTGGAACATAGATACGATGATTGTCTTAGTCATCTAGTGCTGCTATAACAGATATATCACAAGTGGATGGCTTTAACAAAGAGAAATTCATTTCTTCACAGTAAAGTAGGCGGTAAGTCCAAAATCAAGGCATCAGCTCCAGGGGAAGGCTTTCTCTCTCTGTCGGCCTTCTCATCAATCTTCCCCCGATTAGGATCTTCTCTGCGTAGGGACCCTGGTCCCAAAGGACGTGCTCTGCTCCTGGCACTGCTTTCCTGATGGTATGAGGTCCCCACTCTCTGCTTCCCTTTCTTTTTATCTCTTGTAAGATAAAAGGTGGTGCAGACCATACTCCAGGAAACTCCCTTTACATTGGATCAGGGATGTGACCTTAGTAAGGGTGTTACAATCCCACCCTAATCCTCTTTAACATAAAATTACAATCACAAAATGGAGAACAACCACACATTACTGGGAATCATGGCCTAACCAGGTTGACATATATTTTGGGGGAACACAATTCAATCCATGACAGTGATCTACCCCAAATGGTCACAAGGTAGTGGCCTCAAGATCTATCCTTGATGTCCCTGAGTCACTGAATTAGCACAGTGGCTTAACTTCAGAAGTGCTGTCACCTGAGAAAAATGCCATAAACTACTTCATTATGCCACAGGAAATTATGCTTTCTTTTATGTCAAGCAGAATCTGTTTGTAACTCATATAGATGACTAGATGAATGGATGATAGATATATTTGATAAAGAACTACAGGACTCAAATACCTAAATACACAGGAAGTTGTATATTCAATCCTCGATTTTGAGTATATTGCAAATATTTTAAAGGCAAACAACTCTCAAGTCCACAAGAAAGAGTAAGCCAGGAAATCATCATAAGCCACTCTGCAGCATAAAATTACATGTAGCAAAATGTTCCTTTCTGCTATCAGTGTAGGTGTTCAGAAGGAATTACAATAGAGAGGAAACAAAGACAAATTACTTTCCATTATGGTTCCATTTCCCTAGCCATGCTAGGGACTAGCACACAAAGAACATGAGCAACAGCATCAAGCCCTGCCAAATTAGAAATTGTACGTCTAATGTAATTAGCACTGAATAAATGGGAAAATATTCACAGCATTGTGTTTAGAACTTTACAATATGGACAAAGAGGATAAAAAGTTTCAATTTATCTATTTATTCAACAAATATTTTTCAAATGCTCTAATTTGCTTGGTAAAGTCTTTAGAATTTGGCCTAAAATAGTTCTTTCCAGATTCCTTCAGAGTCGTATTGCAAACTGTATATCAGGCTAATATGATCATGGTGAGATTTCTTTGGTAGATTTGAAAGAGTACTGGGGAAGATACTTTGAAACCTGGATTCTAGTTCTGCCTGTTCAAGAACTAAATGGCTGATCTTAGGCCAGTAATTTACTCTTTCTATGTCTCATTGTTCTTATGTGTAAAGTGAAAATGATAATACTAAATTGCTTTAAGATTAAATATTTTATCATATGTAAATAGCAGAATAAAATGCCAGATGAATAGATAGAATAGAGAGAGAGCAAAGAGAGCTAACTTCTACTATTCACTAAGAACCCAAATACATTATTAAAGGCCTTCCAACCACCCAGTGAAGATCCACCCGCCCATTGGTTATCCCTCTGAACATCTTGAACTCTGATTTAAAAATATTGAAAAAGGAAACTTCAGATGATTCCAAATGGAAAAATTCTAAGAGCTCACGCTTTTATATTTCGGATTATTGTTTGTTGTTGTTTTACAGTTCGATTTATTTTAATGGTGCAGTGTCATTAGGCTAGGTTTTAGAAATGTTTAGCTCGATTAATTTCTTGGTTATGATAGACTTTGTTATTGCTGACATTTAGGCTATAGTTTCTTTTTCTTCTTCTCCTCTTTTCATTCCTCTTCCTCTCATGTACTTTATATGATTTGAGACAAATAATATTTAGTCTGTAAAATAATAATTAGAATTTTAAGCATTTAGTTGCCTTACATATCAGTTTTAAGCTGACAAATCCAGTATTATTGTGTCTTGTGGAATATTCTACAAGACACCGATCCTGTACTCTTAAAAAAAAAAAAGAAGAAGTCAACATCAAATCAACAGCTACAGAAATAGACAGGGGCTCTTCTTCTAAATTAAAAGAAACTAAAGAAAGACAAGAACCAAATGCAATGTATGACACTTGGTATGATCTTGTGTTTTAAAAAGGAAAAGAACAAACAAGTTTATAAAGTATATTTTTGAGGCAACTAGGGAAAGTGAAATATTAACTAGACTATACTATGAAATTATTATTATTATTTTAGGTGAAATAATGACATTATGGTTATATACGAGAGTGTTGTTAGGAGATGCATGATGTTGTATTTTGGGATGAAGTTTTGTGACGACCTCAGCTTAATTTCAAATGGTTTGGGGGGAAAAGAAAAGAGCCAGAAATGAAAAGAATGTGGAAGGATATTAATATTTAGTGAATCTAGGTGAGAAGTGTATGTGTTTCGGGTTTTAATGTTACTATTCTTTCAATTTTTGGTTGAATTTTTTTTTCAAAATAAAGTAAGTGGAGACAAAAATTGTTTTGGTTGAACAAACATCTAAGCATCAACTCTGTAGAGGGATGTGGTAATGGTGAGAATGCAGAGATAAATGAAACCAATCATATCCCCCCAAATTAGTATTTTACCGTAGTGGTTAAGAGAAATGAAATATGAATTAAAACACTATTTACTGAATCTTCTAGACAATGAAACCTTGTAGGGCCATGGAGAAGAAAATGTTGAAAGAGCAAAAGATGAACTTAAGTGGGAAATAATTACTCTTTTTAAGGACTGATAGCTCCCAGTTATTCCATACAATTTGCTAAAGGATAATATGTTGAACTACACATTTTTAGTTATAGTAATAGTATTTTCATTTTGCTTGCTGTGTTAGGGGGCCTATGCATGTTCTCTTCCATTTGCCCCACCCTATTCTTCTCTGTCCCTTTCCACTTATTCCAGGTCCCAGGCAACTGGCTTAAATGAAAGATTCACTTTGCCCTCTGGTTTCCTGTTGGATTCCAGTGAGAAACACTGGTTGGAGATCTGAGGGAAAAAGGCGAGTAAGAATTATTGATTTCTACAACTCCCTCCTGGAGGGGTTGCGATAACACAAGTTTAGAGGTCTTCGTGGGAGACTCACCCCACCTAGCTTTCTCTTTGCTGATTCCTTCTCCTTCTCCTTCAGGACTGTTGTTGTTGGGTGCTGTCAAGTCGATTTCCACTCACGGAGACCCTGTGTGACAGAGTAGAACTGCCCTGTTGGATTTACCAGGCTGTAACCTTTACAGGAGGAGGATGAGGAACAGTAAAGTCACTCCATTGATGCTCAACTGAGCCCTGGCTGAACAGTGGTTAAGAGCTCAGCTGCTAACCAAAAAGTTGGCAGTTCGAATCCACCAGCCTCTCCTTGGAAACCCTACGGGGCAGTTCTACTCTATCCTATAGAATTGACTCCATGGCAACAAGTTTGGTTTTTGATAGTTTTCTTAGCTATCACCCACACTTCTATAAATAGCTCCTTTATTAAATCTGGAACCCTGATTAATACAGGGACAATTTCAAAACTGCAAAGATACTTTCTTCTAAAACACAAACACACACAAGTAAAAAAACAGAAAAAAAATTTATTCATCTGATGTTTATTTTAATGGCACACTGAAATCCTTATTTTCTAAAATCAACAATAACAAATGCAAAGACCATCAAAAACAAAAACAAACAAACAAAGAAAAACTAAACATCTTCTTTCTATCACTGGTTTATTCTCTTGTAGTAATGAAAATTAGCAGTCCTAAGTAATTTCAAACAGTTCAAAAGTCCATACTAGATAGCAGAATGCTTAAACACAGTTTGACACACCCAGAGAATAGAAAACTATATAATCTTTAAAAATCGATATATCTATATTTACCAATATAAAAATGTGGTCATAATATAAGGTAACATAGAAAAAGAAAAAAACCAAAACTTAGACACCAGTTTTAAAGACCGTACATTTTCATAAATGCATAGGAAACATTTGGAATAATATAGATCAAATATTATGAGTGGTTATTTCTACATGGTAAAACTGTCATTGATTTTTGCCTTCTTATATTTCCAAGTATTTTGACATGGAGATTTTATATATAAATATACACATGTATGTATATATACTTGTGCATATGTATGTATATATGTTTATTTATATACATAAGTACATATACATATAATTCCCCAATTCATAAAAAAAGTTCTTCCCTTTCTACTTCCAATATCTAATTCAAAGGTCTTCCACAAAGTGAATAACAAGTTTTGTTCTCCCTTCTCTTTTTCAAATATAAATGTAGTAGTAACCTACTTTATTAGATAGAATTACTATCTAACAAGCACCATGGGGTTCGAATTTCCCAGACATACAAGCATGCTGCTTAGCCCTGGTGACTATGCGTATGCAAGGCTCCCAGAGTCCTAGGACCAGGATGTCACGGTTTCAGCTCCGAAGCCGCTTGGACTATGCCATCACTGGTGCATAGGAACAGACTGAATGACCTCACACCCTAAATCCTATAAGCGTTCGTTCTCTGTAAGGGACGCAGGTGAAGATCCATTATCTCATTTAACCCTATTCCATTCATTACTTCCCCTTCAATCTATTTCATATTTTCTCTACTGTTTGCTTCTTTTTTTATTTCACATGTAATCACATAGCCCATCCAGCAGTTATTGTGAAATCATAAATGCTTCTTAGGCCGAAACAACAGACGTCTACTCAAGTTGAATCCTGAAGGGTTAACACAATGGGCATTCTTGGAAAAAGGGCACCATACATACAAATGTTGAGTTGTAAAAGAGCAGGGTATTATAACTGCAGATAGCTTAGTATGGTAAGAGAAAAAAAAACAACAACATATTTTGGAAAACATCAGAGAAAGAGGGTGAAGGATGACCAAGAGATACCAAGTCCCGCAAGAAGGCCTTTCTTGTTTACTTTTTCTCTGAAGAGTATACATTAAAGGAATTAAGTAGTGTGTATTAGCTATCTATTACTGCGTAACAAATTACCACAGACTGAGCAGTTTAAAACCATCTATCTATCTATATCTATATCTATATCTATATCTATATCTATGTCTAATGCAATTTTCTTGGGTCATGAGTCTAGGCATGGCCCAGATGAGTCTTCTGCACAGGGTCTCACAAGGTTGTACCATATTTTTACCCAAAGAATGTGTGCCTTCTACATTTGTTTACCAACCACACTTTCTCCCCATGAGGTATTTTCAGAAGTGCCTCTATGCCATTTTTTTTTACTTATTTCTGTAAAAAAATTAGCATAGTGTGCTTACAGAAATACCTAGTGGGGGGCACAGTTGGCAAACAAATGTAGAAGGTGGGTGTAATTTGCATAAAAATATGGTAATCAAGGTGTTGACCAAGCTGCATTCCTTTCTGGAACCCAGGGTCTCATGTGTTGTTGGTGGAATTCAGTCCCTTGCAGTCGTAGGGCTGAGGTCCCTATTTTCCTGCTGGATGTCAGTCAGGGACTGTTCTCATCTCCTAGAGGCTGCCCACACTTCTTTGTCAAGGCCCTCTCTTAGGCCTCTCACAATATGTTTGCTTAAATCATTTTTTGTAAGGTATGCATGTGATTTAAATGAAAGGCCCACCCAGTATAATCCACCTTTTCATTGGCTCAAAATCACCTGATTTGGGACCTTAATTACACTTGTAAAATCTCTTCATCTTTGTCATACTCTATTGCTTAGAAGCAAGTCACAAATGACAGCGGCACTCAAGGGGATAAGATTGTATGAGTGTGTAATTCACTGTGGGTCACCCCAATTGCACTGTGTCCACCACATAGTGAAATATCCTAATGATTTTCTCTGAGTAGTGATGCATCCATTGACATTTCTCATTAAATGTTTATCTCTTCTTCTAAAGGATTGAAGAAGGACAGGTTTTTGTCAACATTAATGTTCTCTTTCACCCTCATCCCCCTTCTAAGACAGCCTCATTAATCTGAAAACCCGCCAGCATAGATATATAATGTGTAACCTCATTCCACCCAGGATGAACTAAAAGAGTCATTTAAGGCTAGGTCTCCATCTACAAATCCACACTCTTTCTTAGAAAATTGTTTCTATACTCTCTGCTTTCTTTATAAACACCCAGTTTAAATCATTTTGTCCTGTAATTTTTTAAAGAACAGTCTGAATAAAAATTGTTTTGTGAAAAATCCAGTTATTTTGCTCCGGCTATCCCAATAAGCAGGTGATTTACTGAATGTTTTATCATAAATTATAATAATCACCATCTCAAACAACCAAATGAAATTTGTGGTAATTATTATGTCCCAAAAGATTACATTGTAAAGAACTTAACATGTTCCCCACTTTTCATCCTGCATCTGCACAGAGCTTATTGCAATTAAGGGTATGAGTCAAACAAACAAAAACTACTAATGAGGAAAAAGAGGAATCCTTGTCCTATTTTGTGGGCTGTGTGGAGTGTATTCCTTAGATAATTACATTTCCTGAAAGCTTCCCTTAAATATCTTCTTTAAAAATTTCTACATTAGAAAATCAATCAATGTAATCTACCACATAAATAAAACAAAAGAACCACATGATCATCTCAATCAATGCAGAAAAGGCATTTGATAAATCCAACACCCATTCCTGATAAAAACTCTCAACAAAATAAGAATAGAAGGGAAATTCCTCAATATAGTAAAGGGCATTTACACAAGACAGACAGCCAACATTTTCTCAATGAAAAGAGACTGAAAACATTCGCTTTGAAAATGGAAACTAGATAAAGATGCCTTTTATCACCACCGTTTTCAACATTGTACTGGAAGCCCTAGCTAGAGCAATTAGGCAAGAAATGAAAATAAAGGGTATTCAAATTAGCAAGAAAGAAGTAAAACTATCCCTATTCACAAATGATATGATCCTATATGTAGAAAATCCCAAAGACTTCACAAGAAAGCTACTAGAACTAAAAGAAAGATTCAGCAAAGCAGCAGGATACAGATCAGTGTACAATAATCAGTTGGATTCCTCCACATCAACAAAAAGAACTTCAAAAAGGAAATTAAGAAAATAATACAATTTATTATAGTCCCTCCACCCCAAGTAAAATATTTAGGAATAAATCTAACCAGAGATGTAAAAGATTTATGCAAAGAAAACTACAAAACACTACTTCAAGAAGCCAAAAAAGTCCTATATAAATAGCAAAACATACCATGCTCCTGGATAGGAAGACTTAACAGTGTGAAAATGTCAATACCTCCCAAAGTAATCTATAGATATAATGCAATCCTGATCCAAATTCCAACAGCATTCTTTAATGAGATGGAAAAATGAATCACAAACTCTATATGGAAAGGAAACAGGCCAGGGATAAATAAAGCATTGTTGAAGAAGAAGAACAAAGTAGGAGGCCTCACACTTTCTGATCTCAGAATCTACTATACAACTACTGTAGTAAAAACAGCCGGGTACTGGTACAACAACAGACACATAGACCAAGGGACAGAGTTGAGAATGCAGAAGTAAACCCATTCACCTATGGATAGTTGCTCTTCAACAAAGGGCCAAAGTCCATTAAATGGGGAAGAGATAGTCTCTTTAACAGATGGTGCTGGCAAAACCGGATATCTATCTCTAGAAAAATGAAACAGGACCGATACATTACACTATACACAAAAACTAGCTCAAAAATGGATCAAAGACCTAAATATAAAGCCTACAACTATAAAGAACATGGAAGAAAAAGTACTGACAACCCTGTTGTTAGGTTCCATCAAGTCAGTTCTGACTCATAGCGACCCTATGTACAACAGAATGAAATAGTGCTCCATCCTGCACCATCCTCACAATCCTTGCTATGTTTAACCCATTGTTGCAGCCACTGTGTCAATCCACCTTGTTCAGGTCTTTCTCTTTTTCACTGACCCTCTACTTTACCAACCATGATGCCCTTCTCCAGGAATTGGTCCCTCCTGATAACATGTCCAAAGTACGTGAGATGAGGTTTCGCCATTCTTGCTTCTAAGGAGCTTTCTGACTGCACTTCTTCCAAGACAGATTTATTCAAAAAAATAATATACCAACCATAACTAAAAATGCACAAACAACAAAAGATAAACTAGATGAATGGGATCTCTTAAAAATTAAATGATTATTCTCATCAAAAGACTTCACCAAAAGAGTAAAAAGAAAACCAACAGACTGGGGAAAAAAAAATTTGGCTACAACATATCCAACAAGGGGTTAATCTCCAAAATATATAGAAAACTTCAACACCTCAACAACAGAAAGACAAACAATCCAATTAAAAAATGGGAAAAGGACATGGACAGACACTTCTCCAAAGAAGACATTCCGGTGGCTATCACACACATGAAGAAATGCTCTCAATCATGCAAATTAAAACTACAATGAGATACCATCTCATCCAGACATCAATGGCTCTTTTCAAAAAACAGAAAATAACTAATGCTGGCAAGCTTGTGAGGAGACGGGAATTCTTATACATTGCTGGTGGGAATGTAAAATGATACAACCACTATGAAAAGTGATATGGCACTTCCTTAAAAAGCTAGGAATAGAAATACCATATGATCCAACAATCCCGCTCCTAGGTATATACACTAGGGAAATAGCCTTCACATAGATAGATGTATGCACACCTATGTTCATTGCAGCATTATTCACAAGAGCAAAAAAGATGGAAACAACCTAAGTGTCCATCAACAGATGAATGGATAAATAAACTGTTGTACAGTCACACAGTGGAATACTATGCAAAGATAAAGAATGACAAATCCAAGAAACATCTCACAACATGTATGAATTTGGAAGACATTATGCTGAGTGAAGTAAGCCAGTTACAAAAGGACAAATACTGTATGATACCATTATTATAAAAAAACAAGAAAATATTTATACACAGAAAAAAGCATTATTTGATGGTTACCAGGGAAGGGAGGGAGAAAGAGGGTAAATTACTAAATAGAAGACACGTGGTAATGTTGGTGAAGGGAAAGGCAATGCACTATATGAGTGATGTCAGCACAACATGACAAAGGCAAAGGAATATACTGAAAGGAGCACAAGAACAAAAGGTAACTATTATAACATAGACAATCCTGCAACAACAGTATTAACAGACAATAATTTATGAAGGGATACATAGGTAGCTAGGTTTGCTAAAGAGGTGTGGGAGGATGTAAGGGAGCACATCCATCTGCAGATATAAGTTAGGGTGTGGATATCTCCACAAATATATTTATAGATGTTGCATGCATACTAATATGGACAATAGAACACACAAGGGACACAGTTATGGAAACTTCTTATGCATAACCAAACACCTCCTAGGACAAAGGTATTAGGCTTGAAGGCTAAGGACCATAGACTCGCGGTACGTCTACGTCAACTGGCATAATATAGTTCATAAAAACTGTGTTCTACATCCTACTTTGGTGAGTAGTGTCTGTGGTCTTAAAACTTGAGAGCAGTCATCTAAGATACAACTCGTTCCATCCAGAGTAGAGGAGAGTGAAGAAAACGAAAGACTCAAGGGAGCAATTAGTCCAAAGGGATCACATGCGCCAGAGCCTACACGACCTCGAGACCAGAAGAACTAGATGGTGCCTGACTACCACTACCAACCGCTTTGACGGGATCACAATAGAGGGTCCCAGACAGAGGGGAAAAATGTAGAACAAAAATCAAGTTCATAAAAAACGACCAGACTTACTGACCTGATAGAGACTGATGGAACCCCCGAGACTATGGCCCTAAGTGACCCCTCTGACTTAAAACTGCAGCTCCTTAGAAGCAAGAATGACGAGACTATGTCTCACAAACTGGACACGTTATCAGGAGGGATCAGTCCCTGGAGAAGGACATCATGCTTGGTAAAGTGAAGGTCAATGAAAAAGAGGAAGACCCTCAGCGAGATGGACTGACATAGTGGCTGCAACAACGGGCTTAAGCATGACAGCGATTGTAAGCAAGGTACAGGACCAGGCAGTGTTTCGTTCTGTTGTACATAGGGTAGCTATGAGTCGGCACTTAACAACAATAGCAACCAACTTAAAATTGGAAGTTAAGTATTCCATCCAAAACATGAAGTCAACAGAAGAGGAAAATAATAAAATGTAATTCTTGTTGTCTCTATTAAACATCCCAAATATTTTAAAATTTACATTATTTGATATTGAAATACATTTATTTATTTATTTATCCATCTACTTATTAACTTGCTTCCCTACCTACTTTCTTCCCCCTTTTTTATATCTTATTCCACAAAGCAATTAAGGTAATTTACAAAAATACCATGACTGTTTTTTATTAAAGACAGAAATCAGGACACAAGAGAGGAAATGTAACAAGGGTTGAATTTTCTGGCTTCAAATTGCTCCTTTACTTCTCACTACCTTCATAGCCTGAGCAAATTTTATAACTTCTCTAAATCTCAGTTTCCTCATTTGTAAAATGTGAAACATTGCATATACCTCATAGAGTGTTTGAAGATTGATTGACTATTGCGCATAACATGCTTAACATAGAACATGGTAACCTATTAATGATTTAATAAGTGTTAGCTCTTGTTACTATTATTATTTTTATTGACAATACTGAGGTGGTGGAGATTCATACGCAAACATGCTGGAAAGGCTATGCCAATCTATTGAGCTACTAACCGAAACCGAAATCTGACTCCAAGCTTCCTAGTCATCAATATCAAAAGGAAAGAATTTTTTTTCCAGTTGTGTTAAGAAGAGATACCAACATTTCCCTCAAAACAGCAAAACTCTTCCCACCACTTTATCTCTCAATAAAATTTCTCAAGTAATGCTTCTTGCGGGAGCATACAGGGTGATGTAGAAGTTAATGTGTTAGACAACAACTCCCCAGTAAATTTCAAAGCAGATTTTCTAGAGCTTATTCATGCCACCGCTGAAAGTGGGTTGCATGGCACCAAATCAAAATTTAGTGAAAGTCATTCAACAGAGGGTATAAAACTTTTGATGAACCAGCATATGGTATAAGATTAAAAACATATCATCCAGTGCACAGATCCTCAAACTTTAGGATGTATCACAATCACCCAAGTACTTATTAAAGCTACAGATGTCCACACCAAAGCCTCAACAATTCTGATTCAATATTTTGTGGGTAAGGCCTGGGAATCCACAGTTTGAATAAGAACTTTGGTGACTCTCATGCAGATAGTCCAAGGAACACACTTTGAAAAGGGTGTGTCTGTGTGTGTGTGTGTGTGTTTTCTACAGAAAACAGTAGACATATTAGATAATCTGGGCAAAAAATGAGTTAAGTTTGAAAAATCTGCAACACAAGTCATCCCCTTAAAATGTCACCTCAAACTTTAGTATATGAAGAGTCCCGAGGTGTTGTTCATCAAAGATGTGAATGTGTATTTATCGAACCTAAAGTTCCACAGATTTATTTGTCCACTAAGTCATTTTAGCAAATAGCAAACATTAGTGCTTTTGTAGACACTGCTGGCATGCTCCCTGATCCCCTCTACTGGGCTGATGTCTCATCCTCCAGCTCCTGTGAGTGTTGACTGTGAAAGTTTCCCAGCAGTACATTTTCAGAAGACCCCTCACTCAGAAATGTCTAGGAGGTTACACCAACTGGTGTTCTTGATTCAGCTCATATCAGCTTGCAAGAGCCAACTGTGTGCTTTCCAACTCAGCATCCAGTGATACCACGTTGGTAAACTGAGATCACTCATATGGGAGTACTTATACAATGAAAATCGGCAAATGTTACAAATCAGGGCTCTTATTTTATTTTTCTTCCAAGGGCCTGTTGTTGAACACTTACCAACGTACTGTTGATTACACCCTTCCCCCAGAAGTAGTCCAGAGGCAATGATTTACTGATATGGGGGGTATAAAAGGCTAACTTTCTGGCCTCAACGTGTGCAAACTTAGTAGTGATTCACAGTCTGGAACTTTAGATCAGGCTGAGGCTAGACTGCTGACAAAACCATACCCTTACTTTGCTCCCTGCTGTATCCTGTTTCCCTCACTTCCCTTCCTGTACAGATTTGTTCTGAGATCATTTCTCCTGTACATCACTTGCTCAAAAATTGCTGTCTCAGGATCTGTTTCTAGGGAGCCTGAACTATGACAATCCCTATAGGACTAACATTCCACAAAGCACACTTGAAGAAGAGCTAAAACAGAAGAATTGAGATTCTATGTCTATGTCACACAAACCTCCATAAATATTGATTCAACCATGCCTTTGATAATCATTGAGCAGCATGCATATTCCCTTTGCCTATGGATATCTTGAAGGTGAGGGCCTTGCCTCAGTCATCCTTCTATATTCTTCAAGTCCTTATCAGCACTGTGAATACATAAATATTTTTCACACTGCACAATGCTTGGAAAGGGCATCCTATTAGGCAGAGTAACACATTGTTTTAAAGCATAATGTCTGGATTCATAGAGCCTGGGTACAGATCCTGGTTCCATTATTTATTTGACCTGGGCCAATTAAGTTTACACATTTGCAAGACAGAAATTGATGTACTTACTTCAAATGTCTGTTGTGAGGATTACTTTCTTCATTTGCAAAGTAAAGGCATTTAGCCCAAATGTTTGAATTCACTGTAATAATATAGCATTTAGCAGAGCAACTGATAAACCTAGATCCCTAATATTTATGGGCATTATTATCTAGCACAGTCTAGCACAATGTAGGCATTTAATAAAATTCCTTTGAAACAAATACTGTTGAATAATTAGGTCGTAGAGTAATTTGAGTATGTCTCATGAAGACAATAAATCACCTGGAGTTGGGTTATTTTCCTTTTTTAAATAACCTAAAGGCCACCTCAAATCCTCTGTGGGAAATGAGAAAGCATTGAACAACGATAAACAGATTTCTACAGGCAATATTGTAGGTGATTTAGTTGGCCCCAGGAATCGTGGAAAAGAATGCAGGCAGAATACAAACAAAAGAACTGTTTCCAAAGGAAAAATACTGTTATTTCCATAAGAAAGTACCAAATAAAAATGGAAATATTATTATGTTTACCTATACCCAACAGACAATCTAGAAAATTTTTTTCTTTACATCAAGATATGCCTGTGGAAATGTTATGTGGGCAATGAGAGATGTAAACACACACATACACACACATGCATGCACACACATGTGCACGCACCTTTTTTGTTATGCTCATAGAAATTGTGAAATACTTGAAGCCGGGTTGGTAAGTCAAGTTGTGAGAGGGTATTTTCCCAAAGAATGAGAAGTACAGCAATTTACCTGTCGAATCAGACAATTTCATCCCCAGAGGTATTTAGCAAAAGAGCAGTCAGGAAGTGAAACAACATATTGCATTGGGTAAATCTGCAGCAAAAGACCTCTTCAAAGTGTTAAAAAAAAGCAAAGATGTCACTTTGAAGACTAAGGTGTGCCTGACCCAAGCCATGGTGCTTTTAATTGCCTCGTATGCATGCAAAAGCTGAACAACGAATAAGAAAGACCAAAGAAGAATTGATGCCTTTGAATAATGGTATTGGCGAAAAATATTGACTATACCATGAACTTCCAGAAGAATGAACAAATCTGTCTTGGAAGAAATATAGCCAGAATGCTCCTTAGACGCAAGGATGGTGAGACTTCATCTTAAGTACTTTGGACATGTTATTAAGAGGGACCAGTCCCTGGAGAAAGAGATCATGCTTGGTAAATTAGAGGGTCAGTGAAAAAGAGGAAGACCGTCAAAGTGATGGATTGACACAGTGGATGTAACAATAAGTTCAAGCATGCAATGATTGTGAGGATGAGTCAGGACCGTGCAGTGTTTTGTTCTGCTGTACATAGGGTCTCTGAGACTCGGAACTGACTCGACGGCACCTAACAACTTGAAAGGGAGGTAGAAGCTGCTTTCTCTTGCTTTTCAACAAACATTTTTACATGTAACTGAGTTTTTGGAGAGACAGAGAAAAATGATGAGAGAGAGAGAGAGAGAATTAATTATTCTGTTCAGTGCTTTCAAGTTTATTGCCAATGGAGACCACACTAGGATGGTCTTGGAGGTTAGCGTATATATTAACACAACTTGAAAGACGCTAAGAAGGGAATACAGCCTTTGCTTCCCTCTGATCCAACATTCCTCTCATCCTAGGCTCAAAAAAACAAAACAAAACAAAAATCAAAAAACTTTACTGTTTAGCTGCCTCCTGTCCTAAGGAACTCTCTGCATAAGTCATGGCCTGATTTTACTCTGCTTGTCTGTGTCCCGCCAATCCAGGTTAATGGCTGTGTAGTTAACCATGGCTGCATTGCTTTTATCCTGCGGTGACAGAAGATACTGCCATTCCCAGCTTCCTCCTGCAGCTAGGTTTACAAAGGATGCTTTGGGTGATACACATTTTTTTCTCCTTTATATAAGTAGTGGATTTGAAATCCACCCAGCTCAAAGAGAATGTGCTGAGTGTGGACTAAATGAGTCTTCATGGCATCTCCAGAATGGAACTTGCCCTACACAGCCAGTTATTTAAACTCTCTCTCTCGTCTCCAGCTCTTACAGCTATGCTGTCTGCAATAACAGCTTAATTGTATTACCATGGCCAAGTCACCTGAACTTTCTATGTTTTATTTCTTCACCTGAAGGAAAATGCTGTGCAAGGAGAACACTTAAAAAATTCTCCATGCATGCTCTATGGTGTAGATCTTTTCCAAGCTGCTCACTCTGCCTTAGCTCCAGACATCCATGAGGCAGAAAGTTTGGGTAGAGAATGAGATGAAGATTGAATCCCAGGGTCAGGACTGCCAATCCTGAGATTAAGATTGAACAGATCCACTGCTTGAACTTGCACTTGTTAAACAAGCTTGCCAGCTAAATTCATATATAAGCGTCAAAAGAAGAATCAGATATGTCAAAACTGAGGCAGAGATTTGTTATGTAAATTAAATTATATAATATGTAAAACTTAAGTCCCGAGTTCCAACTAAGGTGTTGGTGCCAGATATATTAGACCTGTGGTTACTGAGATGCCCCACAAGTTGCCATTGAGTCAACTCCAACTCATGGTGACCCCATATGTGTCGGAGTAGAACTGTGCTCTATAGAGTTTTCAATAGCTGATTTTTCAAAAGTAGATCACCAGGCTTTTCTTCTGAGATGCCCCCTGAGTGGACACGAATTTCCAACCTTTTGGTCAGCAGCTGAGTGCCTTAACAGTTTTCACCACCCAGGGACCCTGCTGATCTGCCCACTAAGTCTCAAAAACTACCTTTAGACATGAATCCACACAAAGATGTTTATCATCATCTAAGGGTATAAACAACCAGGTAAGGGCCATTGTTTGTTATATTCAGACCACAGGCTTTAATTTTTTCCAAGAGTAGTGTCTTTACTCTGCTTGTCATCCAATTAACTCATAATTTTTACTGAGAAGACAATGGAAAGTAATAGAAAAATGGGAAAATCAATTTTACCACCTAGCCTGTGTGTGCCATTTTTGTTTTACAAACTCCTTATTTAGAAGGGGTATTATTTTTACCCTTCACTTTCTCACATGAAGAAATAAAATACAGAAGGTTTAAGTGATTTGACTAAGACAACACAAATAAGTAAAAGACCTGGGACTTCATTTACGATCTCCTTCTACATCTTTATGATGATATTTGCATTATATAATGTTACTCTCAAATATTCTTCAGTATTTTTATGAAAAAAAAAAAATAGTACTCAGCAATCATGTCACCCCGACAGATTATATAGGTAGAGTTTAGGCAGATTTTGTAAGCCTAACTTGGTAAGAAAGTACCATCAAGTGCTGCATAATGTCTGTTGGGGCAACGTCCTACTGCACATGTGTCCGTGGTCCAATAAGTTTGTAATAGAGTTCAGAAATCCCGGTTGGAGAATGTGATGGACATAGCAGACATAACACTCAAGAAACACTTCTAAACCTCACAATGTTCTCATCAGCGTTACAAAGTAGTGCACACGTTCCTTACTACCAACCGTTGCATGTATTTAACTCAAATTTTTAATATAATACGGTTTATGGCAGTCCATTCTTAAGTACGATTTCTCTGTAAGTCAGACGTTTGTAACCCAGAGATTGCCGGCGTATAATATAGTGTTCCCACAATGCCCAAATCACATAATGTCCTATTTCACAGAAAGTATCATGGATGTTAAGTGACACATGACTGTACTCTCCTTTGAAGAAAACAATTACCAAGTCAGTAATTTAAAAGTTTATTATTTGGCACCAGAGCTATAATAACACTGAACTTGTTAGACAAAAGAAAAATCATGAGGGCAAGAA
Organism: Trichechus manatus latirostris; assembly: GCF_000243295.1. Taxonomy (NCBI): domain Eukaryota; kingdom Metazoa; phylum Chordata; class Mammalia; order Sirenia; family Trichechidae; genus Trichechus; species Trichechus manatus. The sequence goes on along the minus strand of NW_004443950.1, from coordinate 7,568,966 downwards.
CTGTGTCATTTTCAAGACAGCAGGATATTTCAAAAGCCCCAAGCTACCTTACCTTTGATCATATGTACTTTACCTTTGATCATATATACTTTGAAAAAAAGTTTTACCCTGTTACATACCAGTAAAACCATTGTCTCTCAAGCCCCTTTTCCCTCTTTTTATTTTAAAAACAAAGCATTCAGTGTCATTTAGTATTTTCATAAACAGATATCTGCATCTTGCTTTCCAGTGCCCTTCTGCCCTGAATGCGTCCACTAAACACAGACTTCCATTTTAAGTAGAATGTTTTTTTTTAGCTCTAATGCAATAATAACCCAACTCTAAATGTATTAAACAACAGAAGAATTTATTATTTTATATAATAAGAAGTTTAGAGGCAATCAGGATACAAGTTTGGATGAAGTTAACTGGTTTACTGGATGTCGTTAAGGCCCCAGATGCCTCTCCTTTTCCACTATGCTTGGGGGGAATATACTGAGGATAACAAGCTCTTTTCAAGGTCTCCAGGTGGCAGTCCCTGTTCCAAGTGCCATATGCCACAAATAAGGAATGATTCCTTCCTGAATGTCACATTTAAGGAGTAAGGAAAACTTTTTCCAGAACTCCCTAGCAACTTCTCCATTATGTCTCATTATCCAGAATCATGTCCTATGGCAGGACCTAAATTTGTCATTGACAGTGGGAATGGCCCCACACTGATTGGCTTAGACAAATTCTAATTCACCAGCTGGTGCTGGAGCTGCCCCTTCTGAAAAGCATGGACTGTGGACACTTGAACTAACTGTAGTTTTTTAACCAAGGAAGAACAGTATGGAGGGAGGGTGAGGCCAAGATCGCTATTTGGGTAGAGAACCAAATTTATTTGCCACTGCATTCTCTAAAATTAAGATGTTAAATTTTCTGTGAAGTCCTCTCTGGTCAGGTCAGACAAGGTTAATGATTTCCTTTTCTACACTGTATCTGAACCTTGTGCATATCTCTACTGTTGTAATTATCTTATTGCATTGTACAAAACAAAATTAAATGGGGGTCTTCCCTACCATTAGTGAACTCCTTATGGGCAAGAGAGGTGTTTTATTCATCCTTATAGTCATATCACCTAATGATGACTGGTACCTAATTGGTTCTCAATGAATGTTTATTAAGCATAATTGGAAAGTAAATTCTATTCATAAATGTAATAATTTCTAGTTTCAATGCATCATTTACAATAACATTTTAAAGAAAAGTTCACTTTGCTTATAAAAAGAGCTGTTGCTTTGCAAACATTATAAATGATAGTTCAGAAGGAAATGTAGCTACACAGAAAAACACTTACTATAAAATGAGAATAGAAAAATAATGACATAAAATTGGACCTATGGTAGGTAGATAGATGGACAGATACTGTTATAAAACAAGTAGAGTAAAATATTAATAACTCAGTGAATCCAGGTGGTGGGTGCACATGTGTTTACTACAAAATTCTGTAAAATTTTCTAGTGTTTGAAAATGTTCATAATGACATCATGAATAAAAGAATTGAACGTGTGCCATGGTTATGATTATACTGTTTTAGGAAAATGTGCATATAAAGCAACAAAATGTAGGAGACAGATAAACAACTGATTAGAAAGGGTGATAAAACCGTGGGGTTTTATTTTCTCTTTTTCTTTTAATCATTGTTACCATGTGACTTGGGGGAGTCAATTTTATATTGCAAAAAGAAGCCACGAAAGTGTTATAATAATGGGATTTGGCACTAAATAAGAATATTTTTGGTTAAAAACTAATTATGTACAGAAAAATTATAATCAGGGAAGTATATTTAGTGATAATAATTTTAATACATTAGTAAATTCTATGGAGAAACATCAAATTGCATTTACAAACCTAGACCTCAAAATCTGAATTTAATCATTTTTGTAATAGAAAGTTACAAATAGGAGGAAAATGCAGGAACAATAGAGCAGCGGAAGATGCTTATCAATTCCAATGTTTTCTTTTTCCCTAATTCAGTTTTTATTACATAACAGACTCAAACTATATTAGTTTAATAAACAATTATTGATCACATAGTGTATTCTAGCCACTATCCCCTTCAAACTTTGAAACGTGTCTAAAATTCTCCATTTTCAGGTAACCAAGGGAGAAATGAAATTATTCAATAAGGCTGAGTAGTGCAAAGTCCTCTGTCTTATTAATGTTGGGTTTTGTTTCTTTTTTTTTTTTTTTTGTCTTTTCTAATATGAGATTGATATCCAGCCAGTATGAACTCTATTTAATTCTCTCCGGTCTATTTATTCACTGATCTCACATATAACTTTGCAGCTAGGAGCCAAGTATAGAATTTACTGACACCTGGAAAGCAGATGTGTCCAGCTAATGGAGTCTTCCTTCTGCTGACCATGACCTCTCCCTTATGAAGGGCACATTTGCACAGCTGAGACTCACCTCCAAGGCTAAAGGAAGCCCCTTCTGGTAGAGGAAATGAGACTAATAATGAGAGAGGGATCTTACAATAAAATTAACACTGCAGTTAAAACATTAATGACAGTGATACAGGATTTGGTATCAGTGCAGAGGAAACTCAGTGCAGACAGAAGAGTAAGTTCACTGTGAATCAAACCTGTCCCTAATACCAAAGAAAATACCTTCCATATTACTTTACAATTCTAGTGTTTCTTTTCATTTGCATATGTGTGTTTGTTCTTGTGTATGTTTGGAATTATAAATATGCATTTATAAAAACACACAGGTATACACATACATGAGAGAGAGAGAGAGGAAAGAGAGATAGAGGCTGCTGCTGATGATAACGATCATAATGATTGGATTAGTTTCCTATTGCTGCAAACTGTAGGGTTGCTGTGAGTCAGAATCGACTCAACAGCAACAGATTTGGTTTTTTGGTTTAGTGGCTTTAAAGAATACAAATTTATTATCTTACCGTTCTAGAGGTTAGAATTCCTAAATGGGTCTCACTGGGCTAAAATCATAGTGCTGGCAGGGCTGTATTCTTTCTGGAGACTGTAGGGGAGAATCCATTTTCTTGCTTTTTTCAGCTTCTAGAGGCTAGCTGCATTCCCTGGCTTGTAGCCCCTTCCATCTTCAGAGCCAGCAAGCGCAGATAGAGTGTTTTTTTTACATTGAATCGCTTTGCTACTCACTCTTCTTCTCCTCTTCCACACTGAACAAACTATTTGGATTACACTGGGCATACCAGGATTACATTGGGCAAATCTTACTTTAAGGTCAGCTGATTAGCAACCTTAATTCCATCTTCAACCCTAATTCTCCATTGCCATGTAACCTAATAAATTCACAGGCTCTAGGTTTTAGGATGTGAACATCTTTGGGGGTGCATTATTCTGCCTACCACAATTATTGGTACAGATTAGTGCTTCGCTCGTTACTGTTCTTTCCCTCAAGGGAATGGCATTTGTTGAATACTGATTAGATGGCAGGTACTTTACTAAATGTTGGACCTATAGTCACTTGTTTACAATATTTTTCTCATGAGACAAATAATTTTAAACTATTTTTTCCCCATTTAACAGATGAGAAAACTGGGATTCTGAAGACTGACATAGTGACATTGGGGGAACCATGATTTTATCTAAATCTAACTATAAAACCATCCCCTGGTGGTACAACGGTTAAGCCCTCACTGTTAACTGAAAGGTTGGTGGTTTGAACCCACCCAGTGGCTCCGTGGAAGAAAAGACCTTGTGGTCTGCTCCCATGAAAGTTACAACCTACGAAACCCTATGGGGCAGTTCTACTCTGTCACATGAGGTCACTATGAGTCAAAATTGACTCGATGGCACCCAACAACACAATAACACTTGAATCATTACGTAATTTCTACATCATCCTAGAGAAAATATATTTGATATCTCAAGTCATATGAACTCCGGACTTTGAAGAGACTAAGGAAAATAATGCAAAAAATTCTGCACATTCTCAGCAGTCATGGAGATAAGAAATCCTTGGAAGACATTTATATGAGAAAGGCTGTCTCTGATTAGTGGACAGCCAAGTTGTGAATGCCTTTCATCTCCTTAAGTAACGCTGGGCAGGAGAAGATTGCTACAGTTGAGGGAGTTCACTAATTGTTAATTCACTGATTCATCCAACTACTTTTATTAAGCCTTAACTATGTGTCAAACACAGCATCGGTAGGTAGGCACACACCGGCAGAACAAAAGTATTCTGTTCTCTGTCTTCATGGAACCTGTGGTTGAACTGGGAAAGAAAATATTAATCAAATAGCCACAAAAATAGATATTAACTTGCAACCCTGATAAGTGGTATAAAGAGAATATATGGAAATCATGATAAAGGGGGACATGATTAAATTGATGGGATAAGTGGTAAAAGAAATCTTACCTGAGGTGAAATTGGGAGGCTGTCTCAGTTAGCTAGTGCTGCTGTACCACAAATACTGCAAGTGGGTGTCTTTAAGGAACAGAAACTTATTTTCTCACGTTTCTGGCGTCTAAAAGTCCAAATTAGAGTCTTGGCTGTGCGGATTCCTTTCTTGTCAGTAGCCTGAATGTTCCTTGGTTCCTTGGCTTGCAGAAGATCCTCACAAGGCATCTGTATTTCCCCAGTATATGCTTGCTTCTGTGTCTAATCTGCATTTTCTGTAACTCATAAGTGATTAGGTTTAGAACACACCTGCACTGACATGGCCCTATTAACATAACCAAGAAAACCCTATTCTTAAATGGAGTCATATCCACAGGTATAGGGATCAGGATTCCCACATATATTTTGGGAGGATGCAATTCAATCCATAACAAAGGCTAAGTGGGAATTAAACCCATTGCCATTAATTTTGACTCAGAGCAACCCTGTAGGACAGTGTCCCATAGGGTTTCTAAGGCTGTAGTCTTTATGGAAACAGACTGCCACATCTTTCTTCCATGGAGTGGCTGGTGAATTCAAATCACTGATCTTTTGGCTAGCAGCCGAGTGCTTAACCATTGCACCAACAGGAGTCGTTAACCAGCCCGAAAGGGACATCCCCTCCAGAATGAAGGAATTTAAGATTCTCAGTCTAGAAAACCAGTGTTCATGGAGAACATGAAGAAAGTGGGACAGGGTGGAACCCACAAAAAAACCATGGTGCAAGATGAAATAGGAAAGGTAGATAGGAATTATGTCATGCAGGGTACCTAGAAAATGAAATTTATGTAGGCAGGCTTGTAAAGGGGACAAAGGTGGTGTCTGAAGGCAGGAGATTGCGGACATGTCACTGCAAAGTGATTTCACTTCCAAGGCAGAGTTTTTGAGGAAGATCTAGGTTGTTTTCTGTGCCAGATGGGACCCATCCTTTTACTGGGAACCATCTAGCACACCAGAATCAGAGCAGGGCTCTCATCATTTCAGATCATTGTATTAAGTTAGATCTTGAAAACATGCTCTCTGTCCCATGATGCTAAGCTCTGTGTTTGACGCCGGTGCTCCCCGGGGAGAAAGGGCCTCCAGGGGCATGGGAAGGTGCCATATTAATCACTTAGGTGATTTACAGCTGTTGTAACGTAATGGAACCCCAGATCCTTACAGAGTTAGCTTTCACCATATTTAAAGAGGGAAATGATGGTAATTAAAAATGGCATCTCTAATTAGATAGAGGTTAATTAGTTGGAGGCTGCAATGACCTCATGAGGAGCCAAGATCTCCCATCTCCTGGCTGTAGTGCTCTCTGCTTTTTTCTCTTCTACAGGGTAATTATGGAACTTGAGGCAAGCTTTTCCAATACTTTGGGTTGCAGCCCAACCTTTGATAAGGAGAGCAGCTGACGTAGTCTTAGAATCTGTCTCAGTGTTTAGTACCAAAAAAAAGAATGGACTACATGGACAATTTCCTGGTTCAATACATTTGGAAGACCCAGGAAAGTAAGAAAAATGGGCTTCAGAGCATCCAAAATCACCCATACACTTTTCTCCCATGAGAATTTTCTAGCCTCTCTCTCAGAGCCTGTTTATTTTTGTTTTACAAACAATTAAAACTATTATGATTATTTTGCATAGCAACCTAAAAACAAGTGACATCAGATTATCAGGGGGCAGACATAACTACTGGTAGATATTCTGACAGTACGGAGAAGTCAAAGTTGGAAAACAAAAATAATTTAAAATAAGCATACAAAAATCAGAAGACAAAAAAAGAATTAAAATAGAATGGAGTCTATTCCTAGTCAAACAGGCAGTAAATAGCTATACATAGCTCTTTTGGTACACAGTTTATTATAATAATCTGCACTTTGTCTTACAATGTGACTCGGGATCATCACTTTGTTTATTTTCATTTATTTAATTAGGTTGAAACATTTTTCTATAATACTTTATGCACTTGACTATCTTCTTAATCATCAAAAACTTAACTCAGCAAAGGACAATATGTTCTTGTGAGTGTGTGTGTGTGTGTGTGTGTGCAACATAACATACCATAGCTTGTCCTCTAAATTATCAAAAGTGAGACATAATAAATGACTAATTTTCCATGTCATTGCTTTCTTTCTAAAATAAGTAAATTTTCAATCCCTTAAGTGGCTTTATGCTATAGTAAGACAACTTTATATTCTCCAAAAGACATACTTTATAAATTCAAGAAGTCATAATGTTAAAGATAACTTAACATTTGTTATTTACAACAGGGTAAAATAACTTAATGGGCCGATATGTAAGTTTGGTGAGAAGGAAGTCTCCATCCACTTGTGAACAAAAATAGTTTAGTTTTTACCTGTTTTTACAACGGTCCTCTATGTAAGGCCTAATTGGGAAAATGAGCTCAGATAATTATCTTTTAAATTATTCAACTATAAGGAAAGGAAAAAAAAAAACTGTCATAGATTAAAGACCTACTATGAATTGGCTGAAGCCCTGGTGGTGTAGTGGTTAAGAGCTTGGCTGCTAACCAAAAGATCTGCAGTTCGAATCCACCAACCACTCCTTGGAAACTTTATGGGGCAATTCTACTCTGTCCTGTAGGTTCACTATGAGTTGAAACCAACTCGATGGGAAATGGTTGGTTTTTGGGGTTTATGAGTTGACTACTTTATATCCATTATTTTAGGTAACCATTACTACAGCCCTTGTCAGTAACAACAACCTATTTTACAGATAAAGAAACTAAGATATAGAGGTTAAATGTTGTCTTGAAGGTCACACTACAGCGTCAGGTAGAGCCAGAATGAGAATCCATAATTTATGTACTCTTGAACCAAAACCCATTCTTAAGCATTAGTTTATTAATGTCTCATTTATGTTTAATAAACTTGTTTGTCATTAGATTGTCAGCCTTGCTAATTTTTAAGTCCTATGTTTTTTGCTGAATGCACACTTTTTTTTGACACTGGTGTCCTTGTGAGACTTTTATTTGATGCTTAACACCTTTGTGTAATATTTGTAATTTGTAATTAACATGTATACATTTTCACAACAGACCCCTTATCTCTTGAGAAGAAGACTGATGGTTATATTTTCGATTCTGAAACTGGTCCTATGACCATGTAGATTTAACAAACCCACTCTTCTCTAAACGTCGACCAATTCTTTTTGGTACAGTGACTCTGTATTCCTTCCATTTTCTTTTGACACTTCCTGCATTGTTCAGTATTTTATCCATAGAATCCTTCACTATTGTAACTCGAGGCTTGAATTTTTTCTTCAGTTCTTTCAGCTTGAGAAATGTCAAGCGTGTGCTTCTCTTTTGGTTTTCTAACTCCAGGTCTTTGCACATCGTTGTAATACTTTGTCTTCTAGAGTCGCCCTTTAAAATCTTCTGTTCAGCTCTTTTACTTGATCATTTCTTCCATTTGCTTTAGCTACTTAACTTTCAAGAGCAAGATTCAGAGTCTCTTCTGACATCTGTTTAGGTCTTTTCTTTCTTTTCTGTCTTTTTAATGACCTCTTGCTTTCTTCGTGTATGATAATCTTGACGTCATTCCACAACTCATCTGCTTTTTGGTCATTAGTGTTCAATGCATCAAATCTATTCTTGAGATGGTTCAATCATTTCAGAAGGTAGCATATGATGAAGAACTGATGGTACTGATGGAAGAAGTCCAAGCAGCACTGAAGGCCTTGGTGAAAAACAAGGCTCCAGGAAATGACAGAATACCAACTGAGATGTTTCAACTAACAGATGCAGGGCTGGAAGTGGTCACTCTTCCATGCAAAGAAATGTGGAAGACAGCTACTTGGCCAACCAACTGGAAGAGATCTATTTTTACACCTAGTCCCAAGAAAGATGATCCAACAAAATTTGAAAATTATTGAACAATATCATTAATATCACAGGCAAGTAAAATTTTGCTGAAGATCATTCAAAGGCAGTTGCAGCGGTAGGTTAACAAGGAATTGTCAGAAATTCATGTCAAATTCAGAAGAGGACATGGTACCAGAGATATCATTGCTGAGGTTAGATGGATCCTGGCTGAAAATAGAGAATACCAGAAAGAGGTTTACCTGTGTTTTATTGATTATGAGAAAAGGGATTCGACTGTGTGGGTCATAAGAAATTATGGATAATATTGTGAATAATGGGAATTCCAGAACACTTAATTGTGCTCATGAGGAACCTGTACATAGATCAAGAAGCAGTCCTGTGAACAGAACAAGGGGATACTGCATGGTTTAAGTCAGGAACGGTGTGTTTCAGGGTTGTATCCTAACACCATACTTATTTAATCTGTATACCGAACAAATAATCTGAGAAGCTGGAGTGTATGAAGAACACGGCAACGGGATGGGAGGAAGAGTCATTAACAACCTGCGATATGCAGATGACACAGCCTTGCTTGCTGAAAGGGAAGAGGATTTGAAGCACTTATGGATAACCACAAAGGAAACTAACAATCCTACACATCAAAATAAAAAACAAGAAAAACATAGACTCGGCAAATGCAAAATCAACTACAATGAAAAAGATGAAAAGAAAATACATATAGAAAAATGACTCAGCATAGAAAATTAAGTGGAACAAAGAAACTGTCAACAACAAACAAAAAAAGACATCAAACTGACAGCACTAAACTCACACCTATTAATAATTACACTCAATGTAAATAGACTAAATGCACCAATAAAGAGACAGAGAGTGGCAGAATGGATTAAAAAACACTATCCGTATATATACTGCCTACAAGAGACACACGTTAGACTAAAAGACACAAACAAACTAAAATTCAAAGGATGGAAAAAATATATCAAGCAAACAACACTCAAAAAAGACCAAGAGTAGCAATATTAATCTCTGACAAAATAGACTTTAAGGTGAAATCCACAACAAAAGATAAGGAAGGACACTATATAATGATTAAAGGGTCAATACACCAGGAGGACACAACCATAATAAATATTTACGCACCCAATGACAGGGCTCCAAAATACATAAAACAAATTCTAACAGCACTGAAAAGAGAGATGGACAGCTCCACTATAATAGTAGGAGACTTCAACATACTGCTTTTGGTGAAGGACAGAACATCTAGAAAAAAGTTCAGTAAAGACATGGAAGATCTAAATGATACAGTCAACCAACTTGATCTCCTAGACATATACAGAACACTCCACCCAACAGCAGCCAAGTATACTTTCTTTTCCAACACACATTGAACATTCTCCAGAATAGACCACAGATTAGGCCACAAAGCAAGCCTTAACAGAATCTGAAGCATCGAAATATTACAAAGCATCTTTTCTTACCATAAAGCCATAAAAGTAGAAATCAATAACAGAAAAAGCAAGGAAAAAAAAATCAAACATATGGAAACTGAACAACACCTTGCTCAAAAACTACTTGGTTATAGAAGAAATTAAGGATGGAATAAAGAAATTCACAGAATCAAGTGAGAATGAAAACGCATCCTACCAGAAACTTTGGGACACAGCAAAAGCAGTAATCAGAGGTCAATTGATAGCAATAAATACACACATCCAAAAAGAAGAAAGTGCTAAAATCAAAACATTAACTCTACAACTCAAACAAATAGAAAGAGAGCAGCAAAAGAAGCCCTCAGGCCACAGAAGAAAGCAAATAATAAAAATTATAGCAGAATTAAATGAAATAGAAAATGGAAAAACAATTGAAAGAGCTAAAACGACCAAAAACTGGTTCTTTGAAAAGATTAACAAAATCACTAAACCATTGGCCAAACTGACAGAAGAAAAACAGGAGAGAAAGCAAATAACCCATATAAGAAATGAGATGGGCGATATCACAACAGACCCAGCTGAAATCAAAAGAATCATAACAGAATACTATGAAAAATTGTACTGTAACAAATTTGAAAACCTAGAGGAAATGGACAAATTTCTAGAAACACACTACCTACCCAAACTAACACAAACAGAGGTAGAACAACTAAATAAACCTATAACAAAGGAAGAGATTGAAAAGGTAATTAAAAATCTCCCAACAACAAAAAAAAAGCCCTGGCCCTGGTGGTTTCACTGGAGAATTCTACCGAAGTTTCAGAGAAGAGTTAACACCACTACAGCTTAAGGTATTTCAGAGCATAGAAAAGGATGGAATACTCCCAAACTCATTCTATGAATACAGCATAATCCTGACACCAAAACCAGGTAAAGACACCAGGGAAAAAGAAAATTACAGACCAATATTCATCACAAACATAGGTGCAAAAATCCTCAACAAAATTCTAGCTAATAGAATTCAACAACATATCAAAAAAATAATTCACCATGACCAAGTGGGATTTATACCAGGTATGCAGGGATGGTTCAACATTAGAAAAACAATCAATGTAGTCCATCACATAAAGAAAACAAAAGACAAGAACCACATTATTTTATCAATTGATGCAGAAAAGGCATTTGACAAAGTTCAACACCCATTCATGATAAAAACTCTCAACAAAGTAGGAATAGAAGGGAAATTCCTCAACATAATCAAGGACATTTATACAAAGCCAACAGACAACATCATCCTAAATAGAGAGAGCCTGAAAGCATTCCCCTTGAGAATGGGAACCAGACAAGGATGCCCTTTATCAGCACTCTTATTCAACATTTTTCTTGAGGTACTAGCCAGAGCAATTAGGCTAGAAAAAGAAATAAAGGCATCCACATTAGTAAGGAAGAAATAAAAGTATCCCTATTTGCAGATGATATGATCTTATTCACAGAAAACCCCAAAGAATCCACAAGAAAACTACCGGGAACTAACAGAAGATTTCAGCAAAGTATCAAGATACAAGATAAACATACAAAAACTAGTTGGATTCCTCTACACCAACAAAGAGAGCTTCCAAGAGGAAATAATCCAATCAATACCATTTGCAATAGCCCCCAAGAAGATAAAATACTTAGGAATAAATCTAACCAGAGAAGTAAAAGACCTATACAATGAAAACTACAAGCCACTACTGCAAGTAACCAGAAGAGACCTACATAAGTGGAAAAACATACCTTGCTCATGGATAGGAAGACTCAACATTGTGAAAATGTCAATTCTACCCAAAGTAATCTACAGATACAATGCAATCCTGATCCAAATTCCAACAGCATTTTTTAAGGAGCTGGAGAAACAAATCACCAACTTCATATGGAAAGGGAAGAGGCACCAGACAAGTAAAGCATTACTGAAGAAGAAGAACAAAGTGGGAGGCCACACACTACCAGATTTTAGAACATATTATACCACCATGGTAGTCAAAACAGCCTGATACTGGTGTAACAACAGATACATAGACCAATGCAACAGAATTGAGAATCCAGAGGTAAATTCAGCCACCTATGAGCAGCTAATATTTGATTAAGGCCCAAAGTCCATTAAATGGTGGAAAGACTGTCTGTCTAACAATTGATGTCAGCATAACTGGATATCCATGTGCAAAAAACTGAAACAAGACCCATACCTCACACCATGCATAAAAACTAATTCAAAATGGATCAAAGACATAAATATAAAATCTAAAATGATAAAGATCATGGAAGAAAAAATAGGGACAATGCTAGGAGCCCTAATACATGGCATAAACGGAATACAAAACGTTACTAATAGTGCACAAAAACCAGAAGAGGAACTAGATTACTGAGAGCGCCTAAAAATCAAACATGTATGCCCATCAAATGACTTCACCAAAAGAGTAAAAAGACAACCTACAGAATGGGAAAAAAACTCCAAAACCTCAACAACAAAAAGACAAATAACCCAGTTAAAAAATGGGCAAAGGATATGAGCAGGCACTTCACCAAAAAAGGCATTCAGGCAGCTAAAAGACACATGAAGAAATGCTCATGATCATTAAAGATTAGAGAAATGCAAATCAAAACTACAATGAGATACTGTCTCACCCCAACAAGGCTAACATTAATCCAAAACACACAAAATAATAAATGTTGGAGAGGTTGTGGAAGGACTGGAACAATTATACATTGCTGGTGGGAATGTAAAATGGTAGAACCACTTTGGAAATTGATTTGGCGATTCCTTAAAAAGCTGGAAATAGAAGCATCATACGTTCCAGCAATCTCACTCCTTAAAATATATCTTAGGGAAATAAGAGCCGTCAGACAAATAGACATATGCACACTCATGTTCACTGCAGCACTGTTCACGAAAGCAAAAAGATGGAAACAACTTAGGTGCCCATCAACGGACGAATGGATAGACAAATTATGGTATATTCATACAATGGAATACTACACAACAATAAAGAACAATGATGAATCCATGAAACATCTCATAACATGGATGAATCTGGAAGGCATTATGCTGAGTGAAACTAGTCAGTTACAAAAGGACAAATATTGTATGAGACCACTATTATAAGAACTCAAGAAAAGGTTTAAACACAGAAGAAAACATTCTTTGATGGTTACGAGGGTGGGGAGGGAGGGAGAGGGTATTTACTAACTAAATAGTAGATAAGAATTGTCTTAGGTGAAGAGAAGGACAACACACAATACAGGGGAAGTCAGCACAACTGGACTAAACCAAAAGCTAAGAAGTTTCCTGAATACAACCAAACACTTCAAGGGACAGAGTAGCAGGGGTGGGGGTCTAGGGACCATGGTTTCAGGGGTCATCTAAGTCAATTGGCATAACAAAGTTTATTAAGAAGATGTTCTGCATCCTATGTTGGTGAGTGGTGTCTGTGGTCTTAAAAGCTAGTGAGCAGCCATCTAAGATGTATCAATTGGTCCCAACCCACCTGGAGCAAAGAAGAATGAAGAACACCAAAGACGCAAGGAAAGTATTAGCCCAAGAGACAGAAAGGGCCACATAAACTGCATCAGACTGAGACTGGAAGAACTAGATGGCACCTGGCTACCAACAATGACCGCCCTGACAGGGAACACAATAGAGAGTCCCTGACAGAGCAGGAGAAAAGTGGAGTGCAGAACTCAAATTTTAGTAAAAAGACCAGACTTAATGGTCTCACTGAGACTAGAGGGACCCTGGAAGTCATGGCCCCCAGACTCTCTGTTAGCCCAGAAATGAAACCATTCCTAAAGCCAACTCTTCAGATGTAGATTAGACTGGACTATAAGACATAAAATGATACTTGCGAAGAGAGTGCTTCTTAGCTCAAGTAGATACATGAGAACTAAATGGGAAGCTCCTGTCTGGAGGTGAGATGAGGAGGCAAAAATGAACAGGAGCTGGATGATTGGACACAGGAAATCTGGGGTCGAAAGGAGGAGTGTGCTGTCACATTATAGGGAGAGAAACTAGGGTCACATAACAATGTGTGTATGAATTTTTGTATGAGAAACTAACTTAAACTGTAAACTTTCACTTAAAGCACAAAAAAATAAAAAGAAAAGAAAACCAAGATTCTCACAACTGGACCAACAGGCAACATCATGATAAATGGAGAAAAGACTGAAGTTGTCAAGGATTTCATTTTACTTGGATTCACAATCAATACCTGTGGAAGGAGCAGTCAAGAAACCAAATGATGCATTGCATTGTGCAAATCTGCTGCAAAAGACTTCTTTAAAGAGTTAAAAAGCAAAGATGTTACCTTGAAGACTAAGGTGCACCTGACCCAAGCCATGGTATTTTCAATTGCCTCATGCGCATGCTGAAAGCTGGACAATGAATAAGGAAGACTGAAGAAGCATTGATGCCTTTGAATTACAGCGGTGGGGAAGAATATTGAATATACCATGGACTGCCAAAACAATGAACAAATCTGTCTTGGAAGAAGTACAGCCAGAATGCTTCTTAGAAGCAAGGATGATGAGACTACATCTCACATACTTTGGACATGTTATAAGGAGGGATCAGTCCCTGGAGAAGGACATCATGCTTGGTAAAGTAGAGGGTCGGTGAAAAAGAAGAAGACCCTCAATGAGATGGATTGATACAGTAGCTGCAACAATGGGCTCAAGCATAACAATGATTGTGAGGATGGCACAGGATCAGGCACTGTTTCCTTCTGCTGTATGTAGGGCTGCTATGAGTAGGAGTTGACTCTACGGCACCTAACAACAACAACTAGCTGTCCTCTCTGAGTATCATCCTGATCTATATTTTTTTCCCTCTGCAAAACTAATAAGTATTAGTAGTTGTATTAGTTTTCTATTGCTCCCATTATGAATTGTCACAAGTTTAGTGGCTCGCAACAGCACAAGTGTATCATCTTACAGTAGTGTAGGTCAGAAGTCCGATACTCACAGAGTCTTTCCAGGCTAAAATCAAGTTGTTGGTAGCGCTGTGTTCCTTGTTGGAGTCTCTGAGGGAGAATCTATTTCCCTGCTTTTCTTGCTTCTGCAGGCTGCCCCTATTCCTTCGCTCCTGGCCACCATTCTCCACCTTCATAGCCAGCAACGTTGCATCTCTCTGACCTTTCTTCTGTAGTCACATCTCCCTCTGACCATAGCCTGTGAAAGATTCTCTGCTTTTAGGGACTCATGTTTATAAACTGGGTCCACCTGAATGATGTCAGCTAATCTCCCTATCTCAAAGTTTTTAACCTCAATCATATCTATAAGGTCACTTTAGCTATATAACGTAACATATTCACAGGTCCCAGGAATTAGGGCGCGGGTATTTTTGAGAGGCTGTTATTCTGCTTTCCACACTAATGGTGGATAAATCATTTAGATATATTCATTTGCACATAAAAGCATACTAAACTAACAATTATTGAATTCATCAAAATAATTAGTTTTACCACAAACCAAGGAGGCTAGAGTTAGATTATTCTAAATGTCATGCCATGACTCAATGATGCTATCAGTGACCTGGAGCTTTCCATCATGGTACTGTGCCATGCTCAGATGTGGACTGTAGTGCTTAGGCTTGTTGTGTAGGGGATCCAATAATGCTGCCTAAACTTCAAACATCTCTTCCTCAAACAAAAGTGTTCAAAACAGGAAGAATGGAGCCTTATAAGAGATTTTTTCTCATATGTGTGCCTTTCTTGCCAAGATGAAAATCTCTTTCAGAAAACTTTATAGAAAGGATTGCCTACCTTATATTGGCCCAAACTATGTCATCAGGCCATGTTTATTTGCAAGAAGAAACAAACAAAAAAAAAAAAAAAAATGATAAAAGGGACTAAGGCTACCATGATACACTTTTACCAATTATGATTCATCTTTACCTTTCTAGAATGTTTTACTAACTATCGCCTGATTCACATCAGCTTCTGCTGGCAAGAGATAAGGAGAGAAATGGCTGTAGAGTGGGCAGCCAACAGCATCTACCACAAGGGCATAGTCTGTATTAGACCTATATTTTTCAAAGTTACTATGGCAGCAAAGTGAACATGTCTGAGTTACCAGGTATCTGTTACCGTGCAAGATGCAGGCGTTCAATGAACAATTAATGCAATTCTAATTCACATGCTAATACAGTGTCCTGTTGTTCTGGAAGAGTTAGCTGCAATAACATAAAACATTCCAACATAATGTTTTATCATATGATATAAGATAATGTCATGTGTTACAATAAAGATTATTATAAAACTTATTAAACTATTTAATCATATAGACATATATATAGATGATACACTGATACATACTTTTCACCTTGCCCTCAGTAGTCCAATAAAGATCTCTATTTCTTATATAACTGGTTCTCATATAATTGAACTGAAGCTTGAAATAAAACTGATATATTCACTACAACTTAATAGACTCTTAAATTTTCTTACACACAATTGAAGAGCTAGTTGCATCTGAGGCCCTAAATTAGCGAACTCTCAGCATTTCAGAGGGAGGTAGTCTAGAGTGGTTGTGAGGAGCATTGTTTGTGCAGTCAGGATGCCAGGCCCCAGGTCTTGGATCCAACACCTAATGACTGGACTGTGTTAACACGGGCAAACTATTGTTCTTCTCCAAGCCTTAGATTTTCAGCTATAAATTGGGCATATCAATAATAATTACTTTCTCCCACTTTTATGCTGAATAAATGAGATATTAGCAGAATGTCTGTAGGATCTCACTGTATATTAGTTGTATTTCCTAGAAAATAAAAATAATTGCAATTACAAGATGATTACCAGTGGGTGTTGGAAGGCAGGAAAAAATAGATAGAATGTAGTGATTATGAGCAAAACCTTGAAGTCATATAGCAACAGATTCCATCACCTACTCTATTAACTCTGTAGACTTGATTAATAGTCCCTGGGTAGTACAAATGGTTAAGTGCTCCACTACTAGGTGAAAGGTTGGTTATTTGAACTCACCCAGAGGCCCTTGGGAGACAGTCCTAGCCATCTGCTTCCTAAGGGCCGCAGCCTTGAAAACCCTATGGAGCAGTTCTACTCTGTACACAGAGGGTAGACATAAGTGAGAATTAGGGCCAGATTACCCAGTCAGCAAGGTATGCACGGGCCCAATTGTGCCTTCCCACCAACCTGCAGTGCATAATTTCCTGCCCCTATCTCATCAAAGATGTGGTGAAACCCATGTAAAATAATTGCTCACTGCAGATTAGCAAGTAGATACAATTAAACTCGTGAGTACCTTGCCCAATGTAAGCCACCATGTACTGTGTTTACTGGTTAGTCCACCCCTAAACAAACAAACAAACAAAAAAATCGCAGTTGAGTTGATGCTTACTCATAGCAACCCTATAGGGCAGAGTAGAACTGCCACATAGGGCTCCCAAGGAATGGCTAGTGGATTCAAATTGCCCACCTTTTGGTTAGCAGCTGAGCTCTTAACCACTACACCAACCAGGGCTCCCTTCTAGAGGCAGGTAGTGCAAATTCCAGGGGTTGGCAGAGCCATGTTCTCTCCCAAGCCTCCAGGGGAAGATCCTTTCTTGTATCTCTCAGTTTCTCCTAGCTTCAGGCCCTTCTTGTCTTGCAGCTGCAACAGAGCTCCCTTATCATGTGGCCCTTTTTTCCTCTCTGTTCATCTTTCTGTATCTCTTCTCCTTTACAAGGGCACCGCTTGGATGGGATTAGGACCCACCTTACTTGAGTATGACCTCACATTCATTTAACTGACAGCATCTTCAAAAACCCTATTTCCAATCTAGCTCACATTCACAGGTACAGGAATTAGGACTTCAACAGATCTTTTGAGGGAGAACACAATTCAGTCCACAGCAGTGCCCGGTACAGAAAAATCACTCAATAAGTATTAGCTGCTGTGATTAATAGTAATGAAGAAAAGATAAAGATTAGAGATTAGAGAGACTATTTCATTAGTCGGTGTGCTCTGACCTCTCCCACAACAAGTGAGGAGGTCTTCAGAGGACAACTTAGAGAGCTGGAATTGGGAGTAGGGGGCATGTATGCACAAACTTTAGTATCTCAAACATTCCTGGGGGGGAAAAAATATTGAAGATGAGAAGCTAGAAAACTAATAGTAGAACAAACAGAGGGTGGGGCCCATTGAGAGTGAGCTCTGCTACAGACCTCTGCCTCATTCTAGGTCTGTTTTATGTGAGGTAGGTCTGTCTCACCTTATAATGGACCCAGACCAAAAGGACTGTATGAACCACCAAGGTGACTTACTGGGCAGGGGAGTCTGTATTTGGGATTAGTAAGCAGCCCCTAGGGAATTGCCACTGGGGTCTGCCTAGGTACTGTTGTGTGCCATCGATTCCAACTCATATTGACCCTATAGGACAGAGAAGAACTGCCCCATAGGGTTTCCTAGGTTGTAATCTTTTTTTAAAAATTTTTAAATTGTACTTTAGATGAAGATTTACAGAATAGTTTCTCATTAAACAGTTAGTACACATATTGTTTTATAACATTGGTTAACAATCCCATGACCTGCCAACACTCTTCCTTCTCCACCTTGGGTTCCTCATTACCAGCTTTCCTTCCCCTCCTGCTTTCTAATCCTTGTCCTGGGCTGTTGTGCTCCATTAGTCTCATTTTGTTTTATGGGTCTGTCTAATCTTTGGCTGAAGGATGAACCTTGGGAGTGACTTCATTATTGAGATAAAAAGGTGTCCGGGAGCCATACTCTGGGGGTGTCTCCAGTCTCTGTCAGGCCAGTAAGTCTGGTCTTTTTGTGTGAGTTATAATTTTGTTCTACATTTTTCTCCAGCTTTGTCCAGGATCCTCTGTTGTGATCTGTCAGAGCAGTCAGTGGTGGTATCCGGGCACAATCTAGTTGTACTGGACTCAGTCTGGTGGAGACCATGGTAGTTGTGGTCCATTTGTCCTTTTCTTCATTCTCCCTTGCTGCTGAAGGGGTGAGGCCAGTGAAATATCTTAGATGGCTGCTCACAGGCTTTTAAGACCTCAGACGCTACTCACCAAGGTAGAATGTAGAACATTTTCTTTATAAACTACGTTATGCCAGTTGAGCTAGATGTTCCCTGAAACTATAGTCCCCACAGACCTCAGCCCAGCAATTCGGTCCCTCTGGGAATTTGGATGTGTCTATGGAGCTTCCATGACCCTAGGTTGTAATCTTAATGGGAGCAGATTGCTAGGTTTTTTTTTTCCTGCGGAGCCACTGGTGGATTCAAACCACCAACCTTTTGGTTAGCAGCCAAGCATTTAATCATTGGGCTACCAGGGATCCTTGTCTACGTGCTAGGGGAATCTACGGAATCCAAAAAATAATTCACCTGAGAGTTTGGAAATCTAGATAATTAAGAAGGTCTCAATGTAAATTATAACTGTTATACACTCATGTAAGGATGTATCAGCCCCTTCCCCATCTCTCAGCTCTAGCCTGGAAGCAACCAGCTGCCTAAAAGTAGGGGTGGGAGTGGAATATGGAAGAGAAAAACAAAGCGAGAGAAAGCAGTAAAAAAAAAACAAACAACAAACTTACTCTGCCACTCTAACCTTCCTCCCCAACTGGCTGACTCTAAATTTAGGGCTGGATTTGAAAAGGTAGCTGAAGTAAATTGGCAATCATGGCACATATTAGGTGTATAACAAATTTGTGATTTCCTCTTCATTTTTTTTAACCTTCATTGCTATAAAATAGAGACATCAGATAAAAAATCTTTAACCTTCATTAAAATTCAAATTCAAAAGTGAAATCTTGATTTTTTTTAAATTATTGGTAAGAAAAAGCAATGTTTAGACTATTGAGTATGCCAACACTGAGTAGGTCAACAAAGTAGGTCAATCGAACACATCCATGGGGGCCATTGAGCTGCAGAGTCTTAACCTCTGAATTAATATTTTAGGATCTGTGTTGACTTTTGATGTCGAGGTACACCAGCTTTTCTGTTTGGAAACTCTGTTGACCAGTGACTTTTTAATTACAGGAGAATCTAATACTGATAAAAAGAGTAGAAGGCCACAAGGGTTATGCTCACTTCTCTGCTATGTTCTCTTAGATATTCTGAATTATCCTTCAATTTGTAAACCAGTTCTAAAATTTAACAGGTAATAGAACTATTTGCTTGATTTATCATTTAAAAATTGCAATGGCATTTTTACTCTTATACAGAACCATTTTTCTTTACCCTTGGGTGCCAACACAATGTGTCCTTTAGATATGTAAATTTGATGAACTGGTTGAATAGAACATTTCTTTCTCCATAAAATAATGACTTCTATATTAACCACTTAAGCCTCCAGGCAAGTAACAGATCTTCATTTCTTTATTAATGTGGGGCTTCCCTTTGGCAGATGGATGTCAAGTATGGAACATACACTGTCAACAAACTTGCTCATGGTGGGGAGTGAGATGCCCAGTGATATTGCTACCTTTCTCTCTTTGGACTACTTTGGAACCAGAGCAATTTCATTTTGCGAAGAGAGAGACAAGTAAGAACATTTGCAGCAGTCATAACTTTTCCTAAAGTTAGCATAGTATAGCACAGAAAGGAAAGTTAAAAGAATGCTGGCTTGGGAGTCAGGCAATTTTGAGCTTGAATACTGCATCCGGCATTGAAAAGCTGTGTGACTCTTGGGAAGACACTTGTCTTCTCTGAGTTTGATGTTATTCATCTACATGATGAAAATTTTTTTTAAAATGCCCTGGGTTTTAGTCACTGGCACATGTTAGATATGTAATGAATTTTTGACTTCTTTTTCCTTTTTATGTAACTTTCATTGCAACAAAATAGAGACATCAGATGAAAAACTTTATCCTTCATTACAACCAAATAGAGAGATCAGATTAAAAAAACTTTAAAAAATAAATAAGCTGCATTTTAAAATTTCTCTTTGAAAGATCAGATTCCATATTGCTTTATTATGACTTTTTCCCATTGCCATGGCCCCTTCATTCTTAAAAAGTTCAAGAAATATTTACTATACAGGTGCTTTGCAGGGATCACAGCATGGCAGGGTGAACATGAGATTTATGTTTGTATTCAGCTCTAGAAACATGAGCACACAACTTTTATTTTGAACTCTTTGTATCTTGATTTGTAATATTGAAATAGATATACAACAATGTTTTTATGAAGATGGAAGAATATAATAAGAGTAAGGTGGTCAGTGTATAGAACAAGCACTCCATAATAATAACTTCCATTTATTAAGTGTTAGACACTGTGCAACAAGTTGCAGACATTAAAAATGCCTATTTATTTTTGTACCTGACAGCTAGGAGTTTAAAATAAAGTAAAAAGATAATCAAAGCAGAGAGTTGTAATATAAATAACTGAGAGTTTGGCTTCACAGGAACTGAGTAGTGGTCAACTTTAATTACAGTGTGCATATGATCACTGATATTTCAGAGTTCCTATTTCCTCATCTATCAAAGAGGATGATAGAAGTTCACTAGCTGGTATGCATAAATATTGAGCAGGATTCAATAGTAGACTTTCATTAAAGACATTTACAAAAATAATTACTAATAACGTATTAATTGTTTCATAAATTCATGACGTAGAGTCACAACATTTATTTTATGAATCAATTAGTCAGATTCCTAATGCCATATTGGCAGGAAATCCAGTTTTCTTCTCTTGAAACGCCTGTATTTTTAAATGTCCGCAAACCCCAGAGACTCACTCTGCAACGTTGGGATCCATTCTCTTCCAACAGCAGGTTATAGAGACAACTCAACTCTGTTAAGTTAATTACTTCCAACACTGTTTGCTGTTACTTGGGGTCACAATTGAATGATGATCCCACACACTCTGATAGATGATGCTTGTCTATTTACTGGCCCAGATCCCTGTGCAGGCCATGATGAATTCTCAAGAGAACATGATAGCATGTCCTCAGTCCTAGGTTGGGCCAAATAAGTCCCAGGATGTGTGGCATTCCAGGGTTATAGTTCTTAGCAATCTTCTTTATTGTTGTTGTTGTTTATATAAATAGACACCGCCTAGAACCACTGGGTCAAGGCAAGAGCTTCTATTTCATCCTCTCCTTCTCAGTGACTTCCTACTTCTATGGAATAAGACAGGCACTCAGAACACAACAAAATTTGCTCTACTCTTCTTTTAAGAATGACAATATACTTGCTTTACTTTTCCTTAGTAGGAAAAAAAAGAAAGAAAGAATAAAAAAGAAAAACATTCCTAATGATATATTCTCTCTGTTGTTGTATGAATGAGAAGCTATCATTTTAAGCAGCAGCTGGCTTAATTTTTACTTTGGCGGGCACTCTATGAAATGGGAAAGCATGACAGCAATGTACATATCAGCTCAGAAACCACAGTCATCTACTGCCTAACAGAATGGAGGTCAGCACAAGAAGACTGTGTCTTCCTCATTTGTTGAAGGTAGTGTTGCACAGTGATTAATAATATGTGCTTTGTAGGCACTCCTGTGTTTGATTCCCAGCTTTTCTGAATCAATTACTGGGTGACCAAGATGAGGAGATAAGCAAAGTCCTGAATGTCACGGTCTGGAGACCAAACTATACACTCTCTTCAGTGGAGAAACAATGAAGACTTTTAAGCTGGGTGTCTTAGGCTGGATTCTCTAGAGAAGAAAACCAGTGCAGCATATAAATATGTAGAGAAAGAGATTTATATAAAGGAAATGCTTCACACAGTTGTAGAGGTTGTAAAATCCCAAATTCGTGGGTCAGGCTGGAGGCTTCTCCTGACTCATGTAGCCACAGGTGCTGGCGAATCCAAGATTGGAAGGTCAGAAAGAAGGCCTCTGGCTGTGGAGGCCAATGAATCCCAAGATCAACAGGTAAGATGGCAAGTAAACTGCTGGTTCAAGTCCCAAGAACTGGAGGTCAGATGAACAGGAGTCAGCTACAGGATCCAGAGCAAGCAAAAGCCATTGAGTCTTGACAGAAGTTCACCTATACTGGATGCAGGCACACCTCCAAGGAAACTCCCTTTCAACTGATTGGCTGCTCACAACAAATCTCATCATGGATGTGATCACATTGTATGAGACGTCATTATGGAGGTGATTACATCTTTAAAAGCCATTTCCCATATACAAGGATAGGTCTTGTACTTCAACTTGATTTAGTGTAGGCCACCACATAATCCATGCTTCCGTGAGCCAACCAAATAAACTATTAAATCCTTTCCTAACCTCTTGAGCTGAAACAGTGAATGCAGAATCTGTGCTTAGTGGGCCCATATCAGTAAACTCAGATTGATCCATCTTTATGTTCCTTGCACCATTGACCCACACCCATAAAAGCCATTCCCAAACTTATTCCCCAGGTTGTTGTACATATTAGAAAACTCAAGCAGTTCTTTTGGAGTGTAGCATGCCTCCTCTTGGGTCACCCTTTGTACTTCACCTTTTGCGGTTCTCTGGGACTTAAGTCTGCTTATAGGTCTAGAAGCCAAAATGGGTGGTGGGGATGTGTTTTCAGAACATTCAGCACTGTCTTGTAAGGCATCTGCCTGAGGTGATGCCCCAGGCAGTGACTCAGCCAAAGTCTCTTCAGCCACAGCTGGGTTAATCTCATCAGATGGGGGTTGAGGGCCTAATGGTTTCACGAAAGAGGGTGGCTTAGCAGACAACGATGGAGTAATCTCTTCAGATGGGACTAAGAGGGCTGGTTCTGTTGGCAGGAGTGATTCAACTGAATTTAGGGGCTCAGTATCCCCAGCTTCCTGATTATCTGTCCATATGTTCCCATCCCAAATTTCAAGATCCCATTTCTTACCAATCCATGCCCTCACTTTAACTTCAGACACCACTTGAGGTTGGGAATCAAGCTGGCGTTGTAATTCAGCCACTTTTACAGTGAAACTCTGGTCTTGGTCTTAGGCAATATCAGCTCTGTTACTGTAAGAAATAAGTCTTACTTTCAAGGCACAAGTCGAAAATTTGAGGTCATTTATACAGCATTTGAGCTTTGACTCTGAAGCCCTGAGCTCATCTGTTTCTTTCATTACTTTGTTTAGCAAAAATAGGATCAACCAACCAGCTTCCTTACACTTCCCATTATGAAAAAAATTTTGAAAGGTATCAAACATACGATCACCCAGAGCCTCACCTCTCACCAATACCTGATCCATTGGTGGTGATATTTTGGGTATTTCTGTTACTACCTCACACCATGGATTAGCAGTGCCCTCTTTACTACTGCAAGCAGAGTCATTAGCACCTTTAAGACTAACCAGACTTGAGAACCAACTTAGAAAACTCATGCTTACAATTTTGTTTCTCTAAAATCACTCTCCATGCCAAACGTCTTTGGCTGGGTTCTCTAGAGAAGCAAAACCAGTGCAACATATAAATATGTAGAGAGAGAGATTTATATCAAGGAAATGCCTCATGTGGTTGTAGAGGCTGTAAAATCTGAAGTCCGTCTGTCGGGCCGGAGGCTTCTCCTGACTCACGTAGCCACAGGTGCTGGTGAATCCAAGATCGGAAGGTCATACGGAAGTCTTCTGGCTCACAGGTTGTGGAAGCCAACAAATCCCAAGATCAGCAGATAAGATGGCAGGTAAGCTTCTAGTTCAAGTCCCAAGAACCAGCGGTCAGATGAACAAGAGCCAGCTGCAGGATCCAGAACAAGCAAAAACCAGTGAGCCTTGTCAGAAAGTCCACCTATATTGGATGCAGGCACATCTCCATGGAAACTGTCTTTGAACTGATTGGCTGCTGACAACAAATCTCATCATGGAGGTGATCACATTATATTGGATCTTATTATGGAGGTGATAACATCATTAAAAAGTCAAACTACATCATCACTGCCAAACCACTGAGGATCATGGCCCAGCCAAGTTGACACATAGCTTTAAACATCACGCTAGGGGAGTACATGACAAGATTTGTGCTTTAGGGAACTCACTCTGGAAGTTGAATAGAAAATGGAAGCTCAACTAGAACCCTGTTTTTTTCCAGGTGACATCACAGAAGCACTGAATAAATAGACTTCATGTTTATTATTAGGACGATGCAAAGATATAAAATAATTTGGGGAAAAGTGAAATAAATGTTCATAACCTTAATAATATTTTAACCAAAACCAATCCAAATTTGAATTTGACATGGCTATAATATGCAGAGCAGTGTGGTATTGGCAGAGGGAGAGAATAACAGGCTCTAAGAGAATAATAAAATAGGCAACACAATAAAGATGCTATTTAAATATTTCAAATGTTTGAAAAAGTGACCAATTCAATACATTATTTTTGGAAATTAGTCAGTTATTTGAAGGTAAAAAAAATAGAGTTTTATTTCACACAATATTCAGAAGACAGTCAATATGTATTAATTATTTTAAAATAAAATGAGGCTGTAACATTATTAAAATAATGAGTAAATATTTATATAATCAGTGTACAAAAAGGGCTTTCTGAATAAGGCACCAAAATCAGGAAGTATATAGAAAAAGGTGGCAATTATTTTAAAATATATGTGTAGACATATGTCTACACACACACACACACCATATATGACCACCACAACTTGCCGTCGAGTTGATTCTGACTCTCCTGACAACTCCTTGTGTGTCACAGTAGAACTGTGCTCCATAGGGTTTTCAGTGGTTGATTTTTCAGAAGTAGGTCACCAGGACATTTTTTAAGACTGATATTAAGATACTTCACACATTAAAAAAAAAAAAAAGATACTTCTTGTGTATAATGCTCTTTTAAATAAATGAAAAGAAGATAAACATCCCAACAGAAAAAAAATTGACAAAAACAATTCAAAAAAGAACAAATTCAAAGAGTCAATAAACATGTAAAAGCAAACTGAATTTCTCTAGTAGTACAAGAGATATTTGGCAGAAGTTTGGAAGATATCAAATTGCTTTTATTTTATTTTTAAATGATATTGTTCATTGTTCAAATAGGTACAAGGAAATAAAGTATTTTATAAAATCTTGGTAAGAGTATAAATAGTATTTTTCCACCAAGGATAATTTGGATGCTCCTATGAAAAACATTTAGAAATACACATCACCTTCTAAGTTGGGAAAGAATCCCAGGAATGTAACAATAAAGGGAGGTTGGGAGAAAACAAAAAACAAACACCAAACTTTGAAACTAAGCAGAGGAGACAGACTTGAGGCCCAATTTCAATTATAGATATAATAAGGATGTTGCTGGATGCACACAGGAGTCATTGTTCTCGTCTGTGCCCACCTAGAAGGCAGACTTTCCATTTCCCATATACCAAACGCAAATCCAATTCTACAAAATTAAGGTGAAAATTTAAATTTACTGCAGATTGTGTGGAGAAATGAAGAAGAGGGTTTGTAAAGCAGACACTTCGTACAAGTCCTCCAATTTGGTATTTCCTTTCACTTTCACTTTTGTCCCTAAAGTCTCCCAAAGCTTCCAGGAGCAAAGCATTCTTTCACTTTTTCCATACCTTCTCTCCCAATCCTACTTTACCCATAGCAATTGGTGGCTCAGTTCATGTAAGCAAAGAGAAGCTTGTGTCTTCCTTAGAAAATGATTTTTCCATGAAGACTTCAACTTCTAATAGCTTATTAAAAACCAGTCATCATCTAGTGGATGCTGACTCATGGTAACCCCATGTGTGTCATCGCCAGCCCTTTCTTCCAAGGTGCCTCTGGGTAAACTCAAACCTCTAATCTTTCAGTTAGCAGCCAAGCATGTTAACCATTTGTACAACCTTAAACTTTTAATTAAAAAAAAAAAATTAAAAAGCAGAGCTTTCCATTGAGTATGTGTAGAGAAATTCTATTCTTAAAAAAAAAAACAACCAAACCTGTTACTGTCAAGTTGATTCTGACTCATAGCCACCCTACAGGACAGAGTACAACTGCCGCATTGGGTTTCCAAGGCTGTAATCTTTAAGAAGCAGACTGCCACATCTTTCTCCCTCAGAGCAGCTGGTGGGGTCAAATTGCTGACCTTTTGGTTAGCAGCCACAAGCTTAATCTTTGCACCACCGGGGCTCCTTCTGTTCTTAAAGAGGATAACATTTTTAATCAATTTTGTTACTTAGTAGTTTATTTATTTTAGTGAATTATTTTATTTTTTGTTAATGTTGTTAAGAATATACACAGCAGAACATACACCAATTCGACAATTTCTACATGTACAATTCGGTGACACTGATTACGTTGCTCAAGTTGTGCTACCATTCTCACCCTCCTTTCCAAGTTGTTCCTCACCCATTAACATAAACTCACTGCCTCCTAAGTTTTCTATCTAATCTTTCAAGTCGCTCTTGTCAATTTCTTCCCCATAGATAGTTCTTCAAAGAGCACAATGCTCAAGGCAGACTTTTTTTTACTAGTTAAGTTAAACTACTGCTTGATTTTAAGAAGACTTCAGGGCGTATATTTGGTTAATAATTTATTTTAAGAAAACAACCCTGCATGTGGGTGAGGGTTTCTCTATAAGACTCTTCAAGATGACTTTTTTTTTTAATAGCAGGAAATTGGAAGTGTTCTGCTGTTGTTGTTAGTTGCTGTTGAGTCAATCCAACTCATGTTGACCCCACGTGTGCAGAGTAGAACTGCTCCATAGGGTTTTCAAGGCAGTGACCTTTCAGAAGCAGATTGCCAGGCCTTTCTCCTCAGGCACCTCTGAGTGGATTCAAACCACCAACATTTCTGCTAGTAGTTGAGCACTTAACTGTTCCAGGGACTCCAGAAGTGTTTCAGAGGACTATAATAGAATACTAAAATATATAAATTATAGGAGCAGAAGAAAATAAAATATTATGCATCCATTACAAGTAATATTTTTAGAATATTTCATGCAAATCAAGAAAAGGAAGAAATATTGCAAAGATTTTAAATTTCTATTATTGTTTTTATAAGTGAGAGAGTTAAATTTTATCCAAGCCCTGTCTTGCCAGAACTCCCCTCACCATTTTGAGCTCTGGAAAATGGCTGACCAAGATGACATTAAGATTCCCCTCAACTTAACTAAACTCCCAGCAGGCTTCTTCCCTATTCTTTCTCTCCCTGGTTCTTACAGAATCCCGATGGAACATGTTCCATCTTCCCTTAACAGTAATCTCAGGAGATAACTTCATGTGATCGACACATGTCATTGCTTTACCTCCCTGTAATGAGCTTTAGTACTTCAGTATTTTTCCATTAGTTTACTTCAGTCCTTAAAAATCTTCCCAACCTCTGTTTCAGTGGAGTAAGTGGACAGAGAGTTCTGATATCTCTCTCCCAATTATGATGGTTGCCTTCCCTACCATTACAATATTCCCCCCCACCTTCCAGGTGTTCTTTCCCATATTTTGAAAAAATAATTTTTGAATAAAGTTATCCTTCTCTGTTGTAACATTGTCCGATGCAATTTTTTCTTTGACATAGTCGTCCATAACTGGAGATTTCAAGGTTAATTTTCTTTACCGAAGTAAGTAGGTAGGTATTGCAAAGGTGAGAGTAGATGACTTATCTCTCCAAATCCCAACATAAAAAAAATCAATTGTATTTATATTCTTCTTGTCTTCAAGAACACTGGGCTCCTGTATTTGTATGTCTATATTGTGAATATCTTGTTGCTATCACTGGCAATTTTTCTTCTACAGCCAATTGTGAAATTGTTCAGAGAGATCAATAATGCATTAACATTTTTGTAATTTAGGTTTTTTTTTTTTTCAGTGGGAATTACATTATTACTTTCTTTGCAATGATACTTAACTGGTTCTTTGCTTTTTTAAAGAGGGTATGAAATAACAGGTACATACAAACTACTGTATACTTTTCATGCTCTGATTTTGGAAGAACTTGAAATATAGTTCAAAACAGTTACTTATGCTGCAGTTACATAAATCTCAATTTCAATGTAATTCTCTCTGACTTATAATGAAATCAAACTTTAATGTAGGCAAATGGCATCTTTCAAGAGGATTGTGCACACATGTGAGTTTATAGATTCATATCGCTCCAGTTACAGAGAGAAAGGTTGAGGCCAGAAAGACAAAGTGGGTGGTAATGCTTGGGAGAGAATCAAGGGCCACTGATTTCCAGTTCAGTGCCCTTCCCAGCATACTTCCCCAAACTTTCTCAAATTCCCTACACATTTGCTGAAGAAGTCAGAGTAGAGAAGCATATCAGAGGAGGAGAGCAACACGTATCTGTAGGCTCTGTTTTCATTGGTTATCTTCAGATAGCTTATGGCTCCATTTCTCTCTGAATATCATAGTGTCTATATTAGCTTCTTTGTAAAAATGCTTTTCTAGGTACATAAAACAAATTTTATGGAATGGCTATACGAAAAAGAATAGTAAAGATAATAATGAATAAAGTAATAAATAAGATTTTACTCTTGATCAATTAAAACTCTATGTTTACATAGGAGCTAAGGCTATTCAATGGGGAAAGGATAATCTTTTCAACAGATAGTGCTGAAACAACGAGACATCCACATGCAAAAAAATTAGTCTAGACACAGCACTTACACCTTTCCTAAAAATTCACTTAAAATGAATCATAAACCTAAATGTAAGAAACAAACTATTCAACCTCAAGAAGATATCATAGAAGAAAGCATAGGTGACTTTGGATTTTGGCAATGACTTTTTAGATACAACACCAAAATCAAAATCCATAAAAGAAAAATAAGTTGGATTTCACTGAATTTAAAAAAAAAAACAAACTCTGCTCTGTAAAAAATATTACAAACCTGTTAAGAGTGACTAAAATCCAAAACACTGACAACACCAAATGCTGACGAAGACGTGGAGCAACAGGAACTCTCATTATTTACTGGTAGGAATATGATTTGGTACAGCCACTTTGGAAGACAGCTTGGCAGTTTCTTACAAAGTTAAATATAGGATTACCATACAACCCAGCAATTGCACTCCTAAATATTTACCAAAATGAGTTGAAAACAGATGTCCATATGAAAACTCGCATACAAATGTTTATAGCAGTTTTATTCATAATCACCCAAAATTGGAAGCCATCAAGACGTCCTTCAGTAGATGAACGGATAAACTGTGATGCATCCATACAATGGAGTATTATTCAGCAATAAAAAGAAATGAACTACCAAACTACAAAAAAAGATGGAGAAACCTTAAATGCACGTTGCTAAGTGGAAGCCAAAACCAAACCCGTTGTAGTCGAGTCAATTCCGACTCATAGCAACCCTGTATGACAGAGTAGAACTGCCCCATAGGATTTCCAAGGAGTGGCTGGTGGATTCAAACTGCCGACCTTTTGGTTAGCAGCTGAGATCTCAATCACTGTGCCATCAGGGCTCTGCTAAGTGAAAGAAGTAGGTCTAAAAAAACTACATACTGTGTGATTTCACCTATATGACATTCTGGAAGAGGCAAAGCTATAGAGACAGTAAAAGACCAGTAGTTGCCAGGGAGAAGGGGAGAAGGATGAATAGCTGGATAACAGGGTTTTTTTAGGGCAGAGATACCCTTCTGTATGATACTCTAATGGTGAGCACATGCCATTCATTATTCATTTGTCAAAATCCATAGGACTATACAGCACAAAGAATGAACACCAATGTAAACCATAGACTTTAGTTAATAATAACCTATCAATATCATTTGATCAATTGTAACAAACGTACCTCCTAAAATAGGACAGAGTGTATAGGAGGAAGAGTGTGTATATTAGAACTCTAAAATAAAAAGTCTGTGTGTGTATATATGTATACTTATATATGTATATGTGTGTATATATGTATATTTATATATGTATATGTGTGTCTGTATATATATATATATATATGTCATAGCCAGGAGATATTTTGTATCTGCGGAAATTTAATCAAGAGATTTCTAACATCTTAATCCCAGAAGTATAAAAGAAAAAAATTATTAAGCCAAGTAATTTTAGTAGTCATGTTTTTTAAAAAATCTAGTTCTTCTTGTTCATTTTATCTTCCAGATGAACTGTAGAATCATTCTGAAAAGATTTCAAGAAAATTCACAATGTCATTTTTTGAAGAATTATGTCAATTTTAAAAATTAATCTAGGAAGAATTGGCATGTTTATAATACAGCATTTCACGGTTAGAATCCAGGGAGATCTTA
Organism: Trichechus manatus latirostris; assembly: GCF_000243295.1. Lineage (NCBI taxonomy): Eukaryota > Metazoa > Chordata > Mammalia > Sirenia > Trichechidae > Trichechus > Trichechus manatus. The sequence goes on along the minus strand of NW_004443950.1, from coordinate 7,538,218 downwards.
GAATTTAGAACATAAGACTAAGGTTGTTTATTCTGTTATTCTTTGTTTTTCTGATTTTTAAGAATCCTTATGCACTTGTTAAACAAAGGCACTTACATTAAAATAGCCAATAGCTGGAGCTTAGCATGAAAGAAATATTGTTTAATCTGCTATTTTAAATTGTTTAACCAGATTCTCCATCTTAGGAAGAATATTTTTTACTTTAGATCCACTAACCATTATAAGACAGTGCAAATGATAGATATTGTATATGAATTTTATAATCAGTGTAAATATAAAGAAATAAAGAACAGGGATAACAAAAATAAAAATAAATATTACCCCTGTTGATTTCATGACCGAATGATCCTGATATTTTTTTTCTCTGTGCCATGCCAATATATTGACACATCATTAAACTTAGGGTCAGAAGACAGAGCTCCACCCATTTTCTTGCTTTTAGGAAAATCATTTACAGTTTCATATATTATCTAGATTTTATACATGAGAAAAACATCTATTTACCTTAAGGGTTGTTGGGAGGTAACATGAAATAAGCAGAAAATGTTTGTTAAACTGAATTTACCAAAATATGGAGGGGCTGCTTTATAACTAGTTCTAGGATACATCCTAGGTTTCTGAAGATAACTAAGAAAAGAGTGTTGTATTTAAAGTTGTTGAAGTTTAATGTATAACCTCCTGTCTTAGTTACCCAGTGCTGCAGTAACAAAAATACCACAAGTGGATGGCTTTAACAAACAAAAAACTTATTCTCTCACAGTCTAGGAGGTTAAAGTCTGGATTCAGGGTTCCATCTCCCAGGGAATGCTTCTCTCTCTGTCAGTTCTAGGGGAGGGTCCTTGTCATCCACCTTCCCCTGGTCTAGGAGCTTCTCAGCACAGGGACCCTGGGTTCAAAGGACACACTCCACTCCTGGTGCTTCATTCTTGGTTGCATGAGGTCCCTCACCTTTCTGTCCATTCTTTCTTTTATATATCAGAAGAGATTGGAGATACAACCTAATCCTGTAGATTGAGTACTGCCTCATTAACATAACTGCCTCTAATCCTGCCTCATTAGGATTTACAACACACAGGATAATCACATCAGATCACAAAATGGTGGATAACCACGCAATACTGGGAATCACAGCCTAGCCAAGTTGATATACTTTTTGGTGGTACACAATTCAATCCATAACAGCTCCCTATGCTTCAGTTTTCCCATCTTAAAAAGAGACACTGTTAATTGTCCCAGAGAGGAGTAGTAAACATTAAAAAGATGGTATGTTTCAAAGTACCTATCACACAGTACATAATTCATTGATGTTGATTCCTTCTCCCTCTTAAACTTAATAATATCAGTGTTGATGTTTTTCTGCTTTGTATCTAGTTTGTCTTTTTCCGTTCTACATCCATTTATACATCAAATGAAACATGTTTATGATTTAGTTCTTGAATTTCAGAATGTATTGTCCAGTCTGATCAACTTCAATAGCTTCCCATTGCCTACAGATTCAATTTCAAAGTGTTTATTGTGGCATTTAAAGCACACTATAATCTAACCCCAGAGTAATACTATGCCTTATTTATTGAAGCTTTTTTTCCAGAAAACTTGAAACATTTATTGTTCCCTCAGCACATCCTTTAACTTTCCTAAGTCTGTGCCATTTATCACGCCCTCTCTTCCACCTAGATGAAATCAGTAACTTACCCTTTAGGATTCAGTAATGAGCAACACAACCATTGCTTCTTTCTGAGATGGTTGTGAAACTCAGAAAATTAAACAACAGATTGCATTATAATGTTGTAAGTGCCAAGATAGGTAACGTGCTGGGATAGGGGAAGATCCGGGAGTATGAGTAGGGCATCTAGTCAAGACTTCATGAAACCATATTTGATCTGCAATCTGAAGAAGGAGGAGGTAGAGAGAGAGAGAGGAAAGGATGGCAATGTTCTACACAAACATAAGAGCATGCATGAAGTCCTGTAGGTGAAAAGACAGTTTTTTTTTTTAAATATCTGAAAGAAATTTAGTCTGTTTGGAGGACAAAAAGCAGACTAGTCATGAAAGATGAGTTTACTCTGTATTCTAGGTCAACGGAAAGCTATTTTTCTTCTGACTGATTACCATAGAACCTAGCCAGGGCCTTTTTTATAGAGGCTCTGACTATTTCATACTCTTTCCCTTAATCTTTTGGTCTCACTGACATGCTGACTTCTACATTACTCAATAAATGCTTGCTGAATGGTGTTGCAGTATGAATGAATGGCAGATTTATTCCAAAAAGGAACAATCAAATCATTTCCCTTTAGTCAATCATTTTGTGATCGTTCTCCAAAGGTTTAAAAAAAAACCCAAACCATCAAGTTGATTCCGACTCATAGCTACCCTATAGGACAGAGTAGAAGTGCCCCATAGGGTTTTCAAGGAGCTCCTGGTGAATTCCAACTGCCGACTTTTTGGTTAGCAGCTGAACTCTTAACCACCACCCCGGTAGGGTTTCCAGAGGTTTAAATGAGAAAAACCCAAAGACAGCGCATCTACTCTACAACAAGTAAAAATAAACTTTAAAAATCTTAAATAGTTTTTTAATCTGAATTGGTCAAATGTAGTTGTTTATCTTCTCATTAAGGAAAGGCAGCTAAAAAGATGAAACTTGAAACTCCACCAAGCAACAATTTGAGCTAGCTCTGTTCATCTTTCAATTAAAATTCCAGTTTGATAAATGGAAACACACTATCTGATTTGCAAGACAGAGAAATCAATAAATCTCTGTAATATGGAGACTGGTAAGTCAAAGCTGAGAAAACAGTGTTTGTGTAAATAGGCTAATAACTAAATAGGGCCCCAATAATATTTCAAATGGAAAGATGAACCTAAACAAACGAAGAATAGATAAAAGATAATAAAATGTAATTTCACTCTTTTCAGAGGGGGGAAAAAAAAATAAACCAAATTAAAAAGAAGAATGCAATGGAGGATATGTGTTAGAATTAATAAAAGGAAAACACCAATATCCAAAGTTGTATATGCCATCATAAACTTCTTTATATCTGCGGTACTTAGATTTTATTTGCTCTCTATGACTGCATTCTTTCTGAGATATTTTCCCTGAGTTCGGTTATATTGGAAAGTAAGATTATATTGCTATTGAGTTCATTTTCCTAGTATATAATACCAAACTGGGTTGCAATATTTGACAGATTTATGACTATTTGCTGAGACATATTTTATAAAATGGCAGAATAGAAGGCATTTTTTTTTCAATCTGCTCTCTGTAGCAAACCTTCATAGAAAAAAATAGTTTTTAAGGAGGAATAACTTACAATTTTTTTCAAAGTCTTTTTTGTATATGGCAAAGGATATTTCTGAATAATATGCTGTAAAATAATGTATTTCAGATGAAATACACAATTCATTGCTTATCCTATAGAGAAAGACTTCTTCCTGTCACTGCTAAATGTGTGAGTTCATGGGTGTATAAAAATAGAATGCACTTGGCAATGAAAAGTTCCAGGCTGATTGATGACAACCCATTGTCAAACAATTGATAGCTAGTGAGGAATGATAGCGACCTCGTAGTGGAGCACGAATAATTCGGCAGCCCCTGAAATATGGTAAGCAGATTAGCTTCCCTTTTAGGGGAGGCTGGGTCACTTAAGTAGGGGAAATGTATCGCTTTAATTTCTTTGGGAAAAACTGCAATCACCTCCAGGCAAGTAAGGGAGTGGCTATTTCAGGATAGTTCCTTAGGCTACCTTTTAAAGCATTCATTCATCAACAATGGTTAGATATAGCCCAGATCACCCTATAAAACCAGTCAGAATGTTATAGACACACAACTGAACATTTTTATGTTCCTAATCAAAAAATAACCCATTGCCGTCAAGTCAAAGCTATGGTGGTGCTGTGGTTAAGAGCTCCTATGGGGCAGTTCTGCTCTGTCCTGTAGGGTCGCCACCAGTCAGAATTGACTCCATAGCGATGAGTTTTTTTGTTTTTTTTTAAATCAAAAATGGTGGCAACGTGGCATAATGGACTGTATCACCTGCGCTGTCAGCAAGACTTAAATCAAATTATGGGTTTACCACTTACTAGCTGAAGAAGCTTGGTATACTTTAGACTTCTCATTGTTAAGGGAATAAAAACATATCTTTTACAGGTTTACTGCCAGAGAGTCAACATAGCAATGTGTATATGTGTGTAGATAATGAAACTCATAGCGCTGAAATACACTTAGGAGGTGGAACCAACAGGCCATTGGGCCAAAAAGGCATAGGGACAAAATGGGAGGGGCCATCTAGGATCATTCAAAGACTCGTGGTTTTGCTATTGGTTGGTGCCCTTAACAAAATTCTCAGATATAGTAAATTGAGTATTTTTGACCAAAATGTTGATGTTTCCAGTTTGGTAAAATGCTTAATTTGAAGATAGATATCATGCATACATGGGTTTAGCATTCAGGAGACAAGCAAAGCAGAGTTAGAGGAGAGGTGCGAGTCATCAGTTTCCAGATGGAAACTGAAATCACAGGAGTGGTTAAAATTATTCTGGGTAAGAAGTGAAATGTTGTAAGAGGTGGGCTGAGACAGAGGAGTGAAGGAAGGGGACTAAGCAAGTCTGGAAGCAAATTTCTGTATTTGAAGATAGCAGGTGTTCATCAGTGCTCAAGGGTCCTTTGGAAATCCCCTTCAAAATCAGAAGCACTGACATATGGAATATTACAATATGGTTAGTCCAGGGAGGGCAGGATGAGAGGGGTGGAGGCTGGTGAAGCCATTCAGTCACACCTACAGACAGAGCAAACCACTATAAGTAGGGAATGAGTAAGGCTCCCACAACAGTAGAAGAAATCATATTAAAAAAAAAAGTATCCATCACATTCTTGGTGATATGTGCCTATAAATCAACTATTTCAGATGCACTGAAAAATTGATTTTTTGAGTTTTCACTTTGGACATTGTTGTTGGTGTTGTTAGGTGCTGTCGAGTCAGTTCAGACTAATAGTGACCCTGTGTACAACAGAACAAAACACTGTCTTGTCCTGTGCCATCCTCACAATCTTTGCTGTTTGATCCCGTTGTTGCAGCCACTGTTTCAATACATCTCATTAAGGGTCTTCCTCTTTTTCGTTGACCCTCTACTTTACCAAGCATGATGTCCTTCTCCAGGAACATGTCCCTCCTGATAACATGTCCAAAGTATGTAATACAAAGTATCTCCATCCTCCCTTCTAAGAAGCATTCTGGCTGTACTTATAAAAAAAAGATTTGTTTGTTCTTCTGGCAGTCCGTGGTATATTCAGTATTCTTCACCAACACTGTAATTCAATGCATCAATTCTTTTGTCTTCCTTAATCATGGTCCAATTTTCACATGCATATGAGGGGATCGAAAACACCATGGCTTGGGTCAAGTGCACCTTGGTCCTCAAAAGTGATAGCTTTGCTTTTTAACACTTTAAAGAGGTCTTTTGCAGCAGACTTGCCCAATGCACATTGTTGTTTGATTTTTTGACTGCTGCTTCCATGGATGTTGATTATGGATCAAGTAAAATGAAATCCTTGACAACTTTGATATTTTCTCCCTTTTATCATGGTATTGCTTATTGGTCCAGTTGTGAGGATTTTTGTTTTCTTTATATTAAGGTGTAATCCATCTGAAGGCTGTAGTCTTTGAATTTCATCAGTAAGTGCTTAAAGTCTTCACTTTCAGCAAGCAAGGTTGGTCTGCATATTGCAATCTGCATATTGCAGGTTGTTAATGAGTCTTTCACCAATCCTGATGCCCTGTTCTTCTTCATATAGTCCAGTTTCTCAGATTATTTGTTCAGCGTACAGATTGAATAAGTATAATAAAAGGATATGACCCGGATGCACACCTTCCCTGATTTTAAACCATGCAGTACTCCCTTGTTCTGTTCAAAAGACTGCCTCTTTGTCTATGGACAGGTTCCATATGAGCACAATTAAGTGTTCTGGAATTCCCGTTCTTCATAATGTTGTCCATAATTTGTTATGATCCACACAGTTGAAAGCCTTTGCATAGTCAATAAAACACTGTTAAACACCTTTTCTGGTATTCTCTGCTTTCAGCCAAGATCCATTTGACATCAGCAATGATATCCCTGGTTCCACGTCCTCTTCTGAATCCAGCTTGGATTTCTAGCAGCTCCCTGTTGATGTACTTTTGAATTATTTTCAGCATAATTTTATTTGCATGTGATATTGATATTGTTCAACAATTTCTGCATTCTGTTGGATCACCTTTCTTTGGAATGGGCACAAATATGGATCTCTTCCAGTCAGTTGACCAGGTAATTGTCTTCCAAACTTCTTGGCATAGACGAGTGAGTACTTCCAGCACTGCATCTATTTGTTGAAACATCTCAGTTGGTATTCTGTCAATTACTGGAGCCTTGCTTTTTACCAATGCCTTCAGTGCAGCTTGGACTTCTTCCTTCAGTACCATCGGTTCTTAATCATATGTTACCTCCTGAAATGGTTTAACTTCGACCAGTTCTTTTTGGTACAGTGATTTAACTTCGACCAGTTCTTTTTGGTACAGTGATTGTATGTATTTATTCCTTTCATCTTCTTTTGATGCTTCTTTTATAGTTCGATATTTTGCCCATAGAATCCTTCAGTATTTCAACTCCAGGCTTGAATGTTTTCATCAGTACTTTCAGCTTGAGAAATACCTAGAGTGTTCTTCCCTTTTGGTTTTCTAACTCAGAGTCTTTGCACATTTCATTATAATACTTTCTTTTGCTTCTTGATGTTTTCTTCGTTTGAAATCTTCTTTTCAGCTCTTTTACTTCATCATTTCTCCTATTTGCTTTAGCTGCTCTACATTCAAGAGCAAGTTTCAGAATCTATTCTGATATCCATTTTGATCTTTTCTTTCTTTCCTATCTTTTTAAATGACCTTTTGCTTTCTTCATGTATGATGTCCTTGATGTCATCCTACGACTCATCTGGTCTCCAGTCATTAGTGTTCAGTGCTTCAAATCTATTCTTGAGATGGTCTCTAAATACAGGTGAGATATACTTAAGGTGGAACTTTGACTCTAGTGGACTAGTTTTAATTTTCTTCAGCTTCAACTTGAACTTGCATACGATCACTTGATTGTTCGTAGTGGCCTCCTGGCCTTGTTCTGACTGCTGATGTTGAGCTTCTCATCGTTTCTTTCCAGAGATATAGTCAGTTTGACTGTGTATTCAATCTGGTGAGGTCCACGTGTATAGTTGCTGTTTATGTTGTTGAAAAAAGATATTTCCAATGAATAGGGTGTTGGTCTTGCAAAATTATATCATGCGATCTCCGACATCATTTCTATCAACAAGGCCACGTTTCCAACTACCAACCCTTCTTCTTTGTTTCCAACTTTATCATTCCAATCGCCAGTAATTATCAGTGCATCATTGCATGTTTGATCAATTTCAGACTGCAGAAGTTGGTAAAAATCTTCAATTTCTTCATCTTTGGCATTAGTTGTTGGTGCATAAATTTGAATAATAGTCGTATTAACTGGTCTTCCTTATAGGTGTATGGATATTAGCCTATTACTGACAGGGTTGTACCTTAGGATAGATCTTGAAATGTTCTTTTTGACAGCGAATGTAACACCATTCCTCTTCAATTTGTCGTTCCTGGCATAGTCGACCATATGATTGTCTGATTCAAAATGGCCGATACCAGTCCATTTTGGCTCACTAATGCCTAGGATATAGATCTTAACGTGTTCCATTTAATTTTGACAACTTCCAGTTTTCCCAGGTTCATACTTCGTACCTTCCATGTTGCAATTACTAATGGATGTTTACAGCTGTTTCTTCTCAATTTAAGTTTGCCATATCAGCAAATGAAGGTCCCGAGAGCTTTACTCCATCCAAGTCATTAAGTAAGGTCAACTCTAGTTTGAGGAAGCAGTTCTTCCCCAGTCATATTTGTGTGCCTTCCAACCTGAGGAGCTCATCTTCCAGTACTATATCAGATAATGTTCCACTGCTATTCATAAAGTTTTTACTGGCCAATTTTTTTGGAAGTACATTGCCAGGTCCTTCTTCCCAGTCTTAGTCTGGAAGCTCTGCTGAAAGCTGTCCACCATGGGTAACCCTGCTGGCATTTGAAATACTGGTGGCAAAGCTTCCAGAAACACAGTAACATGCAAGCTACCACAGTACGACAAACCGACAGACCAGTTGTTAGTTGGACATTGGGAGGTGACTTTTACATTGTCAAGAAACTCATCTCTGAGAATTTCTGACCAAAACAGATTGTAATAGAAAATAATTGATCACACTGAGTTTGGCACGCAGAGAGGAAATTGAAGGCTAAGTTAGAGTTCAATGTAGAACTTTTTGGGTCTGTTAGGCTTATCTGCCCTCCCCCACCACCAACCACGGATCATGACATGGAGTTTGAAGAAAAGCCTTCCCTTCTCTTTAACAAAAGACATTTATTAAGCACCTACAATGTGGCAAGAACTCTGCCAGACCCCAGAAATACCCAAATCCATTGCCATCGATTTGATTACAACTCGTGCCAACCCCTTGTGTTACAGAGTAGAACTGCTGCATAGGGTTTTTTTTTTTTTTTTGGCTGTGATCTTTATGGGATCAGATTGCAGGCTTTTCTTCCGTGTAGCCTCTGGATGGGTTCAAACCGTGAATCTTTTGGTTTGTAGTTGAGCACACACTGTTTGTACCATTCAGGGACTCCCAGGAATAGAGAGATTCATAATAAGGTTCTTTAAAAAAACCAAAAGAATACTAATTAAAAAAAAAAACAAAAAACCTAAGGGTGTATTTAAGGGAAACTCAGATGATTCCAACAATCATAACAATTTTATCTTTTATAGAATGTTGTAAAATCCATTTGGATATATCTGTGTATGAGCCAGCTCTGTAAGACCTATGAGACTTCTATTATTTTCTGATGCCCCCTCATTGAGAAAATGGTGTGTACAATATATGCTTTCAATGAAACTAAACAAAGAGATACACATACTCTGGGCAGCAACACTACCACTAAGGAAACTGAGAGGCAAAAGGTATTTTGCCATAAAAATGTTTGCTGAAAAAATAAATCCAACTGACATCTCGAAAGTGCTCTTCAGAGAAAATAGTTTACGTGCTTATTTTTTCTAAGTAGTTTGCCATATTTTTCATGAATAAAATGTTTTATTTATTTTTCTTTTTCTCAGGTAATATTATTTTGAAGAATCCTACCAAATCCTTAGCATCTACAAGAATAAAATATAGCCATTGATCGTGACTGCAAGTTTATTTTACTTTCATTGTAATCAGAAATATGTTTTGCTAAAATAATAACTAGGAACGTAAACACGTGTGCTAATTAATATGATAACTTTGATGATAATTAGTGTTTATTGAGCACAAAGGTGTTCCTGGACTTTTGCTTTATATTGTATGTGCTGTGTCTTCTTAATAGGTTGTTGTAGGGTTACTTGCCCATCTCCGCACAATAACTGCATCCAGGAAAATGGCATCCTCTCATGGGCTTAAGGCTCTGACTGAAACTTTGGAAGAAACGTCTGCATAAAACTCTCTCTCTCTCTCTCACACACACACACTAAAAACAAACAAACAAAAAATTATAGGATATCAAAATGTTTCTTTTCCAAGAAGAGTTGTTTTATGAGTTCTAATAGGTTTTAAATAAACAATAAGGAACCAAAATAATTTACCAAACATCTAGCCTTTGCAATTCCTTGTGCTAGACTCTTGGATTAGAAAATGAATGTGGGGAGGCAGGTCAGTATCTATAGAATGAGCAAGAGCACAGCTTATGAATTAGCTAGGCCTTGCTCCCAAAGCTTGCCCATTACATGACTTTAGTGAAATGGGTTAATTTGTTTGAGCCTCTGTTTCTTTATCTGTAAAATGGGTTTCTTTGAGAATTGATTCTGACAATGAATGCTGCTTAGCAAATTCACATTATTATCAGGGAGAAGAAGTAGAACTCAGAGGTAAAGAGAAAATGTTTTGGAACTTGTTGGACTGGATTTAAATCCAGGCTCTGTCACATACTGGCTACACAAGCTTGCACACATTTCTAAACTTCTCTATGCCATCTGGAAAAAAAAAAAAACAAAGATTAAAAACAAACAAACAAGCAAAAAGAAAAACATCCTCAAGTTCAAGTTTCTTGTCAGGATGGAAACAGATATTAGACAGAAAGTCATTAGCCCAGTATGTGATCCAGAGTAAACAGTCAATAAATATTTTTGTTATTATTGTTGTTGTATTATTATTACTGTTGTTGTTAGTTGCCTTCGAGTAGATTCCAACTCAGGGTGAGGGGTAATTTCTGTCATCAAGAAGGTTATTGTCCAGTGAGAGAAAAAGATAGAAGTAACAAATAAAATATATTACAAGAATACTACAGGCACTAAAACAAATACTTTTGCAGATCCACAAGAAACAGTATTGTCTCCTTGCAGAGTCAAAGAAAAGCATCCCAGAGGAGGTGAAAACACATTGTGCAAGGATATGCGTGATGCCCCCCTTGCAGAGGGGGAAGCATGCGGAAAGCCTTGGGGGTGTGGAGCAACAAGACGATTAAGTTAGACAACTCATAGCACGGATGAGAACACCGGCTTTCATAGCAAGTCTGCACTGTCTTCTCCAAAGCAAAGATGTTCTGCTACAGACCCAGTCTGAGAAAGCAAAAGTGACAGAGAAAACAGATTTCCTCCTTATAATGTGTCAGGGAACTTGGAGTAGATTAAATCCTTGTAGGAAGGCAATAGAGAGGCTCAGCAGCTATTTTGACAGAGTTGAAATAGAGCCAGGAGCCCATTACTTTAATACTCTGGGAAACCAGACTGATCGGCATCAGAGCCACTTGGGAGAGGTGGGGAGATTGATGACATGGTCCCAGGTGACACCTTAGAGCAACAGCAGGTTTTCAATCCTGGGCAGACTTCCAAGTGACACCCACATTATCTTCATATACTGCAAATTCCTCAGGCTCCTGCCAATGCATATAGTGTCAATAGGTAGGCAGCACATAAAAGGCACGCAGTTCGTATTTGTTTACTAACTTATTTCAGAAACCATGATTCAAGATCTGTCATTAATACATATTAGGATTTGAGGATAGGTTATCATGTTTGGTGCAGTGCAAAGCATACTCCTATGCCGTCTCCCGATTACCTGCCCTCCATTCCTCTCTTGTTTTATCCATCTCAGGAATAACAGAAAAGACAAGAATCCAGGAGACTCGATCTAAAAAGGCAGGAATTGAGATGGAACTTGAGCCAAGGCATCCATATGGAGAGTGAGGGACAGAGCGGATGCTCTGCTCTGAAATTTCAAAAACGCAACCACCACAAGCACAGAGTCCGGTGTTCGCAAGCACCAGAGACCCTGGTGGAAACAAGTGATTGTTCGTCCCACTCCATTCATGTTCCAGGAGCGCAGAAGCCCATTTAACATAGTTAAAGATTTTGCGGGGAGAACAGGATTCTTCAAAATTCAAATATGCAATGTCATCCTTGCTGAAAAAAATATCTAGCGACTACATGGGCTTCAGGATAAAAATCTATATTCCTTACCAAGATATAGAAATATCTTAAGCATTTTTCTCTCTCCTTTCTGCTTAGGAATATGCCGCCCCTAATCCCCCCTCGGAAACCCTGGTGGCGTAGTGGTTAAGAGTTCCGCTGCTAACCAAAAGGCCGGCAGTTCGAATCCACCAGGCACTCCTTGGAAACCCTATGGGGCAGTTCTACTGTGTCCTACAGTGTCGCTATGAGTTGGAATCTCCTCAATGGTAATGAGTTTTGAATTCCACCTCATGTGCGTATGCGCTTGTACTCACCTCCCCGCCCCGCGCCCCATTTTCTCTGCTCCAGTCATGGTGAATTATTTACAATTACTCAAAAGAATCATGTGGTTTCATACTTCCCTGGCCTGGGACATGCTGCTTCTTTACCTGTAATATTGTTTCCCCTCCCCACCTGCCTTCTCCTTGTCTGGATCTCTCAGAATCATCCTTCCTATCTTCTTTCTGATAGCAGCTCTGAAAAGCCCTTCTATGCCAGGAAAGCTGGGAGAGGTGAGTGAGACAGCGGCCTTCTTTCACGCATTCATTGATTTATTGGTCCATTACCAGTCACTGTGGTATACCCAGGTGAGAAAGTCTTTAACAAAATCAAGACATTGTCTTACCATCAAGAAAAAAAAGAGTTGCTGTCGAGTCAACTCCAACTCATGGCGAGCCCGTGTGTGTTGGAGTAGAGCTGTGCTCCATAGAGTTTTCAATGGCTGTTTTTTTTGGAAGTAGATCGACAGGCCTTTCTTCCGAGGTTCCTCTGGACGGACTCGAATTTTTGACCTTTCAGGTCACAGCTGAATGGGTTAACCATTTGCACCACCCAGGGACTGCCTACAATCAAGTACCCTCTGCTTTTCTACCTTATAGCATTTATCACTTAGCATTTTAATTGTCAGCACTGAGGGAACAGACAAATAAATCAGGAATTATTGTGAACAGGAGCCTTGTATTACCATCTTAGTACACAGAAAATCTTATGCCTGGATTATAGGAGTAGAATTCTCAACTATTTGTTGAGTAAACAAATGATTAAATTAATGAATGAAAATAGGTCATTGTAAAAAGATACTCAGTAGCACTGTGGAAAGAGGAAGCTTTGCATTCTTTCTGTTATGCAGGACTACTTCAAAGATAAATAAATATATAACCAGGTAATTAATATCATTTTAATTTTATTCTAATATAGTGAATTTTTTTTAATTGCTTGTCATTATCCAGTGTTTAAGAATCTCTAGAGAAGAAAAATGAAAAGGAAGAATTGGAGAAAAAGTTGATGAGAAAAGTTAGCGGAACAATTGTGTAAAACGTCTTCTTAGAGTTTACTAATGCAGGTATATATTAAATCATTCACCTTTTCAATATATATATTTTTATTTCCAACGGTGTAAAAATAGTGTGTATCCATTGCCGTTGAGTCAATTCTGACTCATAGTGACCCTATAGGACAGAATACAACTGCCCCACGGCCTTTCCAAGACTATAATCTTTATGGAAACTGACTGTTACATCTTTCTCCCGAACAGCGGCTAGTAAGTTCGAACCTTTTGGTTAGCAACAGGGTGCTTAACCACTGCGCCTCCAGGGCTCCTTTCAAAAATAATATATAGGTTGATAGAAATGGCAGGAGCCTTACAGTCAGAAAACCCTAGATTTAAATCCAATCTCAATTAACAACTCCAGGCATCATAAACAGTTTGCTCTAGAAGACCAACCTAAAAGCTGGCAGCTGGAACTCAGCCAGCAGTGCCATGGAAGAAAGGCCTGGCAATCTGCTTTCGTAAAGATTATGGCCAAAGAAACCTATGGAGCTGTTCTACTCTATAACACACGAGGTCACCATGAGTCACAATCAACTTGACAGCAATGATTGTTTTTCTTTGTTTTTGGTGCAAACTTTGGCAATTTGTTTAAGCTCTTTGAACATCAGTTTCATCATCTATAAAATAGAAATAATAATATTTAATTCATACAATTGATATGGACACAGTTTTCTTCTTTTTCTCTCCCTACTCTTTAAGTTCTTCCTTGCATTAATCAGGAAATACTTCATAGAGGGTCAAGAATTGTTTATGATGTTTTGTTATGAAATGAATTTCATAACGAATTGGAGATCATAATAAGAAGCCACGCTGGATGAGGCATGCAGGGAATTACAGAGTCTGGGCTCTAGTTGATAGATTCCAAACATCTTAAGATATTAGAGGTAAAGTGTATCAGACCTCACCTTTCCTCCATATGACTAATTCCTTCACTTCATATGCCAACTTGATTTGATTGATAGTAACATCTTGGTATCCTGTCATTGATAAGAATCCTATGGTTATAACCAATGTCAATGTATACCATTATTAATTAATCATGTCTGCCATGTGTTAGTTAGGATTTCCCGGGTGCAAACAACAGAAACTGACTCTGGCTAAAAGGGAATTGGTAGCAAGAGTATAGTGGATCTCACAGAACGGAAGGGACAGCTGACGAACAAGGTCAGGAATCAGGACAGTTATAAGAATCTAGGTATCAGAATGTAAATGGCAAACTTGTGATCATTCAGTAATGATTTGTGTTTAAAATTTCTGTCCTTGTATAACTTTCTCAAGATTCAAAGTCCTATGAGAGAGAAATTGAGTATTGTAGCTTCTGTTATGGGCTCAATGCTTGTTTGAAGAATGCATAAAATATTAACTGTAGCTCATAATGAGGATCAAATGGACCCCCTAAAAGTAGGATGCTGTGACCAGAATTAAGGGGAATAGATAGTGTGAGTTAAAATACCAGCAAGCGCTCAGTGTATTGCTATGAACGTTGGCATGAACGATACTTCCCTTGTTTCCTCTTCTCTGTCGTCTTATAACTGAGAAGTTAAGCCCAGGAAAAGGGAAGTGAATTGTAATTAATGGAAAGAAACTTAGAGTTGGTTCACTATTCTATTAAGGTCACACAAACATGAATTACAATTCCTCTGCAAAAACACTGCAATACCCCCAAGAGACCCATTGCAACCAGGGCGTATCTTAGGTAATAGAAGAATCTGATTCAATATACTGAATTCAAGCATTTACAAGGCAGAGCTTGAAGTCAATAAACGTTTAGAATCTATCAAATGCTAAGTGTTTTTCAACGATACTCAAGCTCAAGGAGCTTACGATGTAGAATACGAAGGTGCACCCTTAAACCATGATAGGCTTCAATTATACTGCTTTATTAGAGTTAAAGTTCTAAAAATAATCCAAGTATAGATGATATTGACCATTCTAAAGATGAGTAAGAGCCAGACATCATTTAGAAATGTTTTCTAAGGTCAGAGGCTCAAATTTAGTTATTTTTACCTTCCACCTGACTGGTTTGATACACAAGAAACACTCACTTTTGATGTATGTGACAAACATACAAGACAAAGTTTGCTTTGCCCACCCTCAAAGGTCAAACACTGTATTCAGCATGGCAAAAATTGCCATGTAGGACTGAAGCAATGGGTATTAACAAAATCATATGCCAACTTTTTTTTTCAATTTTCGACCTCAAGATTTTTGTTGAGAATGCCAATGCCAATCACATTTCTTTTCAGATCCAAAGTTCTAGAAATGTGGAATTATATTTCTGAGTTAAAACACAGAAGAATTCATTGGAAGTTGAACACTGAGAATAATAGTGTATCTGGTCATACTCTCACCGTTCTGAATTTCTTGGTTGCCTTGTTTTCTCCTCATTCAATCACTAATTGTGCTATAAAAATATATATGTATGTTGTTTTGGAATAATGAGCCTAAAAATTGTAAAAACATAGATACAAAAGTACATTTTTCAGTTCATAAAAACCTCTCTAATGAGACAGATGAAAATATGAATTGCTTCTAATGAGCTCCGAATTGCATATACTTTCCTTGGTTTAATTTTCTAAGTGTTCATAGACATTTTTTTGTTGTGCTTATTATGAAACAAGAAGTGGCCACTAGGCTGTGATAAACCAATTTGTGAGATTAAAGTGCTGAACTTGAACGGTTTCATTAAATTCTAAGTTGTGAGTTGAAATTGGAATTTTAAAAGCCTCTTTTTTTTATTTACACAAGACCCACAACATTTACGCAGGCAGAAACTAGCGCCAATTAATACCAACTCTGTTGATGAGGTCTAGAAGTACCCCTTAAATGGCTATCTTTTCACCATATCTCCCCTTCATTTTCTTGCAACTTCCCCCCTCACCAAAATATAAAGCTCAAGCTTTAATGATATTAGAGCCAGACATCCTATAATACCCAAAGTCTATTTAAACATGTTTAAAAGTAAGCGCTTATATGCCTTATTTAATATATTATACCTGGGGAGTTTCAGAAAACCAGTTTATCAAATTGAAAGGGAATTGATCATTGCAATGTGCTCTGTTTCTTATATAAAGATGGAGAGAATTACAGTAACTATTATTTGTATGCAAACAACAGCATCCAGTTAATTAGTGGTGCTACTTAGAAATTATGGGTTTCTCAAAAACTGCAGGGTGTAATAAAATAGAATAGGAGATCATTAGCTTTCGGTAATGAAGTTCAAGGAAAATAAGCACAGCCCTGCCTCCCTTTAACCCAGAAGAGCCAAATCAAAATACATCATCTAAATATAAGCGTATACCATTCAATACATAGTAAATGTAATATAAATTTTAATATATACATATTTAGGAGCCCTGGTGGTGCGAGTGGTTAAGAGCTGTAGCCGGTAACCAAAAGGTCAGCAGTTTGGATCTGCCAGCCACTCCTTGGAAACCCTATGGGGCAGGTCTGCTCTGTCCTATAGGGTCGCTGTAAGTCAGAATCGGCTCAATGGCAATGAGTATACATATTTAAACACATAAATATACTTAAATTTTCTGTCAAACCCATCATCAAAGTATCTTAATATTCTCAATTTCGTGTATTACCAAACATACCAGCACGTGAATGGAAAGATCATTTCTATGACTTGAAATAATTGACCTGTCATGATGTACTATTTATATATTATATTCTATATATAGTTTTAAATAAAATCAATTTAAATAAACAAAATAAAATTTTATATATATATATATATATATATATTCAGGACTCCTATAAGCCTGTCTTAATCTTATTCTTTCCACAAAGTTATTTATAAATAGATCAAACTCCTCTATTTCAGGGATACTGTCTCCACCTGGAAAGAGGGGACATGGATTCTAGGCCTTTCAAGGACCTTTCTTTCTCTATGATTTTGAAGTTTGTTCTCTTTCCATGTAGCATTACAAAAATTTAAAGTGTTCCACCCACCAATACTTTTTCAACCAGTGTCAAAACTTACAAGACGAGGGTTCTGTTGTTGTCATTGTTCTGTAATCGCAATGTTGACCCGTCCACTAGGTGTATAACCCTCG
Source organism: Trichechus manatus latirostris (assembly GCF_000243295.1). Classification (NCBI taxonomy): domain Eukaryota; kingdom Metazoa; phylum Chordata; class Mammalia; order Sirenia; family Trichechidae; genus Trichechus; species Trichechus manatus. The sequence continues at coordinate 7,521,271 of NW_004443950.1, read as the reverse complement.
AGTATATTACTTAATTTCTGTAGTACTCTGTTTTCTCACCTCCAAAATGAGACGCCACTACACAGAGATGACGTGAGGATTTAATTAGATGGAGAATGTAATTAGTCAGTGCCTGATACATCACAGGCACTGAATAAATGCTCGTTATCTCCCGTTTCCTTCGTTAACCATGATGGTATCTATAAACCACAGGCTCCTGCTTCACATTGTTGCAGGAACAGAAATGGCCAACCAATTTGTCCTTCCATTGTGAATAGAGTCCAAATGCACCAAATGTGTCCTGATGGATTGTACACTGCTAATAGCTCAGAAAAACTTAAAATCAAGATTATCCTTTGCAGGCATTCGAGCTACCCAAAGAAGGACCCATGGGGTATTTATTTTTGTTTTGTTTTGTATTTTAAAGGCTTGTAGGGGATATTTGGGGTCCCAAGTAGGCTTTAACTACACACCACAAACAAGTACACATTTTTGGGAGGAAAATGGCTCCAGAGGAGACACAAAGGGTTCTGAATGGTAAATGCAAGTTCCTGGCAGGGGGCCACAATATTATGCCCAGTGCAGGAGTATCTGTGTGCCCTCCCTCTCACTTCTGCCAATGTTGCTAAGTCAAAGGCCCTTAAGGTAATTTCAACACTTGAGGTATTACCCTCACACCTGGAGAACAACTAATAAGCAAGCTAAAACACCAGAAAATGTATTTCTAAAGTGGACTCGGCAACACTCCACCAGGTTATGTTATAATAAGCTCCTGCTATCAAAACTGCTGCAATGGGAAAACACCTTCAGAGGGAAAATCTGGACAGCATACTGTGGTTATCATATATGTGTGTGTGTATTATAACAAATGAAGATAACTAGACAGTTTAAGGAAAACAATTAAAAGTAAAATAAACATTGGGCTTGGAAGATAAATCGAAAGATCGTAATATAAAAAATAAAGTTAACTTTTTTTCAGTAATCTTATAGAAGATCTATACACATGTCAGATGGGAATTAATGAGTCCTAAAACAATGGTTAAGGAGCCCTGCTCACACAGTGGTTGAGCGTTCGGCTGCCAACCAAAAGTCAGGATTCAAACCCACCAGCAGCTCCACTGGAGAAAAGACTTGGTGATCTGCTCCTGTAAAGATTACAGCCTAGGAAACCCTATGGTTGGTATTTCTACTCTGTCTTATAGGGTTGCTATCAGTAGGAATTAATTTGACGTCTCTCTCTCTCACACACACACACACACACACACACACAAGACATGCAACCTACATGTAAGTCTGAGGAGCAGAGAAAAGGTCTATGCTAAGTTTTTTTTTTTTTTTTACAGCAACATGTGAAAAAAAATTGGCATAGTGGCGCTTACAAAAATACATAGAGGGGGATGAAGCGATTGGCAAACCAACGGAGAATGTGCATGTTATTTGCGTAAAAATATGGTGAATATTCCATAAGCATGGCCTTTAAAAATTTTGTCAATGAAGACTGTTGGCAGAACAATTAGTATTTAAAAGTGAGAATGACCTTAGCTCTGTGCGTCACTTTGATTAGTTGGACTCTAATGTCAGGTACATGACCAAGCTGCCTTAGTTGCCAAGATAAAAAGCTTTTAGCTCTAGCCCAAAGGACACTAGGTAATAGCGTGATACTTGGGCAGTGAAACATAATGGACAAACGAGTGTGATTCTGTTTGATTTGTGTTGACTTAGAAGCTGAGAGCGGTCCCACAGACCTGAGATTACGGGCAAATGAGGATAGAAATGGCCTGTCTGGTTGGTCTCCTTTGCAAGTGCTGTGCTATGTAAAAACCTAATTTCACCACAGTCTTTCTCCCCTGCAAGGGTTCATAAATTTTGTCAGTTTATTGGGTTTATTTATTAACAATGGCAACAAAATGGAATGCAAGAAAAGAAATATTTGCTTTTTTTTTTATTAACTAGGCTATTGTTGGTTTTACTTTAAAACATACATCACAAGGTTCGTAAGTGTTGCCAGGCCCTCTGCTTGAAAAATGTCTTTGCTTTCTGTATGTGTGTGGGTAGACTATACTGAATCATAATATACCATTACCAATCAGACATTTAAACCAATACTACATACTTGCATATGCACAGTAATATATTTTTATAGTTTTCCATGGTTTAGAGTCTTCCATAAATGGTATGATCTGAAAATTTCTGGGTATGCTCAACATTATGCTTTGAGAGTTAACCATGTGTCTCACTTATTTTAGCTCCTTTTTACATACGTTTTACATAAAGCTCTCCACTTTATGAATATTTCATTTTTTATCATTACAAACAATGTTGGAGTGAACATCTTGTTCATATCTTCATGAGCGCATTTGGGAGAGTGTCTTTAGAAGTAAAGCTGCTGATCAATATCTGTAAGTACATCTTCACCTTCCTAGATATGGCTCAATTGCTCTCCCAATTGGTTGTAAAATTTCGTACTCTCATCAACTGAGTATAAGAGTTTTTCTTGCTCCACTTTTTACCAAAATATAGAATTATTAGAATTATTTAATTTTGCCAGTATAAGCGTATGAAATGATGTCTTTGCTTTAATTTGTGTTTCCTTGAACACACACACAAAACCAAACGCAAAGTGATCAAGTCAATTCTGACTCAGGGTGACTTCACATGTTACAGAGTTTTCTTGCCTAATATTTTTGGAAGCAGATCTCCAGGCTTTTCCACTGCAGAGCCATTGGGTAGGTTTGAATGGCCAACCTTCAGGTTAGTAGTCTAGTGCAAACCGTTCGCGCCACACCCAGAAACCAAACCAAACTCATTACCGTCAAGTCGATTCCAACTCACAGAGATCCTGTAGAAAGAGTAGAACTGCCCCATAGGGTTTCCAAGGAGCAGGTGGTGGATTCGAACTGCCGACCTCTTTGTTAACAGCCTGAACTCTTAACCACTGTGCCACTAGGGCTTCTCCTACCCAGGGACCTACTTAAATACAAGGTAGTTCTTTCCATGTTTTTGGCCATCTTTGTTTCTACTTCTCTGATTTGCATATCCATACCCGTTGTCCATCTTCCTATTTTTTTTTTTTTTTTTGTGTGTGTGTGTGTGTAGGGTTTCTATTTAAATCCTTTAAAAGTCTGGATAGCAAGACTTTCTTTCTTTTTTTTTTTAATGTAACATATAGTTTCCCCCAGTCTATATTTTGGCAATGTTTCCATTTTGTGTAAGAATTATTGTTGGCCAAAATGTTTTAAATATATATATATATGTCTTAATCTTTTCCTTTATTGTATTTCTCTCAGTATTTTTCTAATTTAATGTCATAACAATATTTTCCATTCTTTCAATAGCTGTGAAATTTCACTTTATGTATTTAGGTCTTTAACTAGAAGTGTTTTTGTGTGTGGTGTGGGGTAGAAATCTCAGTTTATTTCTGTTTTCCTTATGAAAAACCCAATGACATAGCACCACTTACTATATGCTCTGTTCTTTTCCTCTGTCGTATGATAAGTATTCAAATATGTTTTGGTCTCTTTCAAATGGTCAATTCTGTATTAGTGATGTCTTTTTCTATCCCTATTCCAAATACCTAACTTTCTTAAACTTGATTGTTTTTTAATAAAGCTTGGTATCTAGTAGGGAGAGTATCCCACTTCATTCTTCTTCAAGGTAATTCTGACTGGTCTTGGACTGTGTAATTTTCCATAACTCTCTTATATATCTTCTATTACACATGCATTCATACGTACTTAATAGTTGGGTTGCTGTGAAAATAGGGTCTGCTTTTCTATTGCTTAATATGCTGTTTTGTTAAGTAAATGGCACATAGAAGTATTGATTTTTTTAATTTGATCTTGTATTTACTAACTTGTTGAACTCTCTTAGAGTTAATAACTTATTTGTAGAGTCTATTGGATTTTCTTGGCAGAAAACCATGCTGTTTGCTTGCAAGATTTTGTCTCTGCTTAATTCTTTTCTCCTTATCCCTGGGTAGCACAAATGGTTTGCACTCGTCTAATTAGAAAGTCAGCGGTTCAAACCCACATAGTGGCACTGTGGAAGAAAGGCCTGGTAATCTGCTGCTGTAACTATTATAGCCAAGAAAACTTTATGGAGCTCAGCTGTACCCTGTAACACATGGATTCACCTTGAGTTGGAATCGACTCAATGGCAACAGGTTTGGTTTTTTGGTTTTAACACCATTGCAAAATTAAAATAAATCCACAAATACACAACCAGCAGTAAGTACTGACTGCAAGCACTTGCTTTAAGACAAGGACTATGTGACAAGTGCTTTGACTTCTTGCATGGTTTTTCATTTTTTTCTTGATTTTTGGCTGAATTCCTGATGGGCACAGTTTCTAAGGAGCTAAGAACTGAATATGCAGGCTTTTTTCTGCACTATCTGTGTTTTCATAAACCCTTAGACTACTACGGCTCTTACAAGGAACTGATGTAGATAGAAAAATAATAGATGTAGGCAAGTGCTCCCATCTGATTCTTTGGACCTTATAAATAATTTATGTATAAAACCATTGACTTATGATGCCACAGAAATGCTGCTGAATAGGAAAAAGGCAAATTGCTAAGGTGTGATACACCATGAATTTAACTATGATTTACTGATTGATTTTGGATTCCCAAATTAAAGGGTGTGTACGTATCTCTTTAAATGAAACTGCCTATTTCACTGAAAAATTGTTATTTTGATTTCATGGTCACCTGAATCACCCAATAATCTGTCCCAACCAAAGGGAAAATTCTACCAATGGTTTGGCAAATTATTTTCATATCAAGGAATCATGGGAACAAGAAATAAAATACTTACCAAGCAAAAATAAGGGTTTTTATTTACTTTCATGAAAATTTAATGAATTTGCCAAATATTACTTAGGAGTTTTTTCTCTCCCATGCAAAGCAAACTCATGATTTCAGCCAGCTATAAACTTAATGAACATTCTGCAAAATTCTAAATTAGCAATGAACCCCACTTGGAAACAATTCAATAGGAAGTCAAACTAATGAAACAAACAAGTATATTTCTTGACTGATTAGTTTTTGGGACATTTCCGGGGATTAGGTGGCTTTAATTTGTTTTATTGAAATCTATTTAGCTATATTCTTTTGTCATACGTAGGATTTTCATGGGCTAGTTTTCAGAAGTAGATCATCAAGCCTTTCTTCGTGGTCTGTCTTAGGCTGGAAGCTTCAATGAAATCTGTCTATCATGGTGACCCTGCTGGTATATGAAATAGTAGAGAGTCAGTGAAATAAGAGAAACCCTCAGTGAGATGGATTGACAAAATAGTCACAACAATAGACTCAAACTTCCCAGTGACCATAAAGATGGCACAAGACCAGGCAACATTTCGTTCTGTTATACAGTATACACAAGGTTGCCATGATTCTGAGCAGATGTGACAGCAACCAACAACAACAACAAAAAAATCTACTATTGACAAAAGCTAGATGAAATACCGCCTTAGGTCTTTCATAGAAAAAAAAAAAAAAGATCAATGTTTCCAACCACATCAAAAATTTAACCGTATTTGGAAGTTTAGGAGCATATGATAAGGTCCACAGAAGGTTGCTATGAGTCAGAATTGACTCGACGGCAACAGGTTTATGGGTATGTTTGTTTTTTTGGTTTAGGAGCTGCCTTAGTCTGGGTCCCCTAGAGAAGCAAAACCAGTAAAGCATATAAATATATATACAGAGAGATTTATGTTAAGGAAATGGCTTATGTGATTGTAGAGGCTGGAACGTCCCAAATCTGTGGGTCAGGATAGAGGCTTCTCCTGATTCAAGTAGCCTCAGGGGCTGGTGAACCCAAGATCAGCAGGTCAGACAGCAGGGCTGATGCTCACAGGCTGCGAAGATCGATAAATTCCAAGATTGGCAGGCAAGACGGCAGGTAAGCTGCTAGCTCAAGTCCCAAGAACTGAAATTCTGGTGAACAGGAGCCAGCTGCAGGATCCAGAGCTAGCAAAAGCCCACAAGACTTGCCATAGTCCACTTATATTTGATGCAGGCCACACCCCTAAGGAAACTCCCTTTCAACTGATTGGCTACTCACAGCAGATCCTATCATGGAGGTGATTGCATTATATCAAATCTCATCATGGAAGTAATCACATCATCATACAACTGCCAAACCACTGAAAATCATGGCCCAGCCAAGTTGACATACACCTTAAAGATCACAGGAGCATATAGCAGTGGGGCTGGGTTGGCATTTGAAGATTGTGTACTAAGCTATAGTACCCTTTAATTTTAATAATAAACCTGTATATTGAAACAAGCACTTTCTTGAAAGAGTAACAGCAAAAGATGAACTTTGTAGGCTTTTTTGTGGGGACTGTGGGCATTTAAGATAGTTATTGGTGATTATCTTTAAGGTTGGGATGGGGAATATTATAAAATGAAGTGGAAATTGGTAAATACTAGGTGCTCAATTGATAGGAGTCTTCTAATAACAGCTAACTCTATTGAGTATCTACTATTTGCCAATTACATGGTAAATTCTATAATTTTTCTCATTTTGGAAAGAAATAAACTGATGTTCTGAGGTTTTAAGTTACTTGTCCAAAGCCACATGGCTAGTAAGTAAGTGAGCCATTATTGTTGTTGTATGCCATTGAGTTGATTCTGACTCATAGCAACCCCTATAGAACAGAGTAGAACACTGGCAAATCTGACTTCTAGCCTATGTATATGATGCTATTCTGTACTACCCCTATTTTATACTAACCAGATCAAGGAGGATATTTTAGTTTATAGATTTTCCATAAGAAAAGAGAGAGCCTTGTCCCATAATTGAAAGTAGCAACAGAGTAAAACGGGTATGGACAAAGATTTTACATGAATTGTAGACAGTATGTAAAAGAGGAAAAAAATAAAATAAAGAGAAACAGTAGGTTTCTGAACTTCAGTGACTTCCTGGACATTTTCAATATCAAATCTTGTCACCAATGTCTTCCACACCTAGAGCCCTTTCTGAAGTGAACTTACACTAAATTCTCTACAATTCTAATGAATAAATGTTTGAGATAAATACTTTTTTTTCTACTGGAAGTTCTGTGTGACACTACAAGTTGAACTCTTTTTACAACTTTAAATAGACAAGCAGTGAAGCTTACAAACGTAAATGACTTCTAAACTATACTTTTAGGAGAAGGGCAATCTCAAGCGAGAGAGCAAGACAGCAAACAGAAATGAAAATCACTCCCCCACAGGTGCTTCATTCTCAAAGCTGGATGTCTTTCTGAATGATGAGCCCGAGATCAATGCCTCACAAGTGGGAGATTTCCTGTAGCTGCCCTCTGGCTCCTTGTTGCAGGGTCAGGCCATAGGACCAGCAGGACTCTCATATCTTTTGAAACATTTAATAAGTTCAGAGCAGAATGTGTATCAAGAAAAGGGCAGTGCAGAAGTACATTTTCTTGGGAGGAAAATCATTTGGTAGAAAGGCTAGTGAGAACGGAGTACAGAGAACATTGGAGACGGATATTCGAGGGTTTTATCCCTGATCATTCTACATACTATCTGTGTGATATGGGCAGCTGAATACTGCTCCATGAAACTCGGTGTAGCAGAAGTCATTGGTGCCCCCTCCCTCCTTTCCATTCCCTTGACTTCACCTCCGTGTGAACATCAACAGCTTCTTACTATAATCACCCAGTATCTCTGCCTAAGGACTTCCTCTGGGCCATCAGAGGTACTGGGGATTTAATGCCCTGAAGGTAGCCTTCAATGAATGACAGATGAGAGTTGGTTCATAACTGTCAAGTTCCTTGCCACTAGTTTTTACATAGCATCCCAAAGTTCCCAGCAGTACTTGGCACCTGAACGATGAGTGCTACTTGCTCATAGCAAAAATCTATTCATTAACATACCCCGTTTTAATTTTCTTCTCTGTCTCACCTTTCTGTCCCTATGCCAATGCTTCCGGGATTCAACTCCTGCATAAACTACATACGCATGAATCCTTTTCTCAGGCTCTGCTTCAGGTCAAACTCAACCCAAGATACTTAGTTTCTTCATATGAAAACATTTCACTAACGGGAGTGTTCCTTGTTTCAGCTCCAATATATTACTCCCAGCCTTACAACAAGAAAAGAGCTGAGCAAACCAAATTTAAGCTACTATTCTTCAATTCAGACGTCCCAGGGCAAACTGCCGCGATGAAATCTGGAGACGTGAGAAAACATAACCATAGTCTAAATAAGAATTGCAACCTGGAAACCAGACACGGAAGTGCCTCAGCTTGCCGGTGTTGGATTGTTAAGGAAAAGAAATACTGTACGGAAAACCTCAAAGCAAATCGAGGAGAAGGTTAGTGGACCACTGGATAATAAGCACATGATAGAGCATCTGGCTCATAGTAGAGATAGCTAATATCTTAATATGTACTTTACCTGCACTATCTTATTTAAACCTCCAACTATCCTCCAGTGTGTAGTTGCAATTATTATATCCTGATTTTATAAATGCAGGGTATTTATAAATGAGTTTCAAAGAGATTAAGTAGCTTCTCTAACGCCACACAATTTGTAAATGGCAGAGCCAGGACTCAGTCTCAGGGTTGTGTGATTCCAGAAACTGCTGCTCCTAACCACTTTGCATACTACCTTTCACTAAATTGTGAACTCCAGAGTGCCTAGAGCAGAGTACTTGTTTTCATTTGCATTATTTGTTCCTTTATATCTGTCATTTATTCAACAGACAAATTCCTCAAGCCACAATAATTTTACGTGGTTTCAACTGGTTTCTTCAAGTAAAATGCGCTGAAAAAACAAGATGCTTTTTCAATGCCAAAGAATAAAACTTGATGTTGAAATAATCATCACTAATATGTATGGGCACTTTTTATGTCACTCATGATACTATGAGTTTTATTTGCCGTGTTGTGTAATCTTCGTGATAGCTGTAGGAGGAAGGTCTTTTATTATTCTCATATTCCAGATGAGGAAGCTGCAGATTAGAGAGTTTAAAGAAGTTGTCCAAAGACGTGCAGTAAGTAGTAGAGCTGAAAAGAGGACCCATAGGAAACGGAGGAGGCAATGGAATGTGTGGCTAATTGCCTCCATGAACAACTGCCTCCTTTGCCATGAGACCAGAAGAACTGGATGGTGCCTGACTACCATTACCAAAAGTTTTGATCAAAGATTATATAGAAGTATCCTAATCAAAAGAGGAAAATGTAGAACAGAATTTCAAATTCTCATGGACTACAGACTTTCTGGAGCCACGGAGGCTGGATGAACCCCTGAAACTATTCACCTGCAATAATTTTTAAGCCTTAAACCAAAAATATCCCCTGAAGTCTTCTTAAAGCCAAACAAAAGTTTAGCTTGACTAGTAAAGAATGTCTGCCTTGAGCATTGTGATTTTTTAAGATCTGTCTATATGGGATCAAACTGACAATAGCAACTCAAAAGATTAGATAGAAAACTTAGGGGGCAGTGAGTTTACGTTAATGGGAGATGAACAACTCAGACAAGGAGAGTGAGAATGGTTGCACAACTCAAGGAACGTAAACATCACTGAGGTGTACATGTAGAAATTGTTGAACTGGTGTATGTTCTGCTATGTATATTCTCAACAGCAACAACAAAAACAAAACAAATTTAAAAAAAGAGGACCCATACATACACGTCGACTCTTTATAATGTACTCTTTAACCACTGCACTCCTTGGTAGAAGGTTTATAGATAGTCAGCAGGTCTAGAAATTCTAGCAGGAAGTTTACAGAGTAATATTGCTGCTGTGATCTGAGGGATAATGGGAAGCTAGTGCTGTGGATGAGGCAGTCACATCCTTAAACTGAGGTCTGAGGATGACAGTTCTTATTTGCACACAAGTTAGCTGTTTATAAAGCACGTTTACACTTCAGTGTATGTAGACAAGTATATCTAGTATAGTTATATGGATGGAGTGTGGGTATAGCTTCTTTATATAAGGCTTAGATTCTAGAACTTGGGGTGGAATGGAAACTCTGGTATCTACTATTCAACCATAGACATATCATTTCAATTTTAGGGGCCTACATAACGTCATCTGTAAAATACTGATACCAATATCCATGTGATTTATTTCATAATGCTATTGGGAATCTCTGTTGAAACAATGAATTTGAAACTTCCTAGGAAAACAATAGAGACAACACAAAGGGACAGTGTTATTTTCAGGGCTTCCAATGGGTTCTTTCTGGTTCAAGCCCCTGCTGAGAATTTGCATTTCCATCTCAGATATATTGAATCAGATCCCCAGGTGATTCTTATGTATAATAAACTTTGAGAACTGCTGCTCTACTAGTGGTTCTCAGAACTGGTCCCTAACTAGCAGCATTACCATTGCCTGGGAACCTGCTGGAAATGCAAGTTCTCAGCAGGGGTTCAAACTCCCAGATTATTTTTGCCATTTGTAGCATCAGTAATTGAACAAATACCCTGAAAATATTAAAATACAAAATACTTATGAATGAAATGGAGGTTATTTATGCAGATTCTTTTTGTGGCTATAAGGAGCCCTGGAGGTGCAGTGGATAAGTGCTTGGCTGCTAACCAAAAGGTTGGCAGTTTGAACCCACCAGCCACTATGAGGGAGAAAGACATGCTAGTCTGGTTCCGCAAAGATCACAGTCTTGGAAACTCTGTGGGGCAGTTCTACTCTGTCCTATAGGGCTGCTATGAGTCAGAATTGACTTGACAACAACGGGTTTTTATTGATAAGAGTTAACAAAATCAACTGAAGATGAATACTGTATTCTAATATAACCTGCATTTGTAAAAGTACTATTGATTTTGTAGCAGATTTCAGGGACTATTCTGGTTACATAATTAGTTGGTTTTCTTTTAAAAAACCCCTTTGAAGCTAAATGTAGTATCGTTGAATAGTACAAAGAAAAATAACAGGCACAACCGAATTCTCAAAATTATACCACCCTAAGAAAATTTTCTTTTAAAATAAGATTGCGGAAAATTTAACTTGTTAGTTTTTCTGATTAAACAACATTATGCATATGTACTTGTTATTTATGAAGCACATATACTATTATAGAAATTGCTGCTTGAATTTAGGAAACTGATGAAAATTAAGCTCATAAAAATTTAATGCCATGAAACCTAAGTGTGAAATACGTAGTTAAGGTGTAACTTTTCAGAAAAACCACATAAAGCCTTGAAAAAGAAATTGCGTTTAGTTTTACCCAGTAATTTTGAAAAGGAAGGATTTCCTTTAACCAAACATGTTGCTCCTCTGTTCTCAGAGCTATAGTGAAAATAATTCTGTTATTAAAATATCAGGACAGGCTTAAGGTCACCAGGAAAGATGAGGTGAAAGTTCTTAAAAGAACTGAGATAACTAAGCAATTTCCTCTACGGTGATGCCATTGTGTAACCTCATTTTGTATGTTCAATGTAGAGTCATGCCGAACGGGTAGAAAAACTGACAGGATTTGGGGAATAGGGTTTTTTGTGATGAAGTAAGCCTGGACAGTTTAGTTTTCCAAAGTATGTTTTCTTTTCTCCATACAAAATGCATGAGAAGTAAAATTTTTTTTATGCTTACTACTTTGCTATAAAATGTGAATGGAAAACTTGATGTTTTCTAGCCATGGGGGTACAGTTGTGAGGAGCTACCCAAAGGGTTCTTTAAGTAGTTGTTAAGTAATATTTATGGCCCTTCCATTCTATTGGGCATTGGGTTGAAGCATTAAAATTGTCAGGGAAACGAGACATATGAAAACAAACAGACAAAACACTACGAGGTTTTGAGGAAAGAGATATTGTATTAAGATATGAAAGAAAAACAAATGACATGTAAAGTCTAACTATACCTTGTTGTCACTTACAAGGAAGATTTTAACAATTAGAACTCAAAAATGTCCCTTCCTGGTAAGACAGTACACAATACTGGGGAATTCAGAACAACTTGTACAAGGCAAGGTCACGGAAGCTCCATAGACACATTCAAACTCCCTGAGGGTCCTAATTACTGGGCTGAGGGCTGTGGGGACCATGGTCTCAGGGATCATCTAGCTCAACCAGCATAACATAGTTTATAAAGAAAATATTTTACATTCTACTTCGGTGAGTAATGTCTGAGGTCTTAAAAACCTGTGAGCGGCCGTGTAAGATACTCCACTGGTCTCACCCCTTCGGGAACAAGGGAGAATGAAGAAAACTAAAGACACAAGGAAAAGATTAATCCAACAAACTAACAGACCACAACTACCACGGCCTCCACCAGACTGAGTCCAGTACAACTAGATGATGCCTGGCTACCACCACTGACTGCTCTGACAATGATCACAGTAGAGAGTCCCAGACAGAGCTGGAGAAAAATGTAGACCAAAATTCTAACTCACACAAAGAAGACCAGATTTATTAGCCTTACAGAGACTGGAGAATCTCCGAGAGTATGGCCCCTGGACACCCTTTTAGCTCAGTAATGAAGTCACTCCTGATGTTCACCCTTCAACCAAAGATTAGACAGACCCATAAAACAGAACAAGATTAAAGGGTTACAACAGCCCAGGGGCAAGGACTAGAAGACAGGAGGGGATAGGAAAGCTGGTAATAGGGAACCCAAGGTCCAGAAAGGAGAGTGTTGATATGTCGTGGGGTTGTTAACCAATGTCATAGATAGAACAATATGTGTACTGTTTAATCAGAAGCTAGTTTGTTCTGTAAACCTTTATCTAAAGTACAATAAAAAAAGTAAAAGAAAGTCCCTTTCCTGTGATAGTAGCATAGTTCTCATTTATTCAGTTTATACTATGGGCCAGACCCTAAACTAAGTCTGTTACACACATGAGCTTATGAAATATTACAACAGCACATTGATAAAAATATTAATATTCCCATTCCAAAGATAAGGAAAGTGGTTTAGAAAGGTTTTCATTTCCCAGAAGTCACACATGTAGTAAATGACACATAAGGGATTTGAAGTGAGGTTTAATTTTTTTCCAGTGCAGATTATTTTTAACCATTTTACTTGACTTCATGGGTTCAACGAGGCAAAGCACAATCAGGGAAGAAGAAGAACTACTCTCCTTTTGGATAGAAAGTGGGATTTGGTGACCTCCCAGGTTCCCTTAATACTGATTCTATTAGATTCAATGGCTAAGGCATTTAATGGATAAATGTTCATATGAAATAAGACTTACCATAGTGCTGTACCAATTTATTTTCCTTGGCCATGTTGTCTTCTGCATGAACTCTGAATTCCTAAGAGAAAACGTCTTATTATAGTTTATATCCACAAGGTCTAGCACAATACCAGGCACAGTAGATGTTGAAGACATACATTTGGCAAGGTTTCCAAACTAACAACAACTTTATCTTAATACCAAAATGAAGCAAAATAGATTATATATACATATATGTATGTAAACAGCTCAGCTGTTAACCAAAAGGTCAGCAGTTTGAATCCACCAGACGCTCCTTGGAAACCCTATGTGGCAGTTCTACTCTGTCCTATAGGGTCACTATGAGTCAGAATCAACTCAACGACAATGAGTTTTTTTTTTTTTTTTTT
>NW_004443950.1:7493151-7507665 GCF_000243295.1 Trichechus manatus latirostris | reverse complement strand
TTTTTTTTTTTTTTTTTTAATATGTATATGTATATATATTAAGACTTACTTTAGAAGGCAATCCAGGAATTCCTGTTGCTTTCTCTACTTTCTGCTTCTATTTCCCTTCCTCATTTCGGTCACCTAATCAATTCTCAATTACATTTTAAAACCATTCCTTGTCATCCCTTCCCTGGTAAAGATTTCCTTGAGCAATCCCAGCTTTCTGTACTTCTTATATAATTTGAACACACAACAGCTGTCCCAAATACCACACTGTATTTTAGGTGTGGGAAACATTACCTAGAAGTTGAGAGTCTTGTCTGATGTACTTATGTTTGAATCCAGGCTCCATCACTTACCAGCCCTGTGACCTTGGGTAAATTACTTGGCTACTCTGTGCCTTGATGTCCTCGTTAATATCCTTCCTTATATGGTTATTGTCATGGATTGAATTATGTCCCCCCAAAAATGTATGTATCAATTTGACTGGGCCATGATTTCCAGTATTGTGTGGTTGTCCTCCATTTTGTGATTGTAATTTTATGTTAAAGAGGATTAGGGTGGGATGGTATAACACCCTTACTAAGCTCACATCCCTGATCCAATATAAAGGGAGTTTCCCTAGGGTGTGGCCTGTACCACCTTTTATCTTACAAGAGATAAAAGGAAAGGGAAGCAAGCAGAGAGTCAGGGACCTCAGACCACCCAGAAAGCAGTGCTCAGAGCAGAGCGCGTCCTTTGGACCTGGGTTCCTGCACTGAGATGCTCCCAGACCAAGAGAAGACAGATGACAAGGACCTTCCTCCAGAGCCCACAAAGAAAGCCTTCCCCTGGAGCTGATGCCCTGAATTTGGACTTGTAACCTACTAGACCGTGAGAGAATAAACTTCTCTTTGTTGAAGCCATCCACTTGTGGTATTTCTGGTATAGCAGCACTAGATGACTAAGACAGTTATTGTGAGGATTTAACAAACTAGGATATGCTGATACATGGCTATCAGGATGCGTTACAGGCAGTAATAGCAATAAAGTTAGTAACTTAAACCTAACCAAATCTGAACTACAAGACTCTAGAGCAGGGATGTCAAGTAGAATGTTCTATGATAATGGACGCATTTTCTACCTGTTCTGTGTAATATGGTCAACATTAGCCACTTGTGGTTATTGCCCACTTGAAATGTGGCTATTCAGACTGAGGAACTCTTAATTTCATTTAGTTTTAATTAATTTATCTTTAAATAATAACGTGTAAACTGGCTACCATGTTGGTCAGCACACCTTTAGAAGGCAATAGAGTGTATATTTTACATTATATTCCTGGTATCAGGCACCATATTATCTGGTACAGAGCCAAGTCTCTTGAAATCTTGGTGGAAAAGAACAATATGAGTAATGATGAAGAAAACATGGCATTGTCTACTACCAACTTTATTTTCATCTTTTTTGTAAGGAATCCCCTCAATAGAGAGGAACCCTGGTGGCACAGTGGTTAAAGCACTCAGCCAAGAACCGAAAGGTGGGGGATTTGAACCCATCAGCTGCCCCATGGGAGAAAGACATGGCAGTCTGCTTCTGTAAAAATTTACAGGCTTGGAAACCCTATGGGGTGGTTCTACTCTGTCCTATAGAGTCCCTATGAATCGGAATCAACTTAAGAGTAGTGGGATTTTTGTGTTTTTTTCCCCTCGATGGCCATGAATCATCAGTAGGTTTATACTGTGCTCACCATTAACACCTTTCTCGACGATCTGTGTGCTGTAAATCTCCTTCAAAAACCTTTCACGGGCTCGCAAGAAAATGTCATAGGTTATACAGGGCACTGAGGTGAGCCTGGCCAAAGCCATGGTATTTTCAGTCACCTCGTGTGCAAGTGAAAGCTGGACAATGAATAAAAAAACCAAAAAACCGTTGCCATCAAGTCAATTCCGACTCATAGTGACCCCTATAGGACAGAGTAGAACAGCCCCATAGCGTTTCTAAGGAATACCTGGTGGATTCGAACTGCCAACCTTTTGGTTAGTAGTGGTAGCACTTAACCACTATGCCACCAGGGTTTCCAGACAATGAATAAAGAAGAGCAAAGAAGAAATGACACCTTTGAATTATGGTGTTGGTGAAGAATGTTGAATAAACCACGGACTGCCAGAAGAAC
This sequence comes from Trichechus manatus latirostris, assembly GCF_000243295.1. NCBI lineage: Eukaryota > Metazoa > Chordata > Mammalia > Sirenia > Trichechidae > Trichechus > Trichechus manatus. The sequence goes on along the minus strand of NW_004443950.1, from coordinate 7,505,531 downwards.
GAACAAATATGTCTTGGAAAAAGTACAGCCAAAATACTCCCTAGAAGCAAGGATGGAGAGACTTCGTCTCACATACTTTGGACATGTTATCAGGAAGGACCAGTCTCTGGAGGACATCATGCTTGGTTAAGTAGTACATAGGATAGCTATGAGTTGGAACCAACTCAGTGGCACCTAACTACAACAAATACTGGGCACATTATAATAGTCTAAAAAGTAGAAGACCCAGCAGAGGTTATCTTCCTAAGAGGGACAGTGTAGTATAGTGGCAGGATGTTTATTAGTTGAACTTGGGCTCGAAGCCAACCGAGGTACTTTCTAGCTGCATGGTTTTGGACGAATTGCTTACTCATTGAGTCAGAAACTCAGTTTCTTTACCCGTAAAGTAGACATGAAAACTTACCTACTGCAAGGAGTCTTAAAAAACTAAAACCCGTTGCAGTTGAGTCGATCCCGACTCATAGTGACCCCATAGGATAGAGCAGAACTGCCCCAGAGAGTTTCCAAGGAGGGTCTGGTGAATTCGAACTGCCAACCTTTCGGTTAGCAGTCATAGCACTTAACTACTATGCCACCGGGGTTTGCAAGAAGTCTTAGTGAGCATTGAATCAGCTAAGTCTTCTGGCCTGAAGAAGAGAGCACAGAAGATAATTCACATGCAAGATTTCTTTCTTCTGAGTTTCGTTATTTCTATCACACAGTCCTCACTTGATAGATGCTTAAAATACTTCACGTTTCATCAACTGGCATCTCCTTTCCAATTCTCCCCACAGCCAAGTGTACTCCTTCTTTCTCTCGTGACTGAGCACTTTCATTATCTTTCTTCTTCAGCACCTGATGAGGAATTTGATGCCCTCCTCTGCTCTGTTCCTTGACTTTAGACTATCACGTTTATTCCTGTCCACCAAAAAATGATTCTCACAGGTAAAATTTTCTTCTATTTAAATGAACTCCTCTGATTTTTTTTTCCCCCCACCACCAGTTTCCTTTTCTCTCATCTGCCTGTTGTTCTGTACCCGTTAACCAGGTCTGTTGTCTTCTCCAGATGAACAGAGGTGTCAGGGAAGGAAGGGGGCTAATATAATGAAAGTCTGTATCTTGGGTTAGAATGATATAGGTATATATATAAAACATCAGTTAAACTTCACAGCAACCCAACAATTCCCATTCCAGAGCACAAGTATCTGCGACTTACAGAAGGGACTGCCCTCTAGTACCACAGCCCGTGGGAGGTGGAGCTGGGATTTGAATCGTATTGGTGCTACTCGGCAGCCCATGCTCTTCCCACTGCCTCTTGACCTAAATCTCCTTGTATTGGAGTCACCGGTCTAGCCCCCATTCAGAGCAGTGCAGCTGCAGCAGTCAAGGAAAAGAGAAGGAAGCAAAGGCAAGCAGCTCAGCATGAGTAACGATAATGACCTGACTTAGATTTAAATAATGATAACCCCTCAGGGACAGGTTCCTAGCCTGGAGAGTGATTATGCAAATGAACTCTGTGTGTATTTCTGAAAGTAACATTTTGAATGGAAACCAAACACACTCACTGACTTCAGTGTTGATGACTGTTTTAAGCTGGCTTCGCGAAAAAGCCTTCCACCGTGCCTGCCTTTTTTCAAAAACACACAGCCAAGGGGAAAGGGCAAGTGAGCTAGCATTTAATGAGTCCTCCAATGCGCCAGGCACTGCTTTAGGCACTTTTACATAAAGAACAAATGGAAAAATACAGCATGTTTATTTTATTTAATCCTAACAAACACCCTGAGCAGTAGATTTTGCTGGTCCCATGTATATATATATATATTTTTAGATAAGAAACTAGATAAGAGAAAAGCGTAAGGACAACTTATGGAGTACCTAACAGGAAACCCTGGTGGCCTAGTGGTTAAGAGCTTGGCTGCTAACCAAAAGTTCTGCAGTTTGAATCCACCAGGTGCTCCTTGGAAACCCATGGGGACAGTTCTACTCTGTCCTACAGGGTCACTATGAGTCGGAATCAACTCAACGGCAGCGGGTTTGGTTTTGGTTTAATATGAACCAAACGCTAGAAAATTTGTGTTAACAGTATTTAACATTTTTTTAACGAAATGATAGTATAAACTTACCGTGAGGAGTCCCTGGGTGGTGCAAATAGTTAAGTGCTGGACTGCTAACCAAAAAGTTAGCGGTTCAAACCTACCCAGAGGTGCCTTGAAAGAAAGGCCTGGTGATTTTCTTCTAAAAGGTCATAGCCTTAAAAACCCTATGGAGCAGTTCTATTCTGCACACATGATATTGCCATGGGTCAGAATCGACTTGACAGCAACTAACAACAGCAAAATTATCTTAATACCAAAATCAAGCAAAAGATAGTAGAGGCGAGGAAAATTATACACTACCTTCATATAGAAATATAGACACAGATTTACTTTGAAAAGTATCAAACCAATCTATTGACGTATTGAAAATAATTCTAATATACTATGATGAAGTAGTGTTTATGCCAAAAAATGAAAACATACAATGTTTGCAAAGATAGTGTACCAGTATGATTAACCATAGTGGCATATTAATGAGAAAATAAATAATAATTTTAATAGATTCAGAAAGAATATTTGGTAAATGTCAACATGAATTTATGATACTAGAAATAGAAGAGCATATCTCTAGCCTAATGTATGTATAGCGGAAATTGTCTTTATTGGAAGATTAGAAATATTTTCTTTACAATTTGTAACAAACGAAGGATACTCACTTCACTTCTATTCAAGACAATGGAAAGCAGTATAAAGATTGGAAACGAAGAAACACATTACACACACACATACAAATTTCTGCAGCTCATTGGGCTCTCTCTACCCTGAAAGTGATCTCTTTTTTAAAGTCCTGATCGTTTCGTGAGCTTGCCACTAATACCTCTATACAGCATTCCAAGAAATTCTAAATTATTGGAGTTAATGAGAGAGTTCAGAAAGATTGATGGATGTAACAACACTAATCATTTGTATCCTTTTTTAGCAGCAAAAATATAATTTAAAAACACATGCCATTTACAACATCAACAAAAGCAATAAGAATCTAGGAATAAATCTACAAAAGACGGCCTGATCTTTATGCAGAAAATGAAAACAGTTTAATGAAAGGCATAAAAGAACACAAAAACAAATGAAAAAATATATCATGTTTATGGATAGGAAGACTCTGTATCTATTATAAAGATGGCAGTGCTCTCCATAGTAATCTATACACATTTGATTGCAATGAAAGCTTAAGAGAAGAAGAGGACCAACAACACCAACAAAAACAACAAGAAGAAACAAATAAACCTCCTGGAGATACAGGGCACCTTAGCAATCATCTGGAGGCCTGGTGGTGCAGTGGTTAAGAGCTCTGCTGCTAACCCAAAGGCTGGCAGTTTGAATCCGCTAGCCGCTCCTTGGAAACCGTATAGGGCAGTTCTACTCTGTCTTACAGGGTAGCTGTGAGTCAAAATCGACTCAAAGGCAACCAGCAGCAATTATCTATCTCAATTTGCCTCTTCTATAGATGAGGAACAACTGGTCAGAAAGTAGAAGTTTCTTTTCTAAATTGAGTTGGTGGCAGAGCAAGATCTAAAACATAGAACTCCAGATTCTTAACCACTTGTCTTTAGGAAGCAGGATTTAATTCAGCCACAGAGAATTAGAAACATAGTTTGGCTTTCTGGAAAGGGCAGGCACTATGGAGTTTAAATCTATTTCTTCCAATTTTTAACTGTGTGTAAGTCAGTCAATTTCCATTATTCTCAGTTATCTCATTGAGAAAGAATAAGTACATATCTCACAGTGCTGCTGAGGGAATTAAATGAGAATATAAATAAAATTTATTCCATGTACTAGACATTTAAATGTTGATTTTCTGTTTTGGAGCTGTAAGAAAGGACAACTTTTTCTTTAGTATGGCATATATATTCCTTATTATGGATTACAGAGGGGAGAAATAAGAAATAGCTCAGGAATGATTTATGGAGCGTCTCTGTACCAAAGATCTCTCAATTCCACCTAAAATTCCTGCCAGTAGAAACGTATTTCATGGTTCCCCACAATATCGGATTGAAACTGGTTTATTCCCCATTCCATAAATGGAATTCCTCATTAATCCTTCCCACCTTGGTCTCCATGAGAGGGGGACTCCTATTACACCCCAGAGGCCCTTGAAAACAGTGAATTACCCTAGTCTCCTGTTATTTATCCAAAGGAAACCCCAATCCTTAACGATGGAGATAGATGGTTCTTCTCTCCAGAGTTTTACTTAACCATTTTCAGGGATTCAATGTCCCATAAGGCCTGAGAGTTGAGAAATGTGTAAGTGTAAAACATGTTCTTGTGAATACCTCAGCCCCTTGAACAGTCTTCCTCCTTCCAGGGTCTTTATCTTCTCCTAGCTAAGTTTAATGTGGTACAACCCTAAACATTTGGAGAAAATTCGAGATGGAGAGAAGGCTGAATTGCTGGTAAGTGATGAGCCTCATATTGCCTCAGTCACACCCAGGCCTCAGGAAAAGTGCATTGGATGGGCAAGGCCTTCATTCGTTTACCTTCAAAACTCATGATATGTTGGCTTATATTAAGTCAGTTTTACACTCATATATCCTTCAATGGGAGAAGACTATATGCTTTATTTCTTTTATTCTTATCTGTCTGAATAATATATCCACTGTCTTACAACTTCTGTATCCTAATGGAAGCATTTCCTAAAACTTAAGCAGATTTCTATACTGAAAAAGACCCAGAAACCCAGTTCATTAATTGTTTTAAAAAGTGATGTTTACAGGAGAATTTCCCTTGGGAGAACAATCGGTATGTTTAGGAAGATTGATTTTACAAACCTCCTTAAGAGCGAAGATGGACTTCAAGAGCCTGAGTATATGTCATGGGAAGGGTTTTCTTAGCTGCATGGGACACTGGAAGGATTTTGTTGCACCCGAAAGGTAGGATGGAGGCAGAGCATGAAACCTACAGAAAGGTGCATCTTCTATAATCCATGCAATTCTTGCTGGGACAGTCTTCCAATATCCCCCATCTTGCCCTCCACTTCAGTAGAATTATTCAATTATGACCAATTTAACAGCAAGTATATTGGAAGGGAAATCAGTTAATAGGACTGGGATTTCTACTTGATTTACAGTGGGCAATACTGAGGGTAAATCCAAGAGAAACAAAAGTTTGCAGGAAGAGAGAGGTGCAGGAATTGGTAAAGGTCACGAGGAAGAAACTAGCTTCTGACAAGGTCATGGAATTGAGTTTTGGGACTTCAGAGTTATAATTAATCAGATCTCTAGTGCTGGAGGTGAGGCTTCAATGGACATGTGTGCCATATAACATAGCCCACTTGCATATAAATTTGAAAACAGAAAAGGAAGTGTCTTATCACTATGTATTTCCATTACTCTATCCTTCTAAGGAAATCACTGTTGGCATTTTAAGGAATTTTCTTCTTTCTTTTTTTCCTTCTGTCTGTATAAATCTATTTACCTCATTGTAATCACAGTGTCTGTAAAAATCTGTATCATCTTCCATCAATTGACATTATGTTGTTTTTTACTGTCACATGACCTTATTTTATGTTTATGGGTTCATAGAATTCCACCGAATGACTATACTATGATTTACTAACCTAAATGAGTGACTTTGGAAAACACTTGCTTCCAATTTTTGTTTTGTTTTGATTCTGTTCTTATTTTAAATAACTTCAAGATGAACATCTGTGTGCACTAATATCATATGCATAATTATTTTCTTTTATTGGAGTCCACGACCACATTTGTGAAATTATGATAATGTGAACATTTTTTATGCTCATGATATTTTTTAGGATTGCAAGAATTATTGAATAGATCTGTGGTATTTCCTTACACTTCTTTAAAAAAAACAAACTGATCTGGTTTGACGTCTCAGTTGTCAGAACAGAAGTGGTTAGCTATTCTATCCTTAAATTCTCAAAATTTCAGTTAGCTAAGAGCTAGGGCTACCACCGTCTGACAGTTTGTGATACTGTGGTGAGTGTGTGTTTGTATGATGCTAGAAGTAATGCCACTGGTATTTCAAATACGAACAGGATCACCCATGGTGGACAGGGTTCAGTAGAGTTTTCAGACTAAGACAGACTAAGAAGAAAGGCGTGGAGATCTAATTCTGAAAATTAGCCAGTGTAAATCCTATAAATCACAACAGAATATTGTCTGATAAAATGTTGGAAGATGAGCTCCCCTGGGATGGAAGGCACTCAAAATACACAGCAGCCACAGTAATGAACTGGAGCAAACCAATGATCTTGAAGATGGTGCAACACCAGGCAATGTTTCATTCTGTTATACATAAGGTCTCTATGAGTTAGAGTGGACTGGTGGCACAGTGGTTAAGAGCTCAGCTGCTAACCAAAAGGTTGGCAGTTCGAATCCACCAGCCACTCCTTGGGAACCCTATGGGTCAGCTCTACTCTGTCTATAGGGTCATTATGAGTTAGAATCGACTCAATGGCAATGCGTTTGGTTTTTTTTTTTGGTTTTGGTATGGCAGCTAGCAGCAACAACAACAAAAAAACCCAAACCCATTGCAGTGGAGTCGATTCCGACTCAGCAACAACAAGAGCTAGGGTAATTGTTTCCCACTTAACACTTCCCCGCAAAAAAAAAAAAAAATCCACTGCCATGGAGTGGATTCTGACTCATAGCAACCCCCTAGGGTTTCCAAGGCTATAATCTTTATGGAAGCAGACTGCCACATCTTTCTTCCGAGGAGTCTCTGGTGGTTTAGAACCACTGAACTTTTGATTAACAGTCAATTGCTTTAACCACTACGCCATCAGGGAAAGACTGAAAAAAGGACAGACTAGGACTTTAGTTTTAATGAAAGAGGCGAGAATAAATATATACAGAAATAGAGAAAAGATGGAGCTTGAGTAGGATTCACAGTTCAAGAGAAACAAACACACACAAAATTTTCTGTATATAGCAGTTACCGGCAGAGATTATGAAGAACAAGAGTGATTTTCTGCAATGAATTAACAACACTAGTTCTAATTATGGGGTCCCTGGAATTACAACGCCAATAATCATAACATGACAGCTAATTAAAAACTTATTATGTGTTAAGTCTTCTGCTAAGAGCTTTATATACATTATCTCAAAAAAAAAATTCACAACAGCCTTATGAGATAGCTGAAATTATAGACGAGAGATTTGAGTCTCAAATTACTTACTCAAGGTAATTAACTGGTTAGTGGCACCTACTAGATTAAAAACTTAGGTTTTCAGAACTGAGACTATTCTTAACCATTTCTCTAATTGCCTAGGAGGTGTTTGAAGGTAATAAGTGGGGAGGGAGGGGGACCTTCAGGTAATTAAAATATTTCACCATTCTAACAGAAATTAAATAATCGCTTCAATTTGGTCAAATAGATTAGTAAACACATCAAATGCGTTTGCTTTGGGCTAAAATAATATCAACTCTTGGTAAAACACTAATAAGCTAATCAGAAGCTCATTGTCAAGCATACCTTTCTTTTGTTAATAAAAACTATAAAGCACTTATTTAAGAGATTAAGTCAAGCATCCCCAGCTTTTCACTGTTAAAGACTCTTCTATTATTAACTTCCTTGTCCTTGTTGTTGCTGTTGTTAGGTGCCATGGAGTCCATTCCAACTCATTGTGACCCTGTGTATGACAGAACAAAGCACTGCACCGTCCTCACAATCGTTGTTATGCTTAAGCCCATTGTTGCAACCACTGTGTCAATCCATCTTGTTGAGGGTCTTCCTTTTTTTTCCTGATCCTCTGCTTTACCAAGCACGATGTCTTTCTCCAAGGACTGATCCCTCCTGATAACATGTCTAAAGTATGTGAGAAGTGGTCTTGCCATCCTTGTTTCTAATGATCATTCTGGTTGTACTTCTTCCAGACAGATTTGTTTGTTCTTTTGACAGTCCATGGTGTATTTAATTACCATATTTTAGTTTTTTTTTTTTTTCTTCCAAAGAGTGTAAGTTACTTTCTGAATTGAGTTAATGCAGACGTTTCAGTTTTAAAGAAAAAGCCACAACACTGGTCTGTTAAAAAAAAAAAAAAAATTAACACTGAATCCCAAACTCACACAGATAATAAAGTCCAATGCTTTCCTTTGAAGTCAAGTTGCTTCTGGGCGTTTTTCTACCGTTCAGCATGTCACTCTCCAACTTAATTGTATAGCACATTTTACAGCCTCAAGTCTGTCTTAACACCATTGTTTTCCAATTATCTCATTTCCACTGAACTTCCGTGGAGCTTTGTCTCCAGTTGGTATTGGTTCAGATGCTTCAGATTGATCCCTGTGTTGCACCATCTGCAAATTTGATTAATATACTGTTTACTCAGATCTTTCAGGGTATTAATAAAGGAAGAAAAGAAAACAAACAGGCCTATATTGGGCCTGCAGTGTCCTCCCCAGCCATCTCTCCTCAGGTCCAGACACAATCATTTATCACTAGCCCATGTTTGTGTCCCAGTCGCTGACCTTGGTAAATGACAGGGCTGACGTCCAAGTGTCCCTCTATTTGTCTTATGAGTAAGGTCATGGGAAGAACCATATTGAGAACTTCAGTTAATCCAGCACTAACAATCCCTCACAATTTTATGGTGTGTAGACTCAACAATCACAGCACTTCACATGTACATTCTAATTGTTCCAGAACGTATGATAGGAGTAATCGAACTGTAAATTCCCTGAGGCTAGAAGTTCTGGTTATTTGTGAATCTCCAGGGAATTTCCAGTGACCAGTGCAGGGCCTGGCACATAACTTTATTGAACATCTAATTTGTTAAATGAATGCCATTAAAATGGTCTCTTTCCTTCAACGCCTAATAGTCTAGTGGTAAAATCGAGCTTTCTAAGTTGAATTTTTTCATGACAATAAATCTTTGTTTAATAAGAAGTTAATACTGTAAGTGTGAAAAGGTAATGCATTTCTTGGTTTTCCCATCTGTGAACTGGGTATAAGTGACTTGTTCATGGTCACTTGATATCTCACACACACACACACACACCCACACACACACACACACACACACACGCACACGAACACACATTCATATCCTTGAATAAATAAGCTGAAAAATCACTTCTACCCTAAAGATTTTCTGAACCTATTCTTCCTTGATAGCTGTGAAATTTTTCTGTTCTGGTCTCATAATGTCTTTGTATATACTATATTCCTATTTTAGTACATAGGAACCACATGCACCCAAATGTGAAGTAAAGTGCAATATTTCTCTTGCCAGCTTGTGATGTGAGCACACCATATCTTATTTCTTGGTGTGATTTCAGTGCCTAGGTCACTACCTTGAATTGGGGTTAACCACATAATCAATCAATGAAATTAGGAATAGAGCTCAATGTCTGTCTCTTAAGTCCAGAGCTCATTCCACTACACCATCATTGTCATCTCATTCCTGGGCCACCAGGACTCCTCTGTTTTACTAGTCTATAGCAAATCTCTGTGCTCAACTACTAACCTAAAGGTTGGTGGTTTGAATCCATCCAGTGATACCACAAAAAAAAAAAAAAAAAAAAGGCCTAGCAATCTACTTCCGTTAAGATTACTGTATTTTTATAACATGCACCTTCTACATTTGTTTGTCCTGCCCCCTTCAAGTATTTTCATAAGTGTGCTATGCTAATATTTTTTCACAGCAAAATGTAAAAAGAAATTGGCATAGCAGTGATTATGAAAACATCTTGGGAGGAGAGGAGGGCGAGGTTGAGAAACAAACATGGAAGGCATGCGTTATTTGCATAAAAATACGGTACAGCCAAGAAAACCCTATGGAGCAGTTCTACTCTGTAACACATACGATCGTCATGAATCAGAATTGACTTGATGGCAACTAAAAGTAACAGAGCAAATGTTTAGTCATATCCTTCCATGCCTTTTGGGTTTATTCTTATTTTGTCAGAGTCTGGCTAAAGAATTAAATTGTTTCTGAAACAGGTTTTTTTTGACTATTTTATACAGTTATTCTGAGATTAATCAGCATGTGTTTGTTAGGCATTGTGTACTTCTGATGTCTTGATGCATTATGATCTAAAGAATCCTGAATGAGGCATAAATATTAATGAATTCCATGTTGTAGTTTCTCTCTAGACATACCTAATGCTCCAAACATTCACCTCTCCGCCTCCCCTGCCAGTCTTCTAAATTCTGTCACCTGGTTACTAATCAAAAGACAGAATGTAGTCCGAGGCAGGGCCAAGATGACAGAGTAGTCAGATGGCCTCCTATATCCCTCTTACAACAAAGACCTGGATTTGATTGTAGGTGAATATCTAGGAGCCCTGAACAAGGCAAAGTTGAGGAATCGGACTGAGTGGTGGGGGGAGAGGGAGATGATTCTGAAGAAGCGAGAAGTGCCAGAGCAGACTCAGCTGGAGCCGCAGCTCTTCAGTCCCGACTGGCTCCGAGGCATGCAGTGAAGCAGGCAAACAGCTCTGCGCATGGGTTTGGGAGGCGGTTTCCACATCGAGAGAGATCTGGCAGCAGAGATTCTGCTTGCACACTCCAAACCAGTGAAAACAGCTCGCAAGTGGCTAAAGATAAGTATATGCATGTGGCCTTTCGCTGGGATTTAAAAAAAAAAAAAGTCCAAGTCCATTTGGGAAAAACCTCTCTCCCTTTGACCTCCTCCCTCCCCGCTCTGCACTGGTCTGGGCTTCGAAGTCTCTGAGTCACCTGGGCCAGAAGTAGATCCCAAAGGCACCCTGACCCATTCTCCTGGCCTTGGAGAGGGAACAAATAAGCTACTGGCTCCCCTAAGTCAGGAACTCAGGGTCAGTGCAGCTTCTTTGCTAGGCACAGGCATAAGGGGTCCACAGACTTTGAGTGCCTTCCACCCCTGTATAGACTTGTGTGGACCCATCTCAACAGCAGCGTAAGCCCTCACTAGCACAGTAGAACCGGGTAAACACCTGAAGTCTAACTTTAACTGTTTCAGCTGTGAAGTGGCAGATTCGTGGCCCTTGACAGAGCCCTGCCCTTTTAGCAGGCACATTTACTGATCCATACCAGGGGCTTGAGGGCTGGAGGCTCCACCTACACCACCTAGTCACCTGCTACAGAGGTCTAAGAATAAGTGGTGCACCCGAGTCTTTATAGCCAACAGAGTAGGGTACTCATAGTCCGGCTGCAAAACTCACCTGACTACTCGCTCTAGGCAACAGGGACATGCTTTTCTTTCAGACACTCAGGGGCAGCCATCAGCTCCCTGCCTTGCTCACCACATGACTCCCTACTGCAGCCAGATACCTGTGCCTACACCAATCACCCATGCCTCTCTAAGACTGTAGGTGAGAGCCTGCACCACACACTTGGTGACCAACTGCCTGGACACAAGAGCTGAACCCATACAGGAAAATTTAATGGACTGCTGTGTGCACATACTTAGTTACAGAACTAACTACCTGGTGACAGGAAGTTAAAGCTTCAGAGGTGCCAATAATCAAACTAGCACACATGAGCAGCCTATTTGGGCATATCAAAATAAAACAAAAAGCTAGGACACACTAAACAAATATAAAATAAAATTATAATAACTTACTGATGGCTCGGAGACAACAGTCAATATCAAATCACATAAAGAGGTAGTCCATGATGGCTTCAGCAAGCTCCCAAAATAATCAATAAATTCTCTGGAGGAAGAGAATTTCTGGAATTACAAGAGACAGAATACAGAAGATTAATATACAGAACTTTCCTAGAAATTAGAAAGAAAATTCATTAAAATGCAGAAATTGCCAAGGAAAACACAGACAAAGCAGTAGGGAAACTTAAAAAAGTTATTCAAGAACATAATGACGAATTTAATAGGCAACAAGAATCCGTAGAGAGAAAGCAATCAGAAATCCAAAAGATTAACAATAAAATTTCAGAGTTTGACAACTCAATAGAAAGTCATAGGAACAGAATTAAGGCAGTAGAAGTTAGAATTAGTGACATTGAAGATAAAGCTCTTGAAGCCAACTTATTTGAGGAAAAATCAAATAAAATAATTTAAAAAAATGAAGAAACTCTAAGAGTTATGTGGGACTCTATCAAGAGAAACATCCTACGAGTAATTGGAGTACCAGAATGGGAGAGATAACAGAAAATACAGAGAAAATTGTTGAAGATTTGTTGACAGAAAACTTCCCTGATATCATGAAAGATGAAAAGATATCTATCCAAGATGCTCATCAAACTCCACATAAGGCAGATCCCAAAACAAAGTCACCAAGACATATTATAATCAAACATACCAAAACCAAAGATAGAGAAAGAATTTTAAGAATGGCTAGGGATAAAAGAAAAGTCATCTACAAAGGAGTCAATTAGAATAAGCTCGGACTACTAGCAGAAAC
>NW_004443950.1:7490587-7492496 GCF_000243295.1 Trichechus manatus latirostris | reverse complement strand
ATAATTAAGGGCATTTATACAAAGCCAACAGCCAACATCATCCTAAATGGAGAGACTTTGAAAGCATTCCCCTTGAGAATGGGAACCAGAAAAGGATGCCCTCTATTACCACTCTTATTCAACATTGTGCTGGAGGTCCTAGCCAGACCAGTTAGGCTAGAAAAAGAAATAAAGGGCAGCCAAACTGGTAGGGAAGAAGTCAAAGTATCTCTGTTTGAAGATGATATGATCTTTTACACAGAAAACCCCAAAGAATCCACAAGCAAACTATTCAAACTGATAGAAGATTTCAGCAAAGTATCAGGATACAAGATAAACATACAAAAATAAGTTGGATTCCTTTACACCAACAAAGAGAACCTTGAAGAGGAAATTACCAATTCAACACCATTTACAATAGCCCCCAAAAAGATAAAATACTTAGGAATAAATCTAACCAGAGACATAAAAGATCTATAGAAATCTACAAGACACTACTGCAAAAAACTAAAAGAGACCTGAATAAGTGGAAAAATATACCTTGCTCATGGATAGGTAGACTCAACATAGTGAAAATATCAATTCTACCCAAAACAATCTACAGATACAATGCAATCCTGATCCAAATTCCACCGGCATTTCTTTTATGAGATGGAGAAACAAATCACCAACTTCATAAGGAAAAGGAAGAGGTGCCAAATAAATAAAGTATAACTCAAGAAGAAGAACAAAGTGGGAGGCCTCACACTACCTGATTTTAGAACTTATTATACCGCCAGGGTAGTCAAAACAGCCTGGTATTGGTACAACAACAGATACAAAGACCAACGGAACAGAGTTGAGAAACCAGATATAAGCTCATCCACCTATGAGTAGCTGATATTTGACAAAGGCCAAAAGTCCATTAATTGGGGAAAAGACAGTCTCTTTAACAAATGGTGCTGGCATAACTGGATATCCATCTGCAAAAAACTGAAACAAGACCCATAACTTACACCATGCACAAAAACTAACTCAAAATGGATCAAAAACTTAAATATAAAATCGAAGACGATAAAGATCATGGAAGAAAAAACAGGGACAACACTAGGAGCCCTAATACATGGCATAAACATAATACGAACAATAAGTAACAATGCACAAGCACCAGAAGAGAGGCTACATAAATGGGAGCTCCTAAAAATCAAACACTTATGCTCATCAAAAGACTTCACCAAAAGAGTAAAAAGACAACCTACAGACTGGGAAAAAAATTTTGACTATGTCAAATCCAATCAGTGTCTAATCTCAGAAATCTACAAGATACTGCAAAACCTCAACAACAAAAAGACAAATAACCCAATTAAAAAATGGGCAAGGGATAGGAAGAGGCACTTCACCAGAGAAGATATTCAGGTGGCTAACAGACACATGAAGAAATGCTCACAAATCATTAGCCATTAGAGAAATGCAGATCAAAACTCCAATGAGATATCATCTCACCCCAACAAGGCTAGCATTAATCCAAAAAGCACAAAATAATAAATGCTAGAGAGGTTGTGGAGAGACTGGAACACTTATACCCTGTTGGTGGGAATGTAAAATGGTATAATCACTTTGGAAATAGATTTGGCACTTCCTTAAAAAGCTAGGAATAGAAGTACCATATGATCCAGCTATACCACTCCTTGGAATATATTCTAGAGAGACAAGAGCCATCACACGAATAGATATATGCACACCCATGTTCATTGCAGCACTGTTCACAATAACAAAAAGATGGAAACAACCTAGGTTCCCATCAACGGATGAATGGATAAACAAATTGTGGTATATCCACACAAGGGAGTACTACATATTGATAAAGAACAATGATGAAGCCATGAAACATTGGTGGAACCATAACATGGTGGAAGCTGGAACTTATTATGCTGAGTGAATTTAGTCAGTC
>NW_004443950.1:7467696-7490308 GCF_000243295.1 Trichechus manatus latirostris | reverse complement strand
AACACCAAAAACACAAGGAAAGTATTAGCCCAAGAGACAGAAAGGGCCACAGAAACCAGAGACTTCATCAGCCTGAGACCAGAAGAACTAGATAGTGCCTGGCTACCACCAATGACCACCCTGACAGGGAACACAACAGAGAGTCCCTGATGGAGCAGCAGAAAGATGGGGTGCAGAACTCAAATTCTAGCAAGAAGACCAGACTTAATAGTCTCACTGAGACTGGAGGTACTCCGGAAAGCCTGGCCCCTGGCTTCTCTATCAGCCCAGAACTAAAACAATTTCTGAGGCCAACTCTTCAGACAGGGATTGGACTGGACTGTGGGACATAAACTGATACTTGTGAAGAGTGTGCCTTTTAGCTCAAGTAGATACAAGAGACCAAAGAAGCAGCTTCTGTCCAGGGGTGAGATGGGAAGGCAGAGAGGGTTAGGAGCTGGTAGAATGGACTTGGGGAATCAGGGGCAAAAAGGAGGAGTGTGCTGTTACAGAATGGGGTGAGCAATTAGGGTCACATAACAATGTATGTATAAAATTTTGTATGGGAGACTAACTTGAAATGTAAACTTCATCTAAACTACAACAATAAAAAAAATAAAAAGAAAAAAGAGAGAGAATGTAGCTGATAGTCACCTTGCCAACTTTGTTTATTAAATTATTGACAGTTAACAATACTTAAGATCTGACATACCTGAACATAGCATACTTTTATAAAATGACATAGGATTGAATGACAGCCACATCAACCAAAATCCAAACCCATTGCCATCAAGTCGATTCCAACTCCTAGTGACCCTATAGGACAGAGTAGAACTGCCCCATAGAGTTTCCAAGGAGCACCTGGTAGATTCAAACTGCCGATTTTTTGGTTAGCAACCATAGCACTTAACCACTACACCACCAGGGTTTCCTACAGCCACATCAGGCAGAGGTAATTTTTACCTGTCACAGGTATATTCTCTCAGAGAGTGATTACATTACTTATCACAGACCATTTTCCCCCAATCATTTGTTACCTGGATTTTAATCATTTTCTCTGTATGCTAGCTCAGTCAGTTAGAATCCCATGCTAAAGAGTTCATAATTACTATGTATTAAATTCAAAATCAATCTACTGTAAACCTGGGATGAAATCAGAATATATACTCTCTTAACTGAAATCTCTGAGATTCTGCACTTCAAAACACTTCCTATATGATTCTAATAGTCATCAAATCTGGTTGATCCTAACCTGTTTCAGCATTTTCAGCTGTAAATGAGAGCACTGTGACAAAGAGGACAGGGGCTATGCATTTGGGGACACATTCTGAGCTGGAGGCAAAGCTGAAACTAGATCAGTGGTTCTCAATCCTGAAATGACCTGGGAAGCTTTTCAAAAATGCTAAAGTCAAGATCCAAACATGATCAGTAGAATCAGAATTTCTGGGGCGCGAGGGCTGAACAGTTATAGGCTTCAGAGTTGTCTAAGTGATTCTAATTCCTAGTGAGGATTGAGACCCACTGAACGTGACCTCAATCTACCAATACCCATTCTAGTGTTTTCTGCACAAGTAATATACCTTGTCTAGGCTCAGCTACCTCTCTGCATTTTTGGTCAGCAAACATTAGAGATAAGAAGATAAATAGTAGGTCTATATGTTTTTGAGACCAAAATGATGTATATTTTCCCCTTGTCATTTGTAAGATGATATTGATGAGATGCGAATTGAAAATCAAACCATACTGATAAAACACAATGAGAATGTCACTCCCGTTTTTATTTTTTTTTTTAATTTTTCTGATTATGTCAAAGGCAAAGTCTCTTTGAAGCTAATAAGGTTTTAAGTATCTTGCCAATCTCTCAGACGAAGGAGGAAGAAAAGTTAGAACAGGAGGAGGGGAGGAGAAATGGGCAAACATCAGGGTCAGAGCCTTCGGTAGACGCAAGTCTCAAGCTAGAATTAGGTATGTATATATATAAACACATACATAACATATATATAAACACACACACACACATATATATGTATTTGTTGTTGTTAGCTGCTATCAAGTTGGCCCTGGCTTATGGAGATGCCATGCACAATGGAATGAAATGCTGCCGTATTCTGTGCCAGACCCATGATTGGTTATAGATCTGACCATTGTGATCCATAGATTTTTTATTGGCTGGTTTTCAGAAGTAGATCATCAGTCCTTTTTTCCTAGTCCATCTTACTCTGGAAGTTCTGCTGAAACTTGTTCAGCATCATAGCAACACAAAAGCCTCCACTGATAGGTAGTGGCTGCCCAGAAGGTGCACTGGTCAGGAATCAAACCCTGGTTTTCAGCATGGAATGCAAGAATTCTACCACTGAATCACAGCTGCCTATGTATGTGTGTGTGTATATATGTGTATATATATATATATGTATATACATATACACATTTATACGCATACATATGTACATACACATATATATATTGCATTTATTTTCATAGGTACTTTCTACTTATAGGAGGTAACATGGTAATGATATAATGTTTTATTTAAAATTAGTTATTAGCAGTATATCTTGGGAAATGTGTTTTAATGATATAAAAGATTAATTGCCTTATATAGCATCAGGCTTATATACATTCAAGGAATTATAGCAAGAATAATGATTATTATTTCTGACATACTCATCCATGTGATCAAAGCCTTTGACATTTCATTCAAGGACTGTCTTGTTTGTTATCCCAAGGAGCATGTGAAAGACTCTTAAAGGAAGTCTTCTGTTCCAGTGATTTTTGTGATAATCCCGCCATATGTTACTATTTTGGAAAACTCGGTAGAGGGATGAAAATATCAAAGTAGGCATATGTTTTTCTGAAAGTTTCAGAAAAGTGTGTTTATTCTGACTTACGTCTAAATTAGATTCCTAACAGCTGAATGAAATGTAAATTAGTTGTTTTCGTTGCAGAAGATAGACATTCCATAAAACATGGTATCAATCATCTCAGAAGTGCCTGTTTTTATTTCAAGCAGTGGCATGATGACCGGTGTGATCACTCTTATAGCTGAGAGGAATGAACATCAGTAAGTATTTATAGAGAAATCACTGTGGAAGAGTCTGCATAGGTCTGGCTCACTATTATTACTCCCCATTGCTAAAGCCCCACATTGTCTCATGATCTTTTCTTTCCCTCCCGTTCCAGTCTCTATAAAAAGTTTAAGATTAACTGATGTTCCTCCTTGAAGGGTGGAAAACAAGTGATAATGATCTAGGAATGAAAAATTGAACAAAGCACCCGTCTTGTGACAAGAAAACCAGGATGTTACCAGATAACCCCCAAGAATGCCAGTAAAAGATTAACTCATCTGGGGTGGGACCACCTCAAGGAGGAACTAACACAAACTTGTAAGACCCATAATCCTGTCCCTATAAAGCCTTTGGCCAGTATCCAGTTGGGGGAGATGGGTTTTTAGAGGAATGTATTCCCCTCTGTCTCCTATGTATCAATATATAATAAAACTCTTGCTTCTCACCTCACCCCGTCTCAGAACTGGCTATCGCGGCAGGTGTCTCCAATCCGCATTATTGTGGTAACACCTGGGTGACAGAAAGAGTTAACGTGCTCAGCTTCTAACTATAAGGTTGGAGGTTTGAGTTTACCCAGAGGCATGTTGGAAGAAAGGCCTGGTGATCTACTTCCGAAAAATCAGCCATTGAAAACCCCTATGGAGCACAGTTCTACTCTGATTCACATGGGGTCACCATGAGTCACAGTCTACTCAGTGGCAACTGGTCTTGGTTGAAGTGTTCATACAGTCAGGAAGGACATGGAAGAACTCATGCCCCTTCCCACATTCTTTCTCTGACTAGAATTCTCCTCTTCATGTCACTTCTCTTCCCAAACTTATTTCTGAAAAGTTCCTCAGGTAATCTTGATTATCAGGCAAGGCGGAGCTATTGATCTTGTATCTATAAAAGAGGAATTAACTCCCACTTCTCATGCACACTTCAGAGGAAAAGTCTTCCTGATGCCTCAAAGTCTAGGTACAGGCCTTTAGAGCATCCTGTGTTGTCTCACTTTCATAGGACTGATAAAAGTGATAAGAAATCACAAAGTGAAAAATGCCCATTTATCTATTTAAATATTTAAGATCACTCACCTCAATTGGATTTTAAGTTCCCTGAGGGCAGTAACTAAGCCTCTCGCAGGCATCTCTTCATTCAAACTACCTGCCTAGAACAGTATGTGATGCGTCCTACACTTAAGAAGTGTTTTGTAAAGGACTTTCCCGTTCCACAAGGGAACATGGGAAGTGCTTTGGATTTTCTAAAATGTTAGAAGACTGCAAGGATGAGGTGAAACCTTAATATCATTGCTCCATCTTTGTTTTGTCACTGATTGTTTTGTAAGGGATTTATTTGAGATTGCAGAATTGACCTGACCCTTGGTCTTTCTGCACTAGAAAAATTGCAATGCTGCTTCTTAGCAATATAAAAAAGGGACTAGATATATAAATATCTAGTACCTAGCCACCAGTTATAGTAAAACCTGTGAAAATTGGAACCTGTGTAAGGTGGAAACCTGTCAGAGAAGGAAAAGGCAAATGTTTTCAACTAATAGAGAGTGATAGAAAAGTGGTAAGACTATACCCTGTCAAAGAAGGAAAATTTGAGAGACCCAGAAAAACAAGGCAGTACCGTCAAGTCCCGGCTCTCACAGCTTTCATTGCACTATATAAAATTGGGACTAATCTAGGAGCTGCAGGATGATACTGCTGGAGAGAGTAGAAAAAGAGAAAACATGGCTTGGCACCATGGTATGGTTGTTAGATTTAACGAATGAACATATAGGACATCTAGTTAAATTTCGGAGTCCTGATGGTGCAGTGGTTAACACCTCAGCTACTAACCAAGAGGTTGGCAGTTCGAATTCACCAGCTGCTCCTTGCAAACCCTATGGGGAAATTCTACTCTGTCCTATAGGGTTGCTATGAGTTGGAATCGATTTGATGGCAACGGCTTTGATTTTTTAGTTAAATTTTAATTTAAGATGAATGCAAATACACAAAAATTCAAATTTAACTGAACATCTTGTTTTTTATCCAGTAACCTTATATCGTGATGCAACAACAGAAACAGTAACAGCAAAGTTACAACAACAATTACTGTAAGTGGGACTCTTTCTAGAACAAGTTATTACTCAGTAAGATTTAGCCAACTTTTAGAAGCAGGGATCCTATCTCTCAGAGAATGACTAGGAATTAGGAGGTAGAAGAAGAGTATATTAGCAGGAGGGCAGAACTAGTCTGACTCAAGAATCACATTTCTGTATAGCCCTGGTGTGGCTGGTGGTACAGCTTTCCTGTGCAATTGTTTTTCTGGTCATGGAGGTCAATGCCGCCAAGCTGAGTAGGCCTTTTGGCTAATTTTCTTTTAATGCACTGGTAGTACAGGCTTAACTAAGTATTCAGGTCATTCAAATGAGCCTATTTATTCTGAATAGCAAGTATTCAGAGGAAAGTCTAAGTAAATGATGCAATTTCTATTTTAAATTATATTGTTCGTTTTCCTCTTCTTTGTAGATGCAAAGCGCAGAGATTCTGTGATCTTCTTCTCTCTGAAATTACCATGCAGACAATGAGACACAGGATTAATTAGTGCAGTCATTCTTAGTAGGGACTAGCATAGATTCTGATGTGCTTCACCTGGAGGATAAATGCCAATTGTTTTCAGAGAGATGAGGAAAAAAGTCATTTGTGTCCCAGGTAGTCTTTTGGGTAGAAATGACAATGGAAGAAAGGTCATGTAATAATTAAAAAGAAAAGAAGGGAAGAAAAGAGGGAGGGAGGGAGCCAGAGAGACAGACAGGCAGAGAGACAGACAGAAAAAAAAAATAATCTGTCCTATTATCCTTTAGTTAGCACCTATGATTCTTGAGGAGCATAGAGAGGTAGGAGACCCAGACCAAACCTGGAGTCGATTCCTACTCATAATGAGTCTCTAGAACAGAGTAGAACTGCCCTGTAGGGTTTCTAAGGTTGTAATCCAAGGCTGGATGTCATTTTGAGGACTCAGGTGCACCTAACCCATGCCGTGGTATTTTCAGTCACCTCATGTGCATGCAAAAGCTGGACAATGACTAAGAAACACCGAAGAAGAATTGATGCCTTTGAATGTTAGTATTGCCAAAGAATACTGAATAGATCATGGACTGCCAGAAGAACAAACAAATCTGTCTTGGAAGAATTACAGCCAGAATGTTCCTTAGACATGAAGATAGTGACATTGTATCTCACGCACTTTGGACATGTTATCGGGAGGGACCAGTCCCTAGACAAGGATATCCTCCTTGGTAAAGCAGAGTGTCAGAGAGAAAGAGGAAGATCCTCAATGAGATGGATTGACACAGTGGCTGCAACAAAGGGCTCAAACATAGCAACGATTGTGAGGATGGGGCAAGACCGGGAAATATTTCATTCTATTGTACATAGGATCAATACGAGTCAGAAGCAACTTGTAGACACCCAGCAACAACAACAACAATCTTTACAGGAGCAGATTGACACATCTTTCTCCCATGGAGTGGCTGGTGGGTTGGAACTGCAGACCTTTTGGTTAGCAGCCAAGCACTTAACCACTATGCCACCAGAGCTCCTGAAGTAGGTGAATAATCCCCTTATTTCAGGTGAAAAAAATTTCAGAGAGGCTCAGAGAGATTAAGTAATTTGCCTAATGCTTCACAGCAAAGAAGGAGTAAAGCTAAAATGGCAAACTCCCTCTGTCTCATGTGGTCTCCCCTTCCTCCGTGAACCATACGTTTAAATCCAGGGATCTTCAAATTAAAAAGGGTTGCAAGCTTCGAGGGCCCTGCAAATACAGAGTTGTGTACAAAAGTGATTTATTTAGAATCAGAAATGTAGCAACAACAAAATACAAGTTAAAAGGGAAAAAAAGCTGACATAAACTGCAAACATCACAAAATCCAGGAGAAAGAGAGCATAATATTTGTATCAATGAACTGCCTAGTGCACTTCTACATAATTTTTTCCCTAAATATACATGTTTTTACTACATACTTCTTAATTGCCTCTTTTTTTGACGAGGATTTTTTTTTTTATAGGATAATTTTTATTTAAGAGAATAAAAAAACAGTGCCCACCGTGGTGATTCTCACTCATGGCTAACCCACGTGTGTTAGAATAGAACTGTGATCCACAGAGTTTTCAGTGGCTGATTTTTTGAAAGTAGATTGCCGGGCATTTCTTCCAAGGTGCCTCTGGGTAGACTCGAATGTCCATCCTTTCAGTTAGCAGCCAAGCATGTTAACCATTTGCGACACCCAATAGAGAGAATAGAAAGATTAAATAAGTCTTTCCTCTAGATGGTTGATAAAATTTATTGTTGTTATTGTTATTGATAACTTAGAAAGTTGTATTTAGTCTTATAGCCATTATCAGTTATATCATGTAAATATGTAGGATTATTGTCAAATTCAGGCAAAACACTGTCAAGTTCCTTCCATATATAAGCTGTAAACTTTTGCAGCACTTCTAAGTTTTCCTGTGCAGTAACTAAAAAATACTCTTTGAATTGAAAGTGCATGGTACATATGGGAATCTATAGGTTGGGCTATTAAGTCTACATCTGACAAGAGAGAACTTCCATTTTGATAAGATATTGATAAGAAATGAATCCTTCGGTTTTCAATTGTGCATGTCTGATGGTTGGGAAATGTTTTCCCAGACTTAACTTCTGCATCAGAATCTTTCATCTTTGCTTCTCCACTAACATAGCTCTGGTGCGTGGCATGGTTCTGTAGCGTACATTCAAATGGTTCATATGGTGATAGGACCTCTGGATTTGCACCTTCCAGTCACAGCAGTGGCAGAATTAGCACAGTAGATAGCAAGAGAATTGCCAGGTGCCACTCCAACACCAGGACATCCAGCAATAGCTAAACTAGACTCAAAAGTAGCTGCAAACTACTTAAATATAGCCTCCTAAATGAAAATTCAATATATTCCCAGGTCAACCTCCCTTTAACCAAATCCCCATGTCAAATGCTTGTTGTCGTTGTTAGCTGCCATTGTGTCGATTTCAACTCATAGTGACAGCATGTGACGAGCAGAATTGATCCATGGGGTTTTCTAGGCTCTGATCTTTATAGAAGCAGATCACCAGGTCTTTCTCCCACGGAGCCGCCGGGTGAGATTGAACTGCCAACTCTTCTGTTAGCAGCGAACATTTAACTGTTAGCAGCTGAGCACTTAACTGCTTGCACCACCAGGGCTCCTAGTCCTCCCAGAATGCAACCAAAATAACCTGGTAATAAATCTAGGTCTATTGCATATGATGGTAAGGGAGATCTCTACCTTGACAGAATATTAGTAGCATGCCAGGGAGGGGGACGAAATCAGGATATTGATGAGGTTTTGGAGTCTAATTTAAGGCAGCTCTTTCAATGTGCGGCTTGATTAAGATTGAGTTGACCTGTTGCAGTCGAGTCGATTCTGACTCATAGCAACCCTACAGGACAGAGTAGAACTGCCCCACAGAGTTTCCAAGGAGCGCCAGGTGGATTCGAACGGCCAGCCTTGTGGTTAGCAGCCATAGCACTTAACCACTACACCACTAGAGTTTCTAAGATTGAGTAAGGATCTTTATATAATAACTTAGGTTGGTGGACACAGTATGGGAAGGAATTTGGGGCCAAAGTTTCTAAGAGTTTTGTGAAATAAACTGTCATTCCCAAGTGGAACAATTTGATGTTCATTTAAGAAAGTTTCCAGATGTTCCTGAAACTAACAACAAAATTATTTGTGACTTTCATCTATGCGGGCAAGAGTTTCCTGGATTAGAAAAGCCACTTTTCTGAAGAACAAAATCATGTTTGTGAAGATGTCCTAATAGTAACGTCATGTTCATGTAAATAATAAGCTGCAAGGGTACAGATGGTGTAGACCTCACCCCAAGTAATTATCCATGCCCTCCTCAATAACACTTGTGGGAAGGAGGGAAGCCTGGAAAGAGAGAGCACCCTTAACCATTGTGGTTGGAATGGCTTGCCTTTGCAAAATTTACACAAACATGTTGCTGTTCTTGTCTTGTGCTATTGAGTCAATTCTGACTCATGGCGACACCGTGTGTTACCGAGTAGGATGGCTTCACAGTTATAATCTTTACGGAAACAATTCATCAGGCCTTTTCTTCCATGGTGCTGCTGGGTGGGTACCAACTGCCGACCTTTAGGTTATAGCTGAGCTCAAACCATTTGCATCATCCAGGGAACTTACACAAATATGTGGCCATGTGAACACAGTTCTTGTGCCACCCTCAGGGCTTGGAAGGTGCCCAAGCAAGTGAGGAGTGCTGAGGTTTAAGCCCGTTTAGCTTCGTGGTAAATCCTCTCTCTCAGGAAGCAAGATTCCTGGACCATGGCACCATCTTCCCCACCTCATGCTGATTAAAATCTTCATGGTTTAGCCCTAGTCTAACGCGTGTAGATGGAGCCCTGGTGGCGTAGTGGTTAAGAGCTGGTCTGCTAAGCAAAAGGTCAGCAGTTTGAATCTACCAGCCGCTCCTTAGAAACCCTAGGGGGCAGTTCTACTCTGTCCTATAGGGTCACTATGAGTCAGAATCGACTGGACGGCAACGGGATTAACGCATATAGATGAACAAATTTGTGATATACTGCAGTACCCTAAGGGAAGGATCCTAGGGAAGCATCCATTCTGAATTCCATGATGCTAGTGCAGAACCATCACTACTTTCCTTTCATTCTCTCCTTGCACCCCTCCCTCCTCAATTTAATGCATGTTCTATTTTTCTGGGAACCTGAGCACTTCAGTAATCAATGCCGTTTAACACGGTGGATAGATATGAGTAATTCCATTACTTATTATTGATTAAAAAATACTAGGATGAAACATGTTTTCCAGCCTTTTTTTCTGATTGTTTATGGAGAGACTACATCTTATTTGGCTACCTGGACACATCATTCATTTCCTCTGCAGCAGGAATATATGTGCGTGTGTACCGGTGTGTGTGTGTATCTGTATATATCTATAAAAATCAAAAAAGTCAAACCAAGTCTGACTCATGGCAACCCCATGTGTGTCAGAGTAGAACTGTGCTCCATTGAACTTTCAATGGCTGATTTTTGAGAAGTAGACCACCAGGACTTTCTTCTAAGGTGCCTCTGGGTGGACTCAAACCTCTAACTTTTTGGTTAACAGCCAAGCATGTTAATTGTTGTAACATCCAGGGACTTCATTTATATCTCTATCTCTATATCATCTATATCTATATCTTTATCATCTATATTTATATCTATAAAAACAAAACAAAACCTGTTGCTGTCGTGTTGATTCTGACTCATAGTGACCCTATAGGGTAGAGTAGAACTGCTCCATGGGGTTTCCAGAGAGCAGCTGGTAGAGTCAGACTGTTGACCGTTTGGTTAGCAGCCATAGCTCTTAACCACTGTGCCACCAGGGCTCCATTTATATCTATACCTATGTCTATATATCTTCTTTTGATTTTGTAATTCTTACTGGATAAATACCTACTTAGCCCAAGATAATTCACAAATATGAACAACTGCATGTTCTGTGCAATGTGCTACACCATTTCTCTGTAACTTTACTTAATTTGACTTTACATTAACATCATCATCCTTATAATGTAGTTCTTACTGTTTTCCACATTCTATAAATGAAGATAGTGACGTTTAGAGATTGTAACCAATTTGTCCAAAGTGGATACAGAACTCAAAAGATATGATTTCAAACCCCAAATCTAGATACACTAAGTTTCCCAGCGTGCCAGGACTCCTTCAGAGAAAAATATGTTTTTATATATTTTACAAGGTTTTATGCTGCATTTATATTTATTCCTATTTCTTTGGAAAGCACAATCATTTGTATCTCTGAGCAGGACTTACAAGCGAATGTGCATTAAAACAAGACCATAGCTGCCTGGAAGGCTTGAAGTCACCCAGCTTTCTGGGCTCACGTTATCTTAGGAGATTTAAGTAAAACTTGCTTAAATCTCCACCTATCCCACAGCTGCAATATCTCCAGGGATTCGAAGGGAGCTGGTATTTGTCAGAGTCACTTCCTACTCCAGTTTTCAGTTTTTGCAATATTCTTAAAATTCAGTTATGCCTTACCCGCAGTGATCCCTTTCTAGCCTTCTCAAATGCACAAGTCAAAACTTTTTGTTAATTTTTTAGACCCAGACAGCACTCATTTAAAGGAGTTTGAAGCACTCGACTGCTAACCAATAGGTTGGCAGTTGGAACCCGTCCAGAGGCTTCTTGGGTGAAAGACCTGGCATCTACTTCTGTAGAGATTACCTTCTAGAAAATCCTATGGGGCAGTTCTACTCTGTTGCGTGGGGTTGTCATGAGTAGGAATCAACTCAGTGGCACCTAACAATAACAACAAGTTGTACAGCTCAGTGTTTAATAAAATTTTAATGTCATAGATGGTGCTAGGTGCTGTGTGTGTGGCGGGCAGGGTTGGGAGTGGTGGTGACTGAGGGCTAGAGATTTGCACTGCAGATAGCTTTAAGCAATTAGGCAATTCTATCAACATTTTCAAATTTGGGGGGCATTTTGGACACCCTCTTCCCTAAAACTAGTTCATTAGCCCTTAGCAGCCTCTTTTCTTCTCTCTTGCCCATTTCCTTCTCATGCTTGTTGCCTCCACCAATCCCCTATCTCTTGTTACAGTACAGAGTGATTTAGCTTTAGTTGAGTTCTCCTCCTTCACGCTAAGAGATGGGTGCAGAGAGAGACCTTTAACAGACAAAGTGCCATATTAAGGGATTTTCCTAAACAGAGCTCCATTTGCCTCAGAGAGAAATCATATCACTTGAAACATGGAAATAGCAAAGATTGGTTGATACACACACACACACACACACACACACACACATTTGCTTTCACTATAGTGAGGCAAAGGTCAATCCAGACCTCCAGACTCTCTTCATGGTTTTTAAACTACCACTGGATGACATTGAGCAAGTCAAGGTCATACTTCCTTCTTATAGCTCATCTTAGACTACTCTTTTTCTTTTTTTTAAGCACTACTTCCGTGTTGAAATTTGTGTAGTAACACTTGAAACACGTTTATAAATAGTGGTGTCTCCTCTTATGAACCCTATATTAATTATCTCCACATCGCTTAACGCTCTAGCTGTTGACTGCACCTCTCTGGTTTTACGTGTGCATTTATTTTTCAGCACACTAAATTATTGGCTACATAGTAACATATGGTCATCCAGGTGTAAGCTTTCCTGGAAAACTGCCCGAGCAGCTGAATCCCCACCTGGCACTCTGCTTTTGGCCTGTAATCAAACTCTTCCAAAACTGGACCACTTTTGAAGTTCAGGAATGCATATTGTGCTAAGGCTCTTAGTTAAGGCTCTTCGGAGCTTGATGTTGATAAGAATCACTTCAGCTGGGAAGAAGATGACTTTAAAAACAAAACAAAAAGAAAGAAGGATTACTGGTTTCTATTCATAGAGATTTCTGGGTCGTTGTACACTTGTTCTATTGAATCAGAATCTCAATTTCAAAACAAATCTCCAAGTAATTTGACAACTACTTACCTATCGCTTACTACATACCCATGCTTTGCTAGTCACTGGAATAAAATCGTTTCTATTCTCTGGATACCTTTCAGGTAAACAATGCCCTTTAAAAATATTAATCCAAGAGAATAATACATTGTTAAACGAATATTTCATCTCCCCACATATTCATCCAGCGTTACTCATACTAAACCCTTGCATTTTGTTCTATCAGAGTCCAACCTCAGGAATTATTTTAACCCTCATTATTCTCAGCTGTAAAATGGGGTGAAGACAATTGTCTCAAAATGGATATAGTTGAGGGTTAACTGGAAGTGGATAACCTCCTATTTACCCTACAGCAGACATTCACTAAGTAATAGCCCTTTTTCCCTGTTGACATCCAGGGTTTTGAGGCCTTGGAAAAATATATGATCCATTCCAGGGAATAAAATAAATGGGTCAATTGTATAATACATGAGCTTCATTTGAGCTCTGAATTATAGAATATAAAAATTATAGTATATTAAATATCCAGTATTATAATTAGAGCTAGTTCTTCCTGTAATTCTACACCCCACTAGTGAATTTACTTAATATTCTGAAATGTAACAGATACTATTCCCATCTCCCTAAATAAGGTAAATAAAAAATAATAATAGTTATGTTTCACAAAACTTATCCTTCTTATGGTTTTAAAATAAATGATCCATTATGGAAGGAGTTGTAAAATCTTAGCTGCAGGAAGACCCCAAAGGTTAAGTGCCAAAAAATCCTCCTCAGGAAGGAGAGTCTTGTTTCACCCTGGATGTTATGAAAGAAAATGAAATGAACCAAAAAACCAACAAGAACAACAACAACAAAAATAATGGTTTAAGGCATATAAGTAAAATCCGTCAAAGTTGACATCCCCCCAATTAAATTAGACCATTAGGCCACCAACTGTGTATTCATTGTTTTTCACATATTTCAGATATGAAACACTGAGTCAGGTGCAATTAATTCCCATCTATTCTCCTTTGATTACTAGAAAGTTCTCAGAATCATAGCATTGAAACAATGGTCAGAAAAAATCTAAGTTAATTTTGCTTTTTTTGCAAATTATAGTAAAGCTAAGAGAGTTGGTTGTTAAAGAACTAGTCAAGTAATTCTTGAACTTGAAGTCCAAATGTCATTCATCCTAGCTCATGATTCTGATTTTTTAAAAATTTGTAACCCCTCATTTACCCTAGAAACATATAAGACTCCATTCCCAGAAATATAAATAAAAAATATATATATATGCACATATATACATATATAGCATAAAACCAAAAAAACCAAACCCACTATAGTCAAGTCTATTCTGACTCATAGAGACCCCATAGGGTTTCCAAGGCTGTAAATCTTTATGGAAGCAAACTGTCACATGTTTCTCCGGGCAAGCTGCTAGTGGTTTCCAATAGCTGACCTTTTGGTTATTGGTCAAGTGCTTTAACCACTGCGCCACCACTGTTTATATATACATATATACAGAAACAACCTGTGAACATTCAGGGAATCCAGAGAATATTTTTCCCTGTGAGCCATCTCTCAAACCAAGCAGCCCACTTTCTCCACTTTCTCTGGGTATCTGGGAGGCCCAGCATTCTTTGTTCTCCTTTCTCTCTTCTCTCTGTAGCCCCCTCGGACATTTCTATCACTCTCCCATCTCTCCCAATAATTTCAGGGTCCTAGCTAGATCCTGTAGGTTGATCCCCAGTTCAATACCAGGAATCAGTTAAAAAAAAAAAATCCTTATTGTTTATCCGTAGAGGATTTGTAGGTTTTTCTGCATTTTTCAGAGTGACTTATTCGCAGGCTAGAGGACCTTTCTCTCACTAATCCTTCACACTCCTCAGTGAATAACTTCAATATGTTATGATAAGAATTTTTCAGTGTCTTTATTCAACCTTACCAACAGCCCCTGGGAAGAGAAGGGGTGAGTGGGAGAAAAGAGTTAATGAACAGAATAACCCTTGCTGGCAAACTATCAGTAAAGCACTGGAGCTATATTTTTGCTTACCACTTGTAATACAAATCCCATAAATATTTTATTTGACTCTTTTTGTTTCTGATAAATAACACCCTCATTTGGAATGACATCTTAGCTCCTGTCCTCAAGCATTTGCCTCAGTCCCAATTTTCTGCCCTCAGTGAGTAAGGAAATAGCCCCAAGTTCTGAGAACTAGTTGAATGACCAAAAAAAAAAAAAATCATCTTTCAGCCTAGAACTCTCCCAGGGGTTTTGACGAGGGGAGGAGTGAGGTTCATTCACAAACTTCAGAGACCGGTAGGAGAGAACCAAGCAAATGGTAAGTACCCTAACAGGGTAATTATGAAAGCCCATCAGCTCCCCGTATTCCATAGCCCCCTCACCACTGCCAACACAGCTGCTGAAGAAGGTTGCCAAAGAAGATGAGAATGAAAGAGAATGAGACTGTAGTTAGGGGAAAATATTTTACACATGCTGGCACCATCTGCCGTTCTTTTCATCTGTGTTCCACAAGGAGCGGGATGAACGCAGAGGTCTCGACAATGGCTCTGAAGAAGACAGCCGTCGTTTTTGGGCGATATAATCATTCAAACATGCTGACCCTGTTTTTGTAAACATATAATGTGAAGGTAAAGAACGTGCCAATAACTTAGATGTTTTTAACTGAGGTTGCTTTGGGAGTTCTTAAAGAGTAAACCCAACCAAACAACAAAAAAGAGAAGTTGTTAGGGAATGGGTATACGTGTGATTTGATGAAAAGGTCAATTTGAGGTTTGTGAGAAGAATGTGGTGGGGGTAAGCATTGACCTCTATGGGTTCAAGGTAAGGAATATATACTTCTCAGGAATTTGTCTATTTTGTGTGTGTGTGAAAACAAACGGCATAATCTGCCTTTCATCAGGATATTTTATCCCATAACAACAAGAAACCATAAAAAAAACAAAAACAAAAAACCTCTTGCCGTGGAGTTAGTTTCAACTCACAGAGAGTAGAACTACCCCATAGGGTTTCCAAGGAGTGGCTGGGGAATTTGAACTGCCAACTTTTGATTAGCAGCTGAGCTCTTAACCACTGCACCACCAGGGCTCCATCTTATCCCAAAAACATGTATAAAGCGGACATTTGAAAAACATTTATTCCTCTGGGTACCAGAAAAATATGTCTTCATTTAATTTCATTAAAATATCTTGAACAAAAAAATCCAAAATCCTTCCCTTCCCTCCTTCCTTCCCTCTCTTTCTTCCTTTCTTCTTTCCTTTTTCAAAAGAAAATTACCAGTAATCATTTTTAAAGGGGAATTGCATCAGTTCTGTGGAAAAATTGATACTTTAACATTTCACCATTCTGATTTACGTGTAGTGGTCAGTCTAAGTGGTTATAAGAATAAACCAGAAATGCACAAATGAAATTCAGCAGCAGCCTGGGTCTAAATAGTGTACAGTGAGCCTTTCTTGAACTCTAACATGGAGGCATTCAGTCATTCCGCTTTGATTACAAAATAATTTTGTAGTAATATCACTGTCATTTTTATATAACCTAGGATGAAATTATTTTCCTTCTTTAGCTATTAAATTTAATTGCTATATTCATAATATTTAAATGCTTTACCAACCTTTTTAACTTCTCATTTTTAACAATTCGAAGGCATTTTAAAATTTAATGCCATGAAATCAGGATTCCGTTGGCTCATTTTTAGTTTCTTTTCTAGTGTACTATTAAAATACACAGTATGGTTAGATAATAAAGCACTAGATGTTGTTCTGAATAGTTAATTGGTTATGTCATCAGCTGTCAAATTAGTACATTTTATGGAGCTTTTATCCTGATTAAAATTTTCTTCTGAAGATAATTAAAACCTCATTCACTATCTCTTGTTGTAATGAATTATCCAACAGCCAAACTTACAAAAACATCTCTAAACATGTCTAGTCTGGTTGGCTTTATTTAGTAAATGTCACAGAGACTAAATCTAGAGTGTGCATGGTCCAAA
Organism: Trichechus manatus latirostris; assembly: GCF_000243295.1. Taxonomy (NCBI): domain Eukaryota; kingdom Metazoa; phylum Chordata; class Mammalia; order Sirenia; family Trichechidae; genus Trichechus; species Trichechus manatus. Next base: position 7,473,771 of record NW_004443950.1, on the reverse strand, counting down.
TTCTGTGATTTATTACTAAAAAATTTCACAGAAAAGTCTAGATGAAGAACTGTGAAATCATTTTTCTTTCTTCTTTTTTTTTAACCTGTCTTATTTTAGCAAACTATAAATGATATTTGAAATGGAAAAATAACAGTCATGATCGACATTTTAGTTTTTGCTTGATTTTGAAAGTCTGTATACAAACATGTATAAATCTAGAAATTTTATACATAGGATTAAATTATTTTTGCTGGGTTTTATATCATGGTATAATTCTTTCTCCAAATTTTCATGCCCATTATATCCTATGGAAAAATACAGCTACTTACTAACATGAGGGCAGCATTAGATGAGCTGGTTTTGCTACTAATGATAGCAAATATGAGCATCAAACATATTTTTATACTGCATCTATAAGATGATGCTTCTATCTCATATATTATTGCACTTCATTTTAGTCTCATGAAACACCTACAAGATGGGTAATTTTATTATTTCCAACTTACTGAAACTAGGCTTAAACATATGCAGTGAATTCCCTAAAGTCACACTGGAAGTGACATAGCTGAGATTCACACCAAAGCCAATGTGGTACCAAAGTACCTAAACCAGAATCCTAGGCACCGACTCTCAACATTATGCTATGTTATTCCTTCCTTTCTCACCCGTGGGCATCTTACTCACAGTCTATTTATATTGCCGTCAGCTTCATGCAAGCTACAAAGAGACTTTCTTTTTCTAAGACTGCAAATTTACTTCTAGTTCCCAAGAACTAAGCTCTAGCCAGATTTCTCTGGTTAAGGCTATTTTAGACTATGTGAGACTTTTTTTTTTTTTTTTCTTTTTTTTTTCTCCCATTTCTCCCTAATCAGCAGGTTTTATCCTTTTAGCACTAGCCACCTCTGTCTGATTAAACTTGAAGTTCAACTTCTCCTCTTCAATTTGGGGCTCATTGACAAACTCCTTTGCTGAAGCACTCAAAGTTTCCCATCTACCAAAGGCCTGCTCTGTGTGCCACCTTTCAAGATCACCTTTGAATGAGATTCTTAATGTAGGGAATAAGCATAGTTTTTTTTTAAGCCCCATGAGAAACTCTTGCTCAGTCCTTAGATAAAAGAAGACATTAGGAAAAGCAAGTTCTCAATTGGTTTTCTGTGTATAGAAATACAGCTGTATTTTGAGCCTGGGAAATACAAAAAAGAAAACATTATTGGCTTGTGGCTGATGCTTATAAAAGCTCAAATCCTTAAAATGAAAACTGGGATAATAAAAATTTAGAAAAATGCAGTGCTCTCTGCAACTTAGCCAAGATCACTCCAACAAAAATCTCTTAATCTTTTTTTAACAGCTTTATTAAGATATTTCACATATATACAATTTACCTATTGAGTGTACGAATCCATGATATTTATTATATCCACGTCATTGTATAAGCATCACTATAATCAGTTTTAGAACATTTTCATCAATTGTTTCACCCCAAAAAGAAACCCCCATACCCATAAGCAATCACTTCCCATTTCATCCCAACAACTCTGCATCCCTCTGGCCCTGGCTTATAGACTTGTCTCTACAGATTTGCTTATTCTGGACATTTCATATAAATGAAATAATGCAATAAGTAGTCTTTTGAGACTGGCTTCTTTTAATTAGCACAAGGCTTTCAAATTTTATCCATGTCAAAGCATAAGTTTCGTGTTATGACTGAATAATATTCCGTTGTACAAATATACCACATTTTGTTTATCCAGTCCTTAGCTGATTGATATTTGGACTCTTTCACCCTTTTGACTATTGTGAATAGTGCTGTTTTGAACATTTGTGTACAGTTTTTTGCTTGAACATCTGTTTTCAATTTTTTGGATATATACCCAGGAGCGGAATTGCTAGATCGAAATTGGTAATTGTATGCTTAATTGTCTCAGGGTTCTCTAGAGGAACAGAATTGGTGATCAGATAGATAGATAGACAGAGATTCATTTTAAGGAATTATTTCATGCAATTGTGGGGACTGGTAAGTTCAAAATCAGTAGGTCAGGCAGTAGGCTGGAGACTCCTGCAGGCTTAAGTCCTAGACTTCATAGGTCAGGCAATAAGAAGAGTGAAGAGTAACAGTGTTCTGGCAAAATGTCTGTTTACAGCCTAGATGCAGAATACACCATAGGGAAACTTTCTTTTTGCTCTTAAAGCCTTCAACTGATTGACTGAGGCCTGCCCACATTACAGAAGGCCTATTGACTTAATCACATGTAATTACTTCATAACAGCAACTATACTAGTGTTTTACCAAACAACTGGGCACCATAGCCTCACCAAGTTGACACATAAAATTAACTATCACATTAATTTATTAAAAAACCACCAAAATGTTTTCTACAGCAGCTGTACTATTTTACATTCCACCAGCAGTGTATGAGGGTTTCAATTTCTCCACATCCTCACCAACACTTGTTATTTTGTTTGTTTTTAATTGTAGCCATCTTAGTGGGTATGAAGTGACATGCTATACCATGCTGGTGGTTTTGATTCACATTTCCCTGATGACTAATGTATCTGAGTAGGTTTTCATGGGCTTGTTATCCATTTGTATATCTTATTTAGATAAATGTCTATTTAAGTCCTATGCTCATTTTTAAATGGGATTATTTACCTTTTTGTTGTTGAGTTCTAAAAGTTCTTTATATATTTTGAATGCTTATCAGATACATGATGTTCAAAGATTTTTCTCCCATTCTGTGGCTTGTCTTCACTTTCTTGATGTGAAATACAAAAATGCTTTTGAAACACAAAAATTTTTAATTTTGATGAAATCCAAGTTATCTACTTTTTGCTTTTGGCACTTGCAGTAATGTTGCCACATCTAAGAAGGCTTTGCTTAACCATGGTCACAAAGATTCACCTCTATGCTTTTTATTCAGAGTTTTATAGTTTTAGCTCTTACGTTTAGGTCTCTGAGCCCTTTTGAGTTAATTTTTTTGTATGGTGTAAGGAAAGGATCCACCCTCATTCATTTACATATGGAATTCCAGCATCATTTGTTGAAAAGACTATTCTTTCTTCATTGGATTGTCTTGGCACCCTTGTCAAAAATCAATTGATCATAAATGTGAAGGTTTATTTCTGGGTTCTTAATTCTATTCCATTGATCTTTAGGCCTATTCTTGTGCCAATATTACACTGTCTTATTACTGAATCTTTGTAGTAAACATGAAAGAGGGAAGTATGAGTCCTTTTTCAGGAGTTTTTACCTATGCTGGGTAAAATATCTTACTCTTAACAGTTATCTAATACTTATTCTATGCATTTTTCCTTGAATGGTTGGGTGGGAGACAGAAGAGGACACCTTGACCTGCCACATAATACATATTTTCCCCTCTCTCTCCCCAAACATATACAATTTTAGCTAGATTGTAAATTATTAGAAGATCTGGATCGGACTTCTGGCAGCATGGTGCTCTAGGCAGAAGCATCACGCCATCCCTCCACAGCAAAGATCCGAAAAATTAAGCCAAACAGTGAAAACAGTAATCCTGAAACCCTAAATATCAAATGAAAAGATAAAGAACCCAGCCAAGCACCAAATGGAATAAGAAACTGATAGAGAACAGAGAGAGAGGAGAGATACATGCAGAGGTCCCCTATCAGCTAATACGGCACAGATCCGCCATCTTGGACTCCTATCAGAGACCAGCAAATATGGGGTACGAGAAAGCAGCTTCACGGAGCTTCCAGCAGGAAACACAACAACCAGTAACTGGCAATTTATGCTTTCCCACCCCCCACCATTCTTCACCCCCATTCGGCCTCCTCTGCTTCCCGTGGCCACAGTCTCTTGGCCAGGAAGCATGGGCTGCTTGGATTCCATCCACCTGCACTGGCCAACTCCCTGAGTGCCTTTTGTTGGCTGCTGGTGTTGCTTTTTTCTGCTTCTTTTGATTTCTTCCTTACCTCTCACCACCTCCTCTTCCTTTCACTCAAATACCTGGCTCCGTGCGCCATCTTTGATTCTTCCTGAGGGGCTGTGGAGCTACGATTGAGTGTGGAACTGCTTCCCGGTTCCTGTCATGCTGGTGGGATCCTGGGGCTTTTGTTTGTTTGTTTCTTTTGAATTGTTTGTTTGTTTTCTTTTTCTTGTCTCGAGTTGGGAGCCCGTTCTGGCAGGGCAGAGCTGCACAACTTGGGACCTACCCCCTCAGGGAATCCTGAGGGCATTTCTTTTTTCATGGTTTTTTTTTTTTTTTTAATTTTTTTTATTGTACTTCAGGTGAAGGTTTACAGAACAAATACATTCTAATGAAATAGTAGTACACATATTGTTTTATGATATTGGTTAACAACCTCATGGGTTTTTTTTTCTGTTTTTTTGGGGAGTTTTTCTTGTTCTTTTTTTTTTTTAATTTGATTTGTTTTCTTTTCCCTCTTTTTCCCTTTTTGTCTTTCTCCATTACTCAGTTTCTCATTTCTCTATGCCTTCCTTCTCTTCCTGTCCCCTGAATACCTGGCGCTGAATACCTCTACACCTCTTAGCCAGGTTGTACTTCAACAACTGGGAACAACTTCCCTGGACCTCGTAGCCACACCGATGGGATGCCTGGGAGCTTTGCTGTTCTTTTTTCTTTCTAATTTGTATTTATTTATTATTTTCTTTTCTTTTTTTCCCTTCTTCTTCCCCTTTTTGTTTTTCTCCATTTCATAGTCTCTCATTTTTCCAACCCAATGGCAAGCTCCCCTAACACTCTTTTTTGTTTGTATGTTTTTGGCTCCGGTTCTTCTCTCCTCTCTCCCATACCCATCTTAGCTCCAGACATCACAATCTCCCCCCTCCATCCTGTCTACATGCAGCGTGCGCTTAACTTCACACTACCAAGCAGCACAGGCACACATCTACCGGAACCTTCCCTGCACTGATTACTGGTCCACCCTAGTGGCTGTAGTAAATGCCAAAAACAACCCATCCCAGTAAGTCCTCTTCAGCTAGACCTGCCCTGCTTTATCATATCTGAGTGACTGACCCTGCCAATTGGAGAAAGAGGTGAAAAGTATCGTGCCCATAGACAAGCAGACAACAAAGAACACACAGCCCACTGGTTCAGACATAGCCAAATTAAAAAAAAAAAAAGGACAAAACAAACAAAACTACAATCAATAAATGAGAAAAAAAAACTACTGAATGCCCAGAAGACAGCAGACAATATAAAAACATTTACAAAAACAGGACAGGGTGGTTCCAGTAGGTATCCAAAATAAAACACCAGATGAATTTCCAGTAGAAGAAAAGGCATTAGAACTACATGATAGGGAATTCAAATCTCTAATACTCAGAATTATCCAAGAGCTGAAGCAAAAAGTAGACAAAAATGAGGAAAAAATAGACAAATTCATGGAAAAGGCAGACAAATTCATGGAAAATACAGACAAAAAAAAAATGAAAGAATTCAGGAAGATAATGAGGGAACAAAATGTAAAAATAAATTCATAACTAGAAATTATGCAAAAACAACAATTAGAAATCCAAAAGATAAACAATAAGATTTCAGAAATGGACAGTGTCATAGAAGGGATGAGGAGCAGATTTGAAACAGTGGAAGACAGGATCAGCGGAATTGAAGACAAACACTTGGATACAACTCTGAGGAAAACTCAGAAAAAAAGAAGAAAGAAAAATGAAGAGACCCTGAGAATTATGTGGGATACAATCAAAAGCAAAAATCTGCAAGTGATCAGAGTTCCAGAATGGGGGAGAAAACAAAACACAGAGAGGATCGTTGAAGAACTTCTGACAGAAAACTTCCCCAATATTATGAAAGATGAAAAGCTAACCATCCAAGAAGCTCAATGAACACCATATAGGATAAACCCCAAAAGAAAATCACTAACGCATATCATAATCACACTCACCAAAACCAAAGTCAAACAAAGAATCCTGAGAGCAGTTTGGGAAAACTAAGAAGTCACATACAGGGTAGAAACAATAAGACTAAGCTTAGATTATTTGGCAGAAACCATGCAGGCAAGAAGGCAATGGGATGACATATATAAAACCTTGAAAGAAAAAAAATGCCAGCCAAGAATAATATATCCTGCAAAACTCTC
>NW_004443950.1:7465048-7466127 GCF_000243295.1 Trichechus manatus latirostris | reverse complement strand
ACATACAATCTTAACCATCACAGTCCACCCCTTGTCAACTTGGCACCTGTACACATCTCCTGAAACCATATATAATCTCTGAATAAAGATGATTACAAAGTCATACTTGCACCTAACATGGTACAACTAACACACGTACAATCGAAAACTCACTAACCCTGTTTACATCTTATATTTTATAAGTGAAGGAAACAAAAATATTACATGCACATATATAAAACAGAAATACTCATAGCAATTACAGTCCCCGTTTCTGCAACTGGTCAAGTGGCCATAACTGGTATTTAGAACTACCTTCTTCCACCACCCATTCTGTATTCCCTTTGCCCTCAGCAAGCACCTCAGCTGGTCATGGTGCCTTGCCTGGTGGGGTGACCCAAACCTTCATTCCTGAAGGGTCTGAATCATTAGTAGTCATGTTGGAATTAGGTTGCTGTAGTTTTCCATTTACTTTAATCACAGGGCACAGTAGTACTAAGAGACACCCTAAGGAATCTCCTGCATTCCAGACATACTCTTCTTTACCTCCATTATGTAATATCAATCTGATTTCCTCTTGGTAATCAAGATCAATCACACCAGTCAGTATGGTAACTCCCTTCTTTGCCTGTTGATCCAGAGGCATAAAGAGCCCAAAGTGGCTAGGTGGCATTCTTAACTTCCAGTTCAATGGAATCAGTGATGTGTCTCCTTTGGAACTAAGATCTCTAGGCCTGCAGAGCATAAAGTCGAGGGGACAGGAAGCAAAAATCTTGCAAGTGCGTACTAGGGGTAATAGTGAGTGGTACCACTCCCATTTCCACCCCTTGATTCCTGGACCCGTGAATCCTGCTATGCGAGAAACAGCACCATATATTGGACACTGGTTTAAAGCATATACAGCCTCCTGGAGAACATTGCCCCAACACTGCAAGGTATTGCCACTTAGCTGGTGCCGTAATTGTGTCTTTAGAAAGCCATTCCATCGTTCTATCAAGCCAACTGCTTCAGGATGATGGGGAACATGGTAAGACCAGTGAATTCCATGAGCATGGGCCTACTGCTGCACTTCATTTGCTGTGAAGTGAATCCTTTGATCT
>NW_004443950.1:7460226-7461475 GCF_000243295.1 Trichechus manatus latirostris | reverse complement strand
CAAAAAAGAAAATTACAGACCAATATCTCTCATGAATATAGATGCAAAAATTCTGAACAAAATTCTAGCCAATAGAATTCAGCATCATATCAAAAAAAAAAAAATACACCATGACCAAGAAGGATTCATACCAGTTATGCAAGGATGGTTCAACATTAGAAAATCAATCAATGTAATCCACCATATAGATAAAAAAAGAAAAGAACCACATGATCATCTCAACTGATGCAGAAAAGGCATTCGACAAAGTCCAACACCCATTCCTGATAAAAATTCTTGATAAAATAGGTATAGAAGGGGAATTTCTCAACATAATAAAGGGCATCTATGCAAAACCACAGCCAACATCGTTCTTAATGGAGAGAGGCTGAAAATATTCCCTTTGAAAACAGCAACAAGACAAGGATGCCCTTTATCACCACTCCTATTAACATTGTGCTGGAAGTTCTAGCTAGAGCAATAAGACAAGAAAAAGAAATAAAGGTCATCCAAGTTGGTAATGAAGAAGTTAAACTGTCCCTGTTTGCAGATGATATGATACTATACATACAAAACCCTGAAAACTCCATGAGAAATCTTCTGGAACTAATAGAAAGATTCAGCAGAGTAGCAGGATACAAGATAAACATACAAAAATCAGTTGGATTCCTATACACCAATAAGGAGAATGATGAAAAGGAAATCAGGAAAACAATATCATTTATAATAGCCCCTAAAAAGATAAAATACTTAGGAATAAATCTGACCAGGGATGTAAAAGACGTATATGAAGAAAACTACAAAACACTACTGCAAGAAATCCAAAGGGATCTACGTAAATGGAAAAGCATACCACGCTCATGGATAGGCAGACTCAACATTGTGAAAATGACAATTCTTCCCAAAGCAATTTACAGATACAATGCAATCCCAATCCACATACCAACAACATTCTTCAAAGAGATGGAAAAACTCATCATTAACTTTATATGGAAATGGAAGAAGCCCCAAATAAGTAAAGCACTTTTGAAGAAGAAGAAAGTAGGAGGACTCACCTACCTGACCTCAGAACCTACTATACAGCTATGGTAGTCATAACAGCCTGGTACTGGTATAATGACAGATACATTGACCAATGGAACAGAATTGAGAACCAGATGTAAATCCATCGACCTACCATCACCTGATCTTCGACAAGGGCCCAAAGTCCATCAAATGGGGAAAAGACAGTCTTTTTAACAAATGGTGCTGGCAAAACTGGATATCCATC
>NW_004443950.1:7435880-7459514 GCF_000243295.1 Trichechus manatus latirostris | reverse complement strand
CAGCATTGTTCACAATAGCAAAAAGATGGAAACAACCTAGATGCCCATCAACAGATGAATGGATAAACAAACTATGGTACATACACACAATGGAGTACTAAGCAACGATAAAGAACAATGATGAATCTGTAAAGCATCTCATAACATGGATGAAACTGGAGGACATTATGTTGAGTGAAATAAGTCAATCGCAAAAGGACAAATATTGTATGATACCTCTATTGTAAAAACTCATGAAAAAGTTCGCACACAAAAAGTAACAATCTTTGTTGGTTATGAGGGACAGGAGGGGTGGGGGGGAATACTAAATAGACAATAGATAAATGGTATCTTTGGTGAAGGGTGAGATAGTACACAATACAGGGGAAACCAGCACAACTTGTACAAGGAAAGGTCATGGAAGCTCCATAGACACATCCAAACTCCCTTAGGGACTGAATTGCTGGGTGGAGGGCTGCGGGGACCATGGTCTTGGGGAACATCTAGCTCAATTGGCATAACAGAGTTTATAAACACAATGTTCTACATTCTAGCTTGGTGAGTAGCATCTGGGGTCTTAAAAGCCTGTGAGCAGCCATCCACTGGTCTCACTCCTTTGGGAGCAAGGGAGAATGAAGAGCACAGGCTAGAAGGAAAAGATTAGTCCAAAGGACTAATGGACCACAGCTACCAAGGCCTCCACCAGACTGAGTCCAGTACAGCTAGATGGTGTCTGGCTACCATGACTAACTGCTCTGACCAGGACCACAGCAGAGGGTTCTGGACAGAGCTGGAGAAGGATATAGAACAAAATTCTAACACATAAAAAAAGAGACCAGATTTACTTGGCTGAAGGAGTCTGGAGAAACCCCGAGAGTATGACCCCCAGACACCCTTTTAACTCCGTGGTGAAGTCACTTCCGAGGTTCACCGTTCAGCCAGGGATTTGACAGCCTCATAAAACAAAATGGGACCAATGAGGCACAGCAGTCCAAGGACAAGGACTAAAAGGCAGAAGGGGACAGGAAAGCTGGTGATAGGGAACCCAAGGTTGAGTAAGGAATGTGTTGACACGTAGCAGGGTTGTTAACCATTGTCATAGGCAACATGTGTACTGTTTAAGGAGAAAGTATTTTGTTCTGTAAACCTTCATCCAAAGTGAGAATAGCAGCACAACTGGAAGAAAGTAATCTATGTCAATGAACTGTGCATGCAGACATTTTTGAAATGGTGTATCTTTGGTTATATATATTTTCACCAAAAAAAAAAAAGGTCCAGAAGGGAGAGGGTTGACATGTCGTGGGGTTGTTAACCAATATCATAAAACAATATGTGTACTGACTGTTTAATGAGAAACTATTTGTTCTGTAAACCCTCACCTAAGTACAATAAAAAAATTAAAAAAAAATTAATAGAAGGTCTGATTATATCTTATTTATTTCCAAACTACTTCACTTACTTTAATTATTATATTGACTTGCTTCTCTGAGTTCACAAAGAGGAAATATCACAGCCTGGTGGGAGATTACTGAAGGTTTTATGAAAGTCGTGGTATGTCGTCTAATTTTAAAACACCACTAAGATTTTGATGAGATGAGAACCGGCTTGGATAAGACATTTCATAGAATTAAGAAACACACACACAAACATACACACAAACAGGCTATTCAAGAATAATGAAGCTAAGGGGTCCAGCAAGAGGCAGGTGATAAGGGATAAAAGAAGTATGAATAGTCTTGACTCTCAAGACATTTACTATTTCACTGAGAAAGTGCTATATAACAGAAGATTGATTTAATATTTGCAAATTGGAGATACAAAATATAAGTGATATTTACTGAGTCCTACTATGAACCAGATTATTTACATTTATCTCATGTCACCGATGATACTTTAACAAAGGTATCTTTGGAGACATGAGATACAAAGGCTTGTAAGATAAACATTAACCCTCTTTGTACACATGAGGCTGTTAAGGCTCAGAAGGGATAGATCACACAAGGTCAGGCAACGTGAAAATACTTGAACTAGGGTTGAACCCAAATCTTGCTGAGCCCTAAGCCCAAATTCTTTTAAATAAACTAATGATACCTGAGATGATAATCAATGAATTACAAAATACCATAGAATTTTTTAGGAGAAATTAACATTTGGGAGTATAGATTAGAAATATATTAACCTAGAAAGTGGATTTTCTTACTGGAACATCATGGGATAGGACAATAAGTGAAACTGGATAGATTTTTTTTCCTAATAAATAAAAGAAGAATAAACCGCATTTCAAAATTAGGCAATTCAATACATAACAGATTTTAGTACTTTTTTTAATAAAATGTCTATTTGTTTCCTTTATTAAATCATATTTCCTGGTTTTCTATACCAAATCTCTTTTCAATAGAATGCATTCATTGTATAAAATTGAGTCAAGCAAAAGAAATTGAAATTTCAGAATTAAATTATTTTCTATTCTGTGTGAGCAGAAGGAAGAAAAAATAGTTGGCAATACTGTAAAATATTCAAGAACCACTAAAAATATACTGTTAATTACTACAATTTTGACTGCAATGCAAAGGAGTATCTATTTTATTAAAAAAAAATTTAAATGGAGCTCATGACACATATTCCGTAATTCTTGTCGCTTAGGGGTGCACAGTAGTTGTTGAGAAACTAAAGGAAAAATGAGTAGTATGTTTTGACATTTTTCTTCAAGGAAGGGGAACATTATTAATCACCCCTGTGGGTATTTTGATGCTTTATGGACTAAGGAAGTCTTCAGCTATTGTGTATAATTTGAGGCATACCCTAAATTAACAGTAATCTATTTGTGGATACATCCTTTATTCTAAAGTAATTTCTCACTTCCTCAGTTATTTAATTTTACTTTCAACAGTTTTGGCAGGCAACTCATTATGTATTCTCCTCACTGTATTTTATTTTTATTATACAAAGTCACATTGAAATGAAATGGATACATGCACCATTGACTTTAATAGGATATTGCATTGTAAGAATAATATACAGGTAGAGGGTACTGCATAGAAATATCTTGTGGGGTAAGAATAACAAGATTATTGTGGAATTCCACAGCCATATAACTCAACAGGCAGTCATTCCTACAGGTTTATGGTTTTCTTTAGGGGGAGGTAGAAACCTGAAGGGCAAGTGGTTTTAACAAGCCCACGTACACAATATTCATTTTAGTAAGTACTATCTGGAATCCTTTGTAAATGTGAAATTGAGTTTATATAATGCAAAAGAGTTAAGAAAAATCATAAAAACTGTGTACTGTATCCAAAGTCATTTCTGATAAGTGGAAAATCTGTTTAACAAAGATTTCTTCATAACTACAGTTTCTAAATGATTTTGTAATAATGCTCTGAACTCAATAAAGTATCAGTTAGCAGTCTAAGCCAATTGGTTTTCTTATGAGGCTAAAAATGAGCAAAAAATGACCACGATGGAACAAATCAGTTTTTCTGGGAATTTGCATTTATTGAGCAACACTCTAATATCTATCAGGATGAACACAGAGAGGTGGTAAAAAATCAAAGTTAAGAATATGTTCTTGTGAGTTTGGTCACTCCGGTCCCAGTCTATATGATTGATCTTACGCAGATGAATTAACCTCTGTAACTCTTAGATTCTTCAATTAAAAAAACAGGGATAATAATAGCACCTAATATATAGGGTTGTTAGAAGGAATAAATAAACTTATACGAAAAATGATTACCATAGGGTCTGTTACATAGTAAGTAAGTTGTTGTTGGATGCTGTTGAGTCACTTTCTACTCATACCAACCCCAAGTGACAGAGTAGAACTGCCCCATAGGGTTTTCAAGACTGTAATATTTACAAGAGCAGATAACTAGGTCTTTTTCCTACAGAGCCTTCGGGTGGGTTCTAACCACCAACTTTCGGTTAGCAGTGGAGCACTTAACCCTTTGCCACCAGGGCTCCTTTATCATAAGTAACTAGGATCCCTGTATTCCCTATTATAATTGCCCAAATGTACACCACAGAATATCAGTGTCATTAGATGCTAAACAATAACAACAAACACAAGCTATCAAACAAACAACACAATGTGGGGGTGGTATTAGTTTGTGACTGGAGAGAGTATATGAAATATTTACTTATGTATAGGCAGATGGTAAAGGCTCTGATAATTACTGCTGTAACATGAACTGTTTACTTTTTGTAATTGAAATGTGTTAAAATAAAGATAAAGAAAGAAGATAAATATTTTAATGCCATTTTGTCAATTTTTGCAGAGCCAAATTGTCTTTTACATAAGATATCATCTATTTTTGTAGTATGTAGACTACCATTTTTCAAAGAATGTTCTCCAGACCATTAGTTGCCAGTGTTATCACGAGAAGAGGGTCACATTCTCAAGCAATTTCGTGAAAAAGCTGAGTTAAAAAAAAGTTAAAAGACTATTTTATATTCATCTCTCAATTTATTCCCAATAGCTTCAGAACTCTTTCTACAGTTGTCCTCAAGCTATAGGGCCTGGATTTGAGAGAATGGAAAATAATGAATTATGAATGGAAAAAGAGAGGAATGACTGCCTGAACTTATTGGAGATACTTCTTCCATGTAGTCTCCTTCTTGTTAGGAGACACGTGAAATACTGTATTGTCTTCTGGACAATACTGTTTCAAGAGGCAAAAACATAGTACGCTATCAGTGGAGATTCTTTCTTAGCCATCAACTCACCTTTCTACCTTGAGATTTTAAGGATGCTTTTAGAAGAAACTCTCTACTTTCATTTTCTCCATCTGCTTTCTGCCATTCCCTATCCCTATTCCCTTGAAATTGCCCCCATTAGTGACTGGAGAGCCACCTAATACCACATTTTATGGAAGTTTTTTAGTCTTCACTTCATTTGAATTCTTCACAAAACCCTCATATTTGAAAAGGAAAGATCAGAAAGTTTAGTAGAAAACCACCTTACTAGAATTCACTCCTTTGATTTACCTTCCTCTTACCTTCTTTTAAATATGTGTGTGCCCTCAAGATATTATTTTAGTATTATTCTCTTTTCAAACTGATACACCCAGATGTCAATTAATACCTGAAGTCTGTTTTAACCCAAATTTATACCTATAGGTCTGACATAGAGTCCTTGGGCAGTGCAAATGGTTAACACGCTATGCTACTAACTCAAAACTTGGGAATTCGAGACCAGCCAGAGGTACCTTGGAAGAAAGACTTGGTGAGCTACTTCTGAAAAATCAACCATCGAAAACCCTACGGAGCATAGTTCTTCTCTGACATACATGGGGTTGCCATAAGTCAGAATTAACTCAACAGCAATTGGTTCTAGTTCTAGTTCTTGGTTAGGCCTGGCATTTCCCTAGAAGGTTTGATCTCTGTATCCACTGCACATCCCCAAGAAAATTTAAACTTAACATGTCCCCAGACAGAATCATTTTCTTTACCTCTTTTCTACACTTTCCAGTTGCCCAAATATAAGATACACCAGGAAATGTGGTTTTCTCATCTCTGTTGCCCATATATCCAGTTAGTGACAAAATCTTACCATTTCTGTCTCATTACTATCTCCCAACTTCCACTTCCCATGGCCAGTTGGACATACTCAATTCTAGCCAGAATCATTTGCTTTATTCTCCTTCCATCAATTGTAAATCTCTTCACTCTATCACAGGCACTGCTGTCAAATTTCCCTTTCTAGAACATACATTGAATCATGTCCTTTTTAAAATTTGTCAGTAACTCTCCACTGCCTACAAGATAACATCTGAACACGTTGTCCAGAAACAATGCTTTTGCCATCTTTCTTCTATCTTCTTGATGAAACTCAACATCTACCAGGTCTCCCATCTTCCTACACTCACACCTTATCCTCCAGTCATTCTGTATCTTCATATGGGCTGTTTCTCTGCCTAGAGAAGTTTTCTATCACTTGTTCATGTAGCAAACTTTGTTCTTCCTTGTCTGAACACAAATTCTGTCTCCACTGTATGATTCATTTGCTCCTACTGCATACTTCTACTGAATTCATTAAAATATGACTTGCCTTAGTCCATACTTTGAAAGCATGGACTATTTTTCCGTATTTTTTTTATTATTCGACACTAAAGAACAAAAACAAAAAACAACCAAACTCATTCTGACTCATAGCAATCCTATAGGACAGAGTAGTACTGCCCCATAGGGTTTCCAGGGAGGAGCTGGTGGATTCAAACAATGGACCTTTCGGTTAGCAGCCATAGCTCTTAACCACTGCACCACCAGGCCTCCCTATAGGACACCAGCATGGCCAGCGTAGAAACTTTTTTAACATACACACAGAAATTAGAGAAACTATGTTATTGAGAATGATGTTTAGAGCAGAGAAGACAATGACGAGAGCTAGCATGACTTCTCATTTGAGCTGTGAAGCATACTCTATACTGAGTAGAATATTTTATTTGAAGACTATTCTTCCTTGAAGGTGATAAGTTTCATATATGTGGAGGTGGTGATCGACGCTTGTTGAGATGCTATTGGGTGGATTGTAGTGCTTTCCAATATGATAAAAATCCACAGTTCTACAAAAGGTGAACTTCAATGGCACATAGATGGATTTATAAAATAGTAGCAAAAGTTAGGCACTTGTTTTTGCAGTTACTTTCTGTTTTTGACAAGTAATACTGGAGTTTTAATTTATTTTAATACAAAGTGAAATAAATAAATAAAATATGAATTAATGTGATTATAGACTGATGCAGGAGCGGGCAATGTTTCCTTCTCTTGTACATGGGTTCGCTATGAGTCGGAACACCTAACAACAGCAACAACAACACAACAGGTAGTCTGAGTGAGTGGGTTACATATCAAATGAACACTTACAGGAAGATGACTTTTAATGTCTGTTATAACTTTTGTGGTTCTAAATTAATCTTAAAAAAACTGCAAAGCTTAACACTCTAGTCATTTTGCAGGTAAGATTCCAATGATAAAAATTTTAAGCTTGTTAGGTTATCCAGTTCATCCCTTATTTTCTAAACTCTTGCATTTGAATGGTTAATATACACATTAAGAGAATTCATCTTGGGTCTTGCAAATTTAAATCATATCCAGTAAGAAGGAAAAATAATTTTTGTTCCAAGAATTTCCTGTTGTCTAATTATTTCTATGGGTAGGCTGTGCCTAGGAATACAAATGTTCTTTGAGCAGGCTGCATGTATATGAGAATGTATGTGACAGGCCGTGTGTGTGTGTGAGTGTGTGTGTGTGTGTGTGTGTATGTATGTGTATATGTATAGATATATTTGAAAAGAAACAGTCATGCGGCAGTAGTCATAGCAACCAGGCATTGTTTCCCACGGAGTAAAGTAAATAAGCACTTTTCACATAACACCCACAATTGTCTTGACACTGTGACATTTCCCCCTAAAGCAAACCCTTAAATCAATAAAGGGCTTCAGTATCACAGAAGGGAGTTTCATGATTTATACACTTTGAGATATAACCCCCACAGAACCGCTTGGATACTTCCAAAGAAGAGAATTCTGTGGTTATATATGCCTCTGCTTGCTAAACTCTGAAGAAAGCTTTCAATAAATGAGGCCGAGGAGGTCACACTGGCTCATTCATTCCTTCTTTGATATTTTCATGTATGATTATATGCATATTTTGGCCAGTGTTACAGAATGGCCTATATAACTACACTGTGAAATGGGTCTTAGAGAGTGTCATCCCATTTAAAACCAAGGAAAGCTTTAGGATTAAAGATAAATGGATGTTGAATCTGGAAAGCATCTCAAATATCTCCTAGGCTAGTTTTTCCCTGATTTATTTTCTTATCACTTAAAGATTTTCATGATTATGTTTTTATTTTATACCCCATAATATACCTATTTATTTTAGGATTTACTTTTTCTTTCTACAAAAATATATGTATGTAAATGAGAAATGTTTTCTCATTCACAAAATGGGAAAGCTGTGTTATTTTTCTAAGTAGAAAATAACCTTAAAAATATTTTACTGTGAAACTAAAATAATATAAAAACAGTCATCAGATAATGTTATGCCTAAGGCTTGGTATCTCTTTGTTTTAAAAAAGGCACATTGGCTAAAAAGGAAGATTGGGGTGTTAAAGAGTCATTAGTATTACAGGATATTTTCACTTTGGTGTAATTTCTAAGCTTTCTAGGTTTGAAAGAGAACAGAAATGGAAGCCATTTTTTCACCACATAATGTAATCTAAGTCTATACGTCACTTTTAATCCTATTTTGTGTCCTCTACAACACAATTACCACACATTAAAAAAACAAACACTAATTTACTCCATTTATGTCTGTGATTTGTTTTATTTTATTATTATTATTTTTTAAAATTTTATGTACGCTTTTTGAAGGCAGTGGCAGTTCAAGGGATAGAATTCTTGCCTTCCATTCATGAGGCCCAGGTTTGACTCCCAGCCAATGTATCATATGCACAGCCACTATCTGTCTGTTAGCAGAGGCTTGCAGGTTGCTATGATGCTGAACAGGTTTCAGTGGAGCTTCCAGACTAAGACAGCCTAGGAAGAAAGGCCTGGCGATCTACTCCCAAAAATCATCCAATGAAAACCCTATGGACCACACGGTCTGATTCACAACTGATCATGAAGATGGTGCAGGACTGGGCAGCATTTTGTTCCATTGTGCATGGGGTCTCCATGATCAGGGAGCCAACTCATCAGCAGCTAACAACAACAACAAGGAAACTAATACACATGCCTTCCTAGGAAATTTCAGTATATACACAATGGAGCATGAATATTTGCACACAAAATATTCCACAAAATGACTGGTGTCACTGATTTCTGCAAACCTCCTGGTTTTCGCGAAATGGTGGTAAGAGTAAGAAGTTTGAACACTTCCTTATTGGGCCAATTTGAGCAAGTTAATTAACTTTCTAAATCTCATGTAACTCTCAGAAGGTTGGAGACTACCTATCTTAGTTATCTACCACTCTATAATAGAAATGCCAAAAGTGGATGGCTTTAACAAACAGAAGTTTATTCTCTCACAGTCTAGTAGGCTGGAAGTCCTAACTCAGGACATCAGCTCCAGGGGAAGTTCCTCTCCCTCCGTCGGCTCTGGGGGAAGGTCCCTGCCATCAGTCTTGTCCTAGTCTAGGAGCTTTTCCGCACAGGGACCCGAGGTCCAAAGAATGTGCTCTGTTCCCGGAGCTGCTTTCCTGGTGGTATGAAGTTCCCGTATCTCTCTGCTCACTTCTCCTTTTATATCTCAAAAGAGATTGGCTTAAAACACAATCCAATCTTGTAGATTGAGTCCTGCCTCATTAACATAACTGCCACTAATCCTATCTCATTAACATCATAGATGCAGGATTTACAACACATAGGAAAATCACATCAAATGACAAAATTGTGGGCAATCACACAATACTGGGAATCGTGGCATAGCCAAGTTGACAGATATTTTGGGGGCACACAGTTCAATCCATGATACTACCTAAATTCATTTTTTAAATGTAGATTAAGGTACTTAGCTCAGTGTCTAGTTCATGATAGGTGCCAATCAAAGGGTAGCTACTATTATTTAAAATACTTTTCCTTTTCTCCTTTGAAACACAAGCCACCTAAATTATCAAAACGTGAAGGTGTAGATAATGCCATCCAATCTAAACAAAGAAGACAGAAGGCATCCTTTTTCCAAAATCCCCTATAAAACTATACAGAAGATCATTTTCATCTCTAGTTTCCTTGACAATATAGTATGCATTTAATCTAATTCTTATATTTTCCCCTGGAATTTTTATACAGTTTACAAATACCATCATTTCTTTCTCCAAAGTATTTTGCTAACGAGTTAATAGAACAATATGTGTGATGTGTGTGCTGATCAGATAGTTATTTGAACTTTGCTGCCTCTTATTGTTTTTAATGACTAATTGCTATTTAGGCACTCTGTTTTCTAGGGAGTTTAACTAGCTGTTGTAAATTAAACTATGAGTTCATGTCCTCTTAATTGAAGTGAAAGTGCAAATAATTGACCTTAAACTAAAATACTTCACGTTCAAGTAAGGGCATCCTGTTCTGGCAACCCTAGAATGGGAAGTCAGAAAAAAATAACCCTCCGCCAGTGTACAGGTTACTAAAAGCTTGGCAAAGACTTATGTGAAGGAAGTATATAAACACTTGTCATACTGAATGCATTCATTTTATTTCCCTCTATAAAACAGCACAACCTCAGTCTCCATAATAACATTAAATGCTATTAAGACAGTCATCTACTTGTTTATTTCTCTTTCATGAGCAAATGATAACAATCGGTAACAACTTTCTAATACATACCTCATAATTGTTTGCCCTTGCAAAATTCCAAAGTTTGGTTGAAAGCATGTTTTAAGTCTTTGGGCAAGAAACCATAAATTTCAATTAAATTGATATTAAAAAGTGTAATTGCTGTAACAACTTACATATTTTAATTACTCAGAAAGGTTGTATTGGTAGCTCTGAAAAAAATCTATTTAAATAGCAGTATGGGACTCCTAAAGTGCTTAATAAACAGCTGGATTGACAGTTGTTCATTAAACTACTGTTACTTTTTAATTGACTATTTCAGCTCTTATTAAATATGCACTTTTCCTAAACTCTTACCAGATTCTAGAGCATTTTTTTTTTCTTATTGGCTCTCTCCCTCCCAACTTTCCTTCCTTCCTTCCTGCCTGTCTGCCTTCCTTCCTACCTCTTCCTTCCTTCCTTCCTTTGCTTCCTTCCTTGCTTCCCTCCCTCCTTTCCTCTCTCCCTCTCTGCCTCCCTCCTTCCTTCCTCTTCCTTCCTTCTCTCTCTCTTTCCTTCCTTCCTTCTTTTTAAAATTAACATAACCAATGCAACTCAAAATGTAGTTCACAATCAAGCTGCTGCTTCATAAACACTTTGTTACAGTATGCAACGAGATAAGTGCATAAATAGAGAGTAGATGTTTAAAAACTTTTATAACAATTTGACATTGCTGTCACATCCAGACAAATCGTCAGTCATCTTGCAATGAACAGGGTATAGAGCAGTTTTATTTTGAGGAACACAGTGGTACAAGCTGGGTATTAGTTATGCACATTTGGACCATGTAAGATATGTGATAGAGGACTAATTGTCCACAGCTACCGAGGCCTCCACCGGACTGAGTCCAGTACAGCTAGATGGTGCCCAGCTACCACCACTGACTCTCTGACCAGGATCACAACAGAGGGTTCTGGACAGAGCTGGAGAAGGATGTAGAGCATAATTCTAACTCAAGAAAAAAAAGACCAGATTTACTGGCCTAAGGGAGACTGGAGAAACCTCGAGAGTATGGCCCCCAGACACCCTTTTAGCTCAGTGGTGAAGCTACCTCCGAGGTTCACTGTTCAGCCTGGGAGTGGACAGCCCCATAAAATCAAATGAGACTAATGAGGTACAGGAGTCCAGTGACAAGGGGCAGAAGGCAGAAGGGGAGAAGGAAGCTGGTGATAGGGAACCCAAGGTTGAGTAAGGATATTGTTGATGTGTTGTGAGATTATTAACCATTGTCATAGGGCAACATTTGTAGTAACTGTTAAATGAGAAACTATTTTGTTCTGTAAGTCTTCATCTTAAGTGAGGATAACAGCACAACTGGAAAAGCATAGTCATTGTCACTGAACTGTGCATGTAGAAATTTTTGAAACGGTGTATCTTTGGCTATGTGTATCTTCACCAAAAAAAAAAAGGTTGAGAAGTTAGAGGGTTGATGTGTTGTGGGGTTGTTAACCAATGTCATAAAACATGTGTACTACTGTTTCATGAGAAACTATTTGTTCTGTAAGCCTTCACCTGAAGTACAATAAAATATAAAGAAAAAAAAAAAGATATGTGATAGATTGGAGGGAGGAGAATAACTTGCTAGTCTCCCCAGATAGTTCAAGAAGCATTGGCCTAATATACCTACTATCTTAGATATTCACAAAGACTGAGCCATAAGAAGATCTACATTCTAGATTCATCTCTGCCTTTTCTCTCTTGAGATCATGGACAAGGCATCTGTCTTTCAAAAAAGTTCTGGTTTTTCTCCAATAATTCTGCACTCTATTAGTTTTAAGATCTTTTATTTCCATTGTAGCTTTTGTCTTATTTTTCTCATTTAATGGAAAATTGCATGATATAGCATATGTGTAGAAGCAATTGGGGCTGTTTACAAATATATTCTAGTATTTTTCTTTTCTAGGCATGTGGTAGGAATGTATTTCCTTATCCTTTTTGATGTTAGACAGGACCATGTGACTTAACTTTGATCAATGAAATGTGAGGTAAGTAATGTGTCTTCCTTCTGCCCTCCCTCCCTTTCTCTTACCTTTCCGTTCTCCTTCCTTCCCTCCTCTGCTTCCTTTCTTTTGTCCCCCCTTTTTCTCTATTTCCTTCATCTCTTCTTTCTTTCTTGCTTTCATTTCCTGCATTTCTTCTACAAAAATTGAGAAGGAAAAATTACATCTGGCCTCATTCAGCTTACATTTCCTGGGAATGAGGGGACTGGTGGTGGGAAGACATATGATAAATGGAAAAATAAATAACTATTTTGTGAAGTGGTAAGAAATGCTATTAAGAAAAATAAAAGAGGGCAAAGGAGAAAAAGTTATGGCAGAGACCTGGAAGAAATGAGGATGCAAGCTATATAGATATCTAGGGGAGAATGTTCAAAGAAAAGGGAATGATGATGACTGGAGTGAACAAGTTTGGTCCAGGAGCAGTGAGATATCAGTGTGACTGAAGCAGAGTGGGGTAATGGGAGCATGGTAGGTGACAAGATTAGGAAGGTAGGAAATGATGGGTCAATTCCCAAGAACCCATCATAATCCTGATGCCACCATCTTTGGGAGTCTGATTAGGGCCTCAGAGTTTCCTCTGCTTCCAGCAGGATCCTCTATGCCTAGCAGAATCACTGCTGCACCCATGATTAAGAAACTATGTAGGTGTTCCTTTGCAGAGTCAAGGCCAGCACAGGGATGTTCTCACTAAGGGTATGCTGAGATTGATGGATATTTCCTGTCAGCTCCACTGAGTGTAACACTGGATGACATTACTACACGTGCTCTTCTCCATGACCTAAATTAGAGAATCATCTTCAGATTTGCACATAGAGAAACAATCACTAAGCTTTATCAATCAGTTCCATATCTTCTCTGAAGTCATGTGAATTTTCATCTCTCCATTCCCACCACCATTACCATGTTTGAAGCTACTGTCATCCCTCACTTGAAGTACAGCTATAGCCGCTGAAATGAACTTACAGTCAGTTTGACTTCTCTTCAACTGATTCTCTTGTCTGCAGACAGAGTGATCAGATTTGTGTTTGAGAAATTTAAATTACTTAAAATCCTCAATGGCTTCCCACATCTGCTTTATGAATAGGAAGAGAAATTAGAAACCATATCATGGAGGGCCTTTGATATGGATATCCTTTTGCTCACCTCTACCTCACATCCCAGTACCCTTAACTTAGACTTTGACTCAACAGGGATTCCTTCTATTGTCTCTCAGTCTTGGCTTCTCTTCTGGATGGAGACATCAACATATGTACTCTTATGTCCTTGAACAATCCTAGATAGATAGCTGCTGTGGGGTTAACTCTGTCTCATGGCAAGCTTATGTACAACGGAACAAAACATTGCCCAGTCCTGCATCATCCTCACCACTGCCTGTATGTTTGAGTCTATCATTGCTGCTGTTGTGTCAATCCATCCTGCTGAGGGACTTCCTTGCCCTCGTTGTCCCTTTACTTCACCAAACATGGTGCCCCCCTCTAGAGATTGATCCCTCCTGACGACGTGTCCAAAGCAAGCAAGTCAGACAATGTTCTGTTGTGATCCATAAGGTGTTCAGTGACTACTTTTTGGAAGTAGATTGCCAGGCATTACTTCCTAGTCTTTCTTAGTCTGGAAGCTCTGCTGAAACCTGTCCACCCTGCTGGCCTTTGAAATATCAGCGGCATAACTTCCAGCATCACAGCAACACAAAAGCCACCAGAATATGACAAACTGACAGACAGATAGTGGATATCCTAACCCTCCTTCAGGTTCCCCAGAATATCTTCTCTAACTTCCTCCCTGACAATGAGGTTTCATGTCCGTCTGCTAATTCTGCCAGTCGTGATGCATTTTATTCTGCATCAGAATTGTCTCTTTTGCTTAATTTTATTTTCCACTAGACTGGAAGCTCAAAGTACACCAGGAAGTCACTGTGTTCAGAGGCTAGGACAAGCCTGGGCATATGGGTCGCTCAATAAATATTAGTTGAAAGAATGGCAATGGTTAATGGTGGAATGAAAATTCAGTTAGTTCACTGAGTTGATCAATCATTTGACTTTATTGACTCTTTTTGCTCTGATGCCTGTTGAACAGGAAATGGCATGAGTTCCTGGCTGATAGAGTACGCATTTGAATTTTTATTTTCTCTGTGGATTTGTGCCAAGGAGCTCAGGAGAGAACCATGATTTCAGACAACAGAAATAAATAACTGAAAATGAACTTCAACCCAAGATAATAAGCTAACACCTTGTTACACTATCAGGAATCTTTTTTTTTTTTTCCCCTCTGTGTATCACCACAATATTTCCTACTGAAGGAAGTCTTCAGGGTATTTAGCTAATAGTGCCACAGCCCAATGGTAGCTTTTCTTAGTTGAAGCTAAATTTCTAAATTGAGTGTAAAAGAAGACTATTACATAGAAGAATATTTCCATTTTAGAAAAAAATAAAAAGACCTTGCTTCTTCAGTGTAATGGGAAATAGAGAAAAGATTTTGGCAAATAATTTTTAAAGGTAAGCTAGGGAGATTTTAATTATGCTTCAATTATGCTTAACTTTTAATATAGTTAAGATTTTAACTATATTTCCAAAGACAATGTGTCCTTCAGATAAATAACTCCTGAGATATAGGCATATCATATTAAATAAGCCCAGTACAACATTATCCTGTGAGGCTGATAGTATAGTGTGTATATCTTTTCAGATTTAATCTATTTGATAGATTATTTATCTGTGTGACTTTCCAGAGGAATTCTTTCACTCAGAAGATTAACACTAAAACGATTTGTTAACAGCAACCCACACAATGGATATAGAACCCTGTGCTTTATACTTAAGTTACCTTAGAAATAATTGTATGGAAAAAATTTTCATTATATGAATTGATTAATATAATGCTTCATAATTCATTTATCAAAAAATCAATGGAAAACGTCAAGTAATTGTGGTGTACGGACTGCGCAGCTCTACCTTAACTCTTTTGCTTACTGCTTCCAGGTGTTGTCATTTACTTCTGTTGCTCTGAGCTGCCGGTATCCCTTGCTCGTTTACACTGGGATTTTGTATTCTTGTCAGGACTCATAGGAAGGAAAGGTCAGCCTTACTAATACTGCTAAAAATTCACGTTGTCTTTATTAATCTTTTAACCATCCTATTCCTGAGACTTCGCTTTCCTTGATTATGTAGTTCTAAAATGGCTGCTGTTCATTACATTTTGTAGGAAAAGGTATGTCCTTGTTTACACAGTTCTTGAATTTTTACCCCACTGTATTCTGAGTAAGGAGTCCTGGTGGTACAGTCGTTAAGTGCTTCCCTGCTAACCGAAAGCCCAGAGTTTGGAAGCTACTAGCCGCTCCACGGGAGAAAGATGTGGCAGTAGGCTTCAGTCAAGATTACAGCCTTAGAAATCCTGTGGGCAGTTCCGCTCTGTCCTACAGGGTCGCTATGAGTCAGAATCGGCTGAACGGCAATGGGTGTGGTTTGGTTTTGGTATTCTGAGTATTCTTTGTTCTTCCTTTTGTAGTCTGATGGAAGAGTTATTTTAGCTCTGCTCTTTGGGGTGTGAACAATAGTTTCCTAGTTGACTTTTAAGCTTAAGCCTTTGGGCCGAAATATAGCAATGATGCCACTTCCTGTGGAATGCCGCGCCATTTCCTGTATAACCGTACCACTTTCCAGGTAATATCATTATACTGTTCCCACCTACTGAACCGTGACAGCGTTCAAGAATTTTATTTAATCATTTCATGCCTAGCCCTGTGTGAACTGCCCTTTCCCTAGCTTTTGTTAAGAAAGCTTGGGAAGCAGATCATACACGTATCCAATTAAATTTTAAAAAAAGGTCAAGCTATGCACTAACTGAACTGCCTTCTTTAAAATTATTGCATATAATTTACTTACACTGCTTCAAACTTCCAAAGTAAATGCCATCTTGACTTTTTTTTTCCTTAACAAACTGGTATCTTCCTTACTCTTGTATGCACTTTAAAATATGGTGAAGAAGTTTATAGTTGTTCTTGTTCTCATTTTGATTTGTTTTCTAATGTTAGCTTAATTTTAAAAAATTCAGTGGAAGAAGTAATAAATGTGTATGATGTCATTTACTGTTGGTTTCCTCTGATTAGCCATTGTTTTGGCAGTTTATATGCATTAAATCTCAAGTATGCTTAATCTTCACAAAAGTCCATGAGACTGAAATTATCTGAATTTTTATAGATGAAAAAGCTGATACTAAGAGAGGATAAGTGACTTTCCCAAGACTAACCAAGTACCAAATGACAAAACTGTTTTAAACCTATGATTAGTTGACTTTAGTACCCCAATTCTTCCTACAGTGCCTTTCTCAATAATACTACATAAACATGTAGATCTTTGATTTCTATGGTGACGTGTAGATGAAGCTATGAGGAATTCTCATCAAAATAATGCCACTCCCAGACATATCACTGATTTATTCGGGACCCACAGCCCTGATGGGGAAGTGGTTAAGAGCTATGGCTGCTACATAAAAAGTCAGCAATTCGAATCCACCAGCTGCTCCTGGGAAACTCTATGGGGCAGTTCTGCTCTGTTCTATAGGGTCGCTATGAGTCGGAATTGACTCAACAGCAACGGATTATTATTATTTTTTAATTCTGGACCCAACGTCCTGTTATGTAACCTAATTTTTCTCTAAGACGCACTTTTTTACAAAAGTTAAAGAGGGAAATGATATGTGAAATCATGCCAAGAAAATAAAAACGAGACATCATGTGCTAGATAATGTGCTAGTATGCTAGTGCTTTATATACTATAAACGTTCAGTGAAAGAGAACTATTAGTAATACAGAGTTAGTCATTCAGCAATCACTAATGAGCACCTACAAAGTTCTAGACAACATGTGAGGCATTGAGGATATAAAGATGAGTAATACACAGGCTCTGTCCTCAAGGAAATTTAAGTACAGTGAATCGATAACGCATCTTCTGTTTTTGTCAGTACTATATATTGTCAGAGTGATTTGTTGGATTACCACTAGAACCGTAATAGCTAAGTTGTATAACTGAGGACTCTGGAGAGAAAAATTGGGGGGAGGGGGCTTCTAGAATCAAAGGAGGAAACTCCAAGGGAAAGGAACCTTGTCCTCCTCTTCTCTGCTAAGACTTTGGGTGGGTTAGACAGTTGTGTTTACTTTGTTCAGATGCAGGAGACCTTCTTGGTGGATGGACCACCAGCCTTCAGAGAGGACCTCACTAATATTATTTATATTTTTAAAACTTGTGGTGGATCCTCATTCCACATATTGATATTTCTATGTGATTCTACAGACTCTCCGAATGCTACTCAACATCCAACATTCACACATCACCATTTCTCGTTAAGCAAGGGTACACAAGGATGTGTACATCTCCCAACCTACATGCCCTCTTGAAAAGAATTTTCAATATATCATTGTATCAGGTGACAAAGGCTCAAAGTCATTCCCCACTTTTTAGTATATGTGCTGCTGAAGCAAACTCATTACCCACTTTTTTGTTTGTTAGTTTGTTTAGGGCTGTAAAAAGAAAAAAAAAAATGGCGTAATAGCCATAGAACCCAAAGTATGAGATTTGCATTTTCATCAACTTAACTTTGAGACTATAGTAGACTATATAATTCTAGGTTTAGAAAAAAAAAAAGTGTTGTGTTCAACACAGTGCTGGAAAATTTTGGGAACTTAGTAATATCTAGTTTCAATTAAATTGAATTAATTAGAAAATGCCTTTTACCAAGCATAAAATATCTATGTAAATGTACCAAAAAGTAAGTTAAGGCAGTTATGCTACTGATGTTATAAAATTACTTGCAATAGAAAGTAACTTTTACTCCTTGCCCCTCATTGTACACCCATCCATTACCATTTATTGGCTTTGTCAGGCATTGCACAAGGCACATTAAAGCAGCAAAGAGCACATGTATTTTTTCGACCCAGATTTCTAAGATCATTTCACTGATTTTTTGCATTTAAACTCCAGACTCAAAACTTTCTGAAGGACAGAGGTATAATGCACTATCTATAGTCTGAGAATATTGAAAATAAAATTTATAATGGGGATATATTCTTTACACTTAAAGTACTCAGTGACAAAGCATCCATCTCAAGTATAACTAAATATTAATAATTCCCAATCTGGAGAGAAAATCAAAGAAGCAAACAATTCTATTATGCAAATAGCAGTAATTTATTGTGCAGTTAGAAAATAACAATCTCTAAAAATAAATGTTTGTAACAAACTATCTCATGCATATAAGTAGATCAACAATTTATTCCATATTCCTGTGAAGCTTGCCAACAGATCTAACACCCAGATAAAATTTCTTGTCAAAGACTTTAGCTTCATTTGTTTGATTTTGTGCTTGCTTTAAGGTCATATTTTTATTGAAATAACATCTGATATTTCAGTAATATATATTTTCTTCATTCATAAAGCTGATACTGAAAACTGAAAATCCATTTCATAGAGTTAAAAGGAACAATGGGATCATGTGTTTTAAACTCAGAAATCTCTTCCATATTAGCATCAACGTTCCAGCCTCTTTCACTCATTCATTATATATTTATTGAATTTTGTTTTTTTATATATCAGGGTTTATGCAAATTATAATATGAAGTAAAAACATATCTAATCTCATGAAACTATAGTCTACTGGGGAAAGCAGACTTTAATCAAATAATTATGCATATGAATGTAAACTCTGGAGTGTGGTAAGTTCTATGAAGGTGAAGAATATGAAGATACAACAGGTGGCTTTACCTTAGTCAGGAAAGTGAATGAAGGCTTCCCTGACAAAGGGATGATCTGAGTCTGAAGAGAACCAATAAACGGTGTTGCTACTCCCTTAAAAAAATTAATAAAGGGGAGGTTTTCAAGAAGAATGGCATGAGTTTCTACCCCCTAGGGAGCACTCAAAAAACAAAACAAAAGAAAAACCAAACCCGTTGCTATTGAGTCGATTGTGACTCATGGTGACTCCATGTGTGACAGAGTAGAACAGCTCCATAGGGTTTTCTTGACTATAATCTTTACAAAAGCAGATCATCAGGTCCTTCTTCCATGACACTGCTGTGTGTATTCAAACTGCCAACCTTTAGGTTACTAGTCAAGGGCAAACTGTGCATACCATCCAGGAACCTTAAAGAACGCTCAAGTGTGTATGAATTAACTGTGATAATGGAAATATGTGAGCATATTTCCAGTCACCATCACTTCCATGTCTCCAAATCTTAGAACACCATATCTTCAGGAAGATTTTCTCTCTCATGGAGTGCAGCCTGTATTTTTATCTAGCTTACCCTGGTAGTTTTTAAAAAAAAAATCTCAAACTAAATAAAGCTGAAGTATGAAGATCAGGTAATGGAAGCCTGATGGATGGTTAAGCTGGAATTTAGTATGGCAAAGAGAATATTAAGGGCTAACTTGAAAACAGGTTTTTGAGAGGATAAGATGGAAGCTGAGCAATTATTCTCAGCCTTCACTACAGATAAAATAAGAGGAAATGATTGAAAATTTCAGTATTTGTAAGGAAGTCTATGATAGCATGCATTACCAAGGCACATATGCAGTGCCTAAAAGTAATTAAGAATATGTGTTCAGGATGGAAAGAATCTTATCTCCAAGAACTGTTCTTCTCTTCTCTTCCTCATTTTTGTTCAATGGCCCACCAGCCTCAGGATGACTCAGGCTCAAAAACATAGTCACTATGTCATGACAATATTTAATCAGTGGCCAGGCCATACCAATTCTACCTGAATGCGATCACTCATACTCCACCACAACTACCCTAATCCAGGTCAGCAATACAACTCAGTTGGAATACATTCATAGACTCTGAAGTGGTCTGCTGGAATAGACTCTCTAACTCTCACTCCTGCCATCCATTAAGTGCAATGTTCTCTCCTTAAAGCACATCTTTACTCATGAGACTTCCATTCACAGACTTTACTTGTAGGTAATAGCACATTATTGCAGGTTTTTAAATCCATTAGCATATCATTCACAGTTTATCAGTCACTGTTCACAGCTTGTATTGTTTTATGTCAGTGAAGATCTATTCCCATAATGTATTCATTGAACAAATATCTTTTGAGCATCTACAGTAAGGTAGATATTACAGATGCAAAAATGAAAAAAAGGAGCAAGGTCTACCTCAGTAGCCTCTGCACTGTTAGGCAAATTCTGTATTTTGGTACTTAGAATTTGGTACTTGTTGTTGTTGCTAGCTGCAGTCGAGCGGATTTTGACTTATAGTGACCCCATGTGACAGAGTAAAACTTACCTGTAGGCTTTTCTTGGTGGTCTCTATGAGTTAGAATCAACTAGACAGGAACAAGTTTTTTGGTTTAGTTTAATCTTTAGGAAACCTTGGTCATCCAATGGTTAAGCACTTGGCTGCTAATTGAAATGTTGGCCCAGTGGCTCTGGGGAAGAAAGACCTGGCAATTTGCTTCCATAAAGATTCCCAAAACTAAACCAAACCCATTGCCATGGAGTCAATTCCAACTCATAATGACCCTATAGGGCAGAGTAGAACTGCCACATGGGGTTTCCAAGGCTATAAATCTTTACAGAAGCAGACTGCCGTATCTTTCTCCCTCAGAGTGACTGGTGGGTTCAAACCATCAACCTCTGGGTTAGCAGCAGATCGCTTAACCACTGCATCACCAGGGCTCCCTCATGTAAAGATTACAGCCTAGAAAACCCTATGGGGGCAGTTCTACTCTGTCACATAGGGTACCTATGAGTTGGAATTGACTTGATAGTACCCAACAACAATAACAAATTTATGGTAGCAGATCACCAGGTCTTTCTCCCCCAGAGCTGTTGGGTGGGTTCGAACCACCAATCTTTCTTAGCAGTTGAGCACTAAACCACTGTGCCACCAGGGCTCCTTAAAAAGCTGTGAAAGCACTATGGAAAATGATATGGGGCCTCCTTAAAAAACTAGAGATAGAAATACCATATGATACAGCAATCCCACTCCTAGGACTATATCTTAGAGAAATAAGAGCCATCACATGACTAAACATGCATACCCAGGTTCATTGTAGCATTATTCACAATAGCAAAAAGATGGAAACAACCTAAGTGCCCATCACCAGATGAATGGATAAACAAATTATGGTACATACACACAAAGGAATACTATGCAACCATAAAGAACAATGATGAATCTGTGAAACATCTCACAACATGGATGAATCTGGAGGGCGTTATGCTGAGTGAAATACATCAATCACAAAAGTACAGATATTGCGTGAGACCACTATTATAAAAACTCATGAAAAGGTTTACACATAGAAAAAAACAATCCTTAATGGTTACGAGGGAGGGGAGGGGTGGGAAGGGGAAGTCACTAACCAGATAGTAAACAAGTAGTAACTTTGGTGTAGAAAAAGACAACACACAATATAGGGGAAGTCAGCACAACTTGTCCAAGGCAAACTCATAAAAGTTTTGCCTTGAGGGACACATCCAAGCACCCTGAGGGACTGAGTTACTGGGGCTGAGGGCAGGGGGCCATAGTCTCGGGGGACATCTAGGTCAATTGGCATAACATAGTTCATAAAGAAAAAAGTTCTATATCCTACTTTGGTGAGTAGCTTCTGGGGTCTTAAAAGCTTACGAGCGGCCATCGCCTCCGGAACAAAGGAGAATGAAAAAAAAAAACAAAGACACAAGGAAAATACTAGTCCAAAGGACTAATGGACCACATGAACCACAGCCTCCACCAGCCTGAGCCCAGAAGAACTAGATGGTGCCCAGCTACCACCACTGACCACTCTGACAGGGATCACAATAGAGGGTCGCAGACAGAGCAGGAGAAAAACGTAGAAGAGAATTCAAATTCATGAGAAAAAACCAGACTTACTGGTCTGACAGAGACTGGAGGAATCCCGAGACTATAGGTCCCAGACAGCCTGCTAACTCAGAACTGAAGCCACTCTGAAATCCACTTTTCAGCCAAAGATTAGAGAGTCCTATAAAACAAACAATAACACATGTTAGGAAGGTGCTACTTAGTTCAATCAAGTATATGAAACCAAATCAGCAACACCTCTCTAAAAGCAAAGACAAGAAGGCAGGAAGCGACAGGAAAAGTGGACAAATGGACATGGGAAGCCCAGGTGGAAAGGGAAAGTGCTGATATATCGTAGGGATTGAAACCAATGTCACAAAACAATTTGTGTATAAACTTTTGAATGAGAAACTAATTTACACTGTAAACGTTCACCTAAAGCACAATAAAATTAAAAAAAAAAAAAAAAAGCTGAGAAAACATACAGAATTAGCACAGTGTCAGGAACACAGAGGAGACAAGAACGGTTGTGATCCAATCTATGATGTTATATTGCTTCTTTTGCGTTTCCTGCTACGAGTGTATTAGACACTGCCTAATTGCCTAAATGTGTGTTTGAATATCCAGGTAATGACTCCAATAGTTTAGAATTGTAATTATTTCCTGTGTTTTCTCTGCTTTTGCACGTGATTTAATTATGATACCGTCAAATTACTGTATCATTGTCTTTATTCTCACAACAACATATTCCACCAATGCTTCCTTTGAAAGTCCTCAAGGCATATTTAGATGCCATTATTTAATAATTTATTTTTGGCCTCTCTTAGGAGCCCTGATG
This sequence comes from Trichechus manatus latirostris, assembly GCF_000243295.1. Taxonomy (NCBI): domain Eukaryota; kingdom Metazoa; phylum Chordata; class Mammalia; order Sirenia; family Trichechidae; genus Trichechus; species Trichechus manatus. The sequence goes on along the minus strand of NW_004443950.1, from coordinate 7,436,598 downwards.
GCACAGTGGTTAAAGCCATCGACTGCTAACCGAAAGGTCGGCAGTTCAAACCCACAAGCAGATCCGTGAGAGAAAGATGTGGCAGTCTGCTTCTGTAGAGATCTACAGCCTCTGAAACCCTATGGAGTAGTTATGAGTTGGAATCCACTTGATGGCAGTGGCTTTGGTTTTTTTATAGATGTACATGGAGTCCTGGGTGGCCCAAATGGTGAAATGCTCCACTACTAACCGTAAGGTTGGTGGTTTGACCCCACCCAGAGTCATCTCAGAAGAAAGGCCTAGTGATCTGTTTCTGCAAGGTCACACTCTTGAAAACCCTATGCAGCACAGTTCTTGGCTGTAATCTTTACAGAAGCTGATCAGCAGGGCTTTCCTCTGTGGTGCCACTGGGTAGATTCAAAACATCAATTAGGTTAGTGACCAAGCACAAATCATTGGCACCACCCAGGATGTGATAAAAAGAATGTGATAGTGAAATGAACAGGATTTTAAAACATTTTAATTTAATTATTTTATTAAAGTGGTATAGAAAAATTCTTGCTGTTAGTAAGATGATTGTTAATATATTAGTGACCATCATTTGACTGAAGTGTCTTCATTAATTTTGAAAATCTTAGTTTAGTAATTTGAACCTAGAACTAGACTATTTTTTTTTTTAATTGTACTTCAGGCAAAGGCTTACAGAACAAATAGTTTCTCATGAAACAGTAGTACACAT
>NW_004443950.1:7378000-7429055 GCF_000243295.1 Trichechus manatus latirostris | reverse complement strand
CACTGCTTGGTGGTGTGATGTCAAGCGCATGGTGCAGGTAGGCAGGATGCAGCGGGGAGATTGTTATGTGTGGAGCTAAGATGGATATGGGAGAGAAGAGAGAGGAACAGCAGCCAAAAACATACAAAGAAACAAAAAAGAATGCTAGGGGAGCTTGCTGTTGGAGTGGTGGGATGAGAGACTATGAAATGGGGAAAAACTGAAAGGGGAAGAGGAAGAAAAGAAAAGAATGAATAAATAAAAATCAGAAAGGTTGAAGAACCACAAAGTTCCCAGGGTCCCACCGGTGCAGCTATGAGGTATGGGGAAGTCACTCTCAGGTGTTGCAGTTCAGCCTGGCTAGAAGGCATAGAGGTATACAACACCAGGTATTCAGGGAACAGAAAGAGAAGGAAGATATAGAGAGACGAGACACTGAACAATGAAGAAAGACTAAAAGGGAAAAACAGCAAAAAGAAAACAAATCCAGTTTAAAAAAAAAAAGTACAAGAAAGGCCCTCCCCCCAAAAAAACAGAAAAAAAAATACCAACGAAAAAAGAAATGCGCTCAGAGATCCCTCTGCATGTCTATGGAAGCCAAAGGGGAGCCTCCTTGCCATGCAGCTCTGCCTGGCCAGAAAGGGCTCCCAACTCAAGAAAAGGAAAAGAAAACAAACAAACGAAAAAAAGCCCCGAGATCCCACCAGCGCAGTAGCCCAGACCGGGAAGGAGCTCCACACTCGAATGGAGTTCCGCAGCCCCTCAGGAAGAAGCAAAGACGGTGCACAGAGCCAGGTACTTGATCGAAAGGAGGGGGAGGTGGCGAGAGGCAAGTAAGAAATCAAAAGTAGCAGGGAAAAAAAAGCAACACTAGCAGCCAACAAATGGCACTCAGAGAGCCAGCTAGTGCTGGCTGGTTTTTCTGGACAAGAGACTGTGTCCGCAGGAAGCAGAGGGGGCCAAGTGTGGGTGAAGAAGGGTAGACAGTGGGAAAGCATATATCACAAATTACCGGCACTCTGCAGCCCCTCATGAAGAAGCAAAGATGGCACACGTAGCGAGGTACTTGAGCAAAAGGAGGGGGAGGTGGTGAGAGGCAAGGAAGAAATCAAAAGAAGTGGTAAAAAGCAACACCAGCAGCCAACAAATGGCACTCAGAGAGCCGCCCGTTCGGGTGTGGAATCCAAGCAGCCGGTGTTTCCTGGTCAAGAGATTGTGGCCGCGGGAAGCAGAGGAGGCCGAGTCGGGGTGAAGAGGGGTGGGGGGTGGGAAAGTGTATATTGCAAATTACCTGTTGTTTCATCTCCCACTGAACGCTCCGTGAGGCTGCTTTCTCGTAGCCCCTGTATGCTGGTCTCCAATAGAAGTCCAAGATGGCGGATCCATGCTGTGTTAGCTGGTAGGGGACCTCTGCATGAATCTCTCCTTACTCTCCGTTCTCTGTGTATTTTCTCACTCCATTTGGTGGTGGCTGAGTTCTTTATCTCTTCATTTGATGTTTTAGGGTTTCAGGATTGTTGTATTCTCTGTTTGGCTTAGTTTTTCAGATCTTTGCTGTGGAGGGACGGCGTGGTGCTTCTGCCTAGAGCGCCATTTTGCCAGAACTCCCTAGAACTAGACTTTTGTAACTAGTTTATTTTTATACTCTTTTTAATGTCTCACATGACTCAAAAAAAGTTTAAAAATTCATATTATGAAAATACGTCATGCTCTTTATGTATAATTCTATACACCAATTGTGAGATGTTTGCTTAAATTTGGGTATTAAATTTCAACTTTCCCTTAGGAATCAGTTATTCTTGCAAATTAATCCAAACATATTGTATCTTCATATTTTTAACACACAAATTCGAAACAGACAAGTTCTTAGAAGAATTTTAAGCTATGTGGGTTTTAGACTGTGTGGATAAGAGAGTGGAGTGTCTGTGGTACATTTAACATAGTTTTCAGTAACAAGACCCATTATATAAAAATATGTTCAAATAACACTTATACATGGCTGATGGGAATGTAAAGTGGTACAGCCACTTTGGAAATCAATTTGGCGCAATCCTTAAAAAGCTAGAAATAGAAGTACCATATGATCCAGCAATACCACTCCTTGGAATATATCCTAGAGAAATGAGTGCCATCACACGAATAGATATATGCACACCCATGTTCATTGCAGCACTGTCCATTATAGCAGAAAGATGGAAAAAAACCTAGGTGCCCATCAAAAGATGAATGGATAAATGAATTATGGCATATTCGCACAATGGAATACTACAAAACATTAAAAAACAACGATGAATCTGTGAAACATCTCATAACATGGATGAATCTGGAAGGCTTTATGCTGAGTGAAATTAGTCAGTCGCAAAAGGACAAATATTGTATGAGACCACTATTATAAGAACTCAAGAGAAGGTTTAAACACAGAAGAAAACATTCTTTGATGGCTACGAAGGTGGGGAGAAAGGGAGAGGGGTATTCACTAACTAGATAGTAGATAAGAAGTATCTTAGGTGAAGAGAAAGACAACACATAGTACAGGGGAAGTCAGCACAACTGTACTAAACCAAAGCTAAGAAGTCTCCTGAATACAACCAAACACTTCAAGGGATAGAGTAGCAGGGGTGGAGGTCTGGGGACCATGGTTTCAGGGGACATCTAGGTCAATTGGCTTAACAAAGTTTATTAAGAAAATGTTCTGCATCCCATTTTGGTGAGTGACATCTGGGGTCTTAAAAGCTAGCTAGCAGTCATCTAAGATATATCAATTTGTCCCAACCCACCTGGAGTAAAGGAGAATGAAGAACGCCAAAGACACAAGGAAAATATTAGCCCAAAAGACAGAAAGGCCACATAAGCCAGAGACTCCATCAGTCTGAGACCAGAAGAACTAGATGGTGCCCAGCTACCACCAATGACTGCCCTCACAGGGAACACAGCAGAGTCCCAGATGGAGCAGAAGAAAAGTGGGGTGTAGAACTCAAATTCTAGTAAGAAAACCAGACTTAATGGTCTGACTGAGACTGGAGGAACTCCAGAAGCCCCTGGAACTGAAAGCATTCCTGAGGCCAACTCTTCAGACATAGATTAGACTGGACTATAAGACATAAATTGATACTCAGGAGGAGAGTGCTTCTTAGCTCAAGTAGATACATGAGACTAAATGGGCAGCTTCTGTCCAGAGGCAAGATGAGAAGGCAAAAAGGGACAGAAGCTGGTTTAATGGACATGGGAAATCCAGGGTGGAAAAGAGGAGTGTGCTGTCACATTACAGAGAGAGCAACTAGAGTCACATAACAATGTGTGTGTAAATTTTTTTATTAAAAACTAATCTGAACTGTAAACTTTCACTTAAAGCACCATATGTGTGTATATATATATGTTCAAATATTCATTTGTAAAATTCTCTCCCTGAAGCATGCATTTCTTTTAAAAGCTGTTACTTATACCCAGAAATAATAAATTAATCCTTTTTTTTCTCCCAAAACATCTGTTACATGGCTTACTATGAATAGTCACTTGTTACAGGAAGGCGTTCAAATTCGATACATATGATTTTTGTAAAGAAAAATAATGCTTATGACATCTTTACATTTAGCAACTCTTTTAAGAACTTTGACACAAATTAAAAAATAACATGCTTGGTGCATAAAATGTTCACAGTTCCTCCCCATCTCTTTACAAAGTAATATAAAAAGTCAAAAAGTAAATGAAAAGCCTGTTTTATAGAAGACATAAAAATATTGTCCTGTAGCATGTAAATTCTAGTACGCAGCAAGACACTGAAGCAAACCCATCAACCAATGTCGGAGCAAATGGGTCAACCTATGAACAGGACACTGTTGAGGGGAATTGAGAGTAAAATGTGTCACTCATGAAGATGTGGCTTTTGGAGCAAATGAAGACACTAGTACCAATCTAGATTGTAAATTATGGTAAAACTCAATTTCTTTCTTAACATTAGACAGCATTGTAAATGGAAGCCCTCATGTTTTTTTTTTCGTCTACCATTTTGATTTACTTTGTGTCCCTGCCCCCGGGGAGCATGCACACAATATCAAACAAACAATAAAACAACCCATTGCCTTAGAGTCGATTCCAGCTGATAGCAACCCTATAAGACAGAGTAGAAGTGCCCCATAGGGTTTTCAAGGAGCAACTGGTGGATTTGAACTGCCGACCTTCTGGTTAGCAACCAAGCTCTCAAACACTGCTTCACCAGGGCTCCACACGCTATGTCAGTGATCATCATTTAATGCAATAACCTCTGTTCTCTACTCAGCAGACAGAATGCATCTTTTTCAAAGTATATAATTGCGATATGAGGAAAATATAAATTAAACTACAGTACGTTGTTGTTGTTGTTGGGTGCCATTGAGTCAATTCCAACTCATAGCAACCCTATAGGATAGAGCAGAACTGCCCATAGGATTTCCCAGGCTGTAATCTTTACAGGGCTAGAAGCCCTGGTGGTGCAGTGGTTGAACGCTTGGCTGCTAACCAGAAGGTCAGCAGTCCAAACCCACCAACCACTCTGTAGGAGAAAGATGTGACAGAATGCTTCCATAAAGATTACAACCTTAGAAACCCTATGGAGCTGTTCTACTCTGTCCTATAGGGTCACTATGAGTCAAAATTGACTCAACAGCAGAAGCAAAAGCAGATCACCAGATCTTTTCTTCCACAGGACAGTGGTAGGTGGGTTAAGAACTCAAGAGAAGGTTTGAACACAGAAGAAAACATTCTTTGATGGCTATGAAGGTGGGGAGAAAGGGAAAGGGGTATTCACTAACTAGATAGTAGACAAGAAGTATCTTAGGTGAAGAGAAAGACAACACACAGTACAGGGGAAGTCAGCACAACTGGACTAAACCAAAGCTAAGAAGTTTCCTGAATACAACCAAACACTTCAAGGGATAGAGTAGCAGGGGTGGAGGTCTGGGGACCATGGTTTCAGTTAGCAGCAGAGTGCTTAACCATTGCACCACCAGAGTTCATCAAACCACAATATGCTCTGGCTAAGATGATTAAGATGGAAAATATCCAGTATTAATGAGGACATGAAACAACGAGAACTCTCATACACTGCTGGTGCGAGTGTAAATTGGTGCAAACATTTTGGAAAATGGTTTGGCAGTATTTATTATAGCTGTGCAGTCCCGGGTGGGACAAACAGTTAATGTGCTTGGCTGCTAACAAAAAGGTTGGAGGTTTGAATCCACTCAGAGGTGCTTCAGAAAAAAGGCCTAGAGATCTACTAAAAAATCAACCATCGAAAATCCTATGGAGCACAGGTCTACTCTGACACAGATGGGGTTGCCACAAGTAGGAATTGAGTCAATGACAACTGTTACTAAAGCTGAACACACGCATACCGTTAAGACCCAGCAGTTTCATTCCTACCCAGAAGGGATATGTATTTCTCCAAAATAGGTGCTAGAATCTTCATAGTAGCACTAGTTTCAAAAGCCAAAAGTGGGAAATTATCCAAATACCCATCAATAGTAGAATGTATAAATACATATTAGTATATTTCTATAATAGAATACTGCACAATAATGAATCATCTATTGTTATACAAAATACCATGAAAAAAAAATCATTGGCATAATATTAAATTAAAGAAACCAGGTTCAAAAGAATATGCGCCGTAAGATACCGTTTATCTATGTTGATAGAAGAAGGGATAGTAATTACCCCTGGGCACCAAGACGCACAAGAGTGACCTTGTTTCTTTTCAAGCTGAACACTTTTGATGTGTGGATGTATATCATATCTCAATAAAAATGCATATGTGAGCATGCCTTATATCAGGATAGACGTTTATCTATAGAGAGAAAAATATAGGGGGAGTTACATATGTATCATGTGAAATGCCATTGACTTTTAAAATGTCTCATTGGCTTCTTATCACATTCAGGATAAAATACAAACTCCTAACAATTGGGCAATAAAATTAAACATGATAATGTCCCTCCATATACATCCATTCTTAACACCTACGCTATGCTCTTTGCTCACACTGGACCTCTTACCAATCCTTGAAAATGTTTAACTCATTGCCATTTTCATATTTCCTGATCTCTTTGCCAAGAATGCTAAAACTTAACGGCTTTGAATGACTGGCTTCCTCACTTCCTTGTCACTCTATACAAAATAAATTGCCTTTTTCATTTCTCTCTAACCATTACCCTACCTCATTTTTCTTCATAGTATCTTTCAGTATGGTTTATATTTATGTGTTTATTATTCCTTTTACCATTAGAATGCAGTTTTCACAAGGTCAAGATCCTCAAGGTCTTGTTTTAAACTCAGCTCTCATTGCTTAAAGGTTAACACGGTTTGGAATGAGTGCTCAATTAACATTGAACAAAGGGCATGAGAGAAGGCTAACTGGTTAACTTGGGCACAATAATGAAGAGGTCTGATTTCCAAGCTCCTACATTTGGATTTTTGCTCTCCAAATAAGGATCCTAAAATTATTCCCTGATTTTTCATTGCCTGCAGGACATGAGACTCTCATCTTATTTGTTATTTTGTATGTCAATGTTAGTGATTAAACGTAAAGATTTAATTTTTCCCTGCATTTTAGTTTTACTTCAGGCAGAAAGGAAATAGCAGCTTCTTTATGGAGAATAAAATGGCCCTTTTTACAGCCCCCCCCATTAGACACTGTTTATAATATTTCTCAAAGTTTTGCCTTTTGTCTAAAGTAAGGCAAGGATTCTTACCTTGTTAACAAATACTGGATTGAGATTTTATCTTATCCAGACTGAAATTCAGTAGCATGAAATAATTACAAACACATTTTAAAGGTATCCCGCTAGCGATAGTTCTTTAGTACATGGGCCTAGAAATTTCCAACAGGGATGTCTTGAGAATATAATTAAAGTGATATCCGTTGGGAAAAGTGACTTCTCCAATAAAATTATTCTTCTATTGGCCATATGTTCCCACAGCTAGGTGACTTCAGAAAATTGAAGGTGGCACAAGCTTTGTGTAAGTTAATACCAGGGATGAGGGGAGCTAGGTAACATGTCACTGTCCACAGTTCTGCCCTCTTGCTTTGCAGAAGCGCGAGATCCCTCCTGCCATAGTTTGTGGATGCTAAAGGAGGAATGTGGTTTGGAGAAAAGAGGTGCTGAGTCTGGCACAGCTCAACACCATCTGCTCACTCTTGGAATCCACAGATGTTCCGTACCAAAGAACTGTGTAAGTTAAGGCTTAACACACTTAGTGAGCACTCAGAGTCCCACCCAGTGGAGCATCTCTGTTGGTAGGTAATGGCAGGATGACAAGGAAGGCAGCACCCCTGCCAGACCCAATGCAGGGGAGAATTTGAAAGGAAAGGAGTCTCCCGCTTCCTTGAACAGCCAGCTTTGCCAAAGAGCACATCTGAGTGACTTGTGCTAAGAAGGAAATTGCACACCATGGAGAGAGTAAAGTATGGTGGAGTGAGCATTGGACAATGAGTCCAAGAGATTTGGCCACTATTCTTGGCTCCATAGCTGATTCCCTTTGTGACCTTGAGGAGGTCATATAACTTCTCTGTGCTTTTGCTTTTCTCTTTCCAAAAACCATCAGCTTTTCTTACTCTTCCAAACTCCCCAGAAGGATTTTTTCTCTGCCGACGATTTACTTTCAGCTATGTCAACTCTTCCAGAATGTCTTGGGGGTCTGATAAGACCCATGTGTCATCATAAGAAGTATATCGAAGATAGCTAGCTTCATAATTTTGTTTAAACTGGTTTTATCAATATGATATCCGTTCAAAATACTCTCTTTAAAATAAATATAGCTAATGCTCTGTCATGTTATGATAGTATTAAATACTAGAATCTTTGGTACCCTAAAATATAAAAATACAGGCATAATAAAAAATATTTCCTATTTTATCTATTATTTTCATTATAAATAGATTCTTCACTAGTTATTCACCATTTCTCAATTATTAATGTTTACAACAATGGCCTAAAATAAAGAAAGCAAAGAAACAGCCAAGACCAACAACCGGTTATATTCTGGTCATGTATGAAAACACTTACTGGGTGACAGAACACCCTGGCCCATCTTAGCTATTCAATTTAGATTTCTTCTATGTACATGCTAACTCTAGTCACTGATATAGCCAGATTGTGAGATTTAAAGAGAGGTCAGGACTTGCAAAACATAATCATGACTTTTAAAGTTGTGAGGAATGAAAATGAAGCCACTATCAGAAGCCCTTTCCACATCGTCACACTGAGCAGACTATGCAATGGATTAACTTTACCAGTGGAGAAGGGGCACAGGAAAGGATAACCTTGATTCTGATGCCTCCTGCGATCAGTTATTTGACTGACAGGATAGGTAGTTCATCCAGGAAGGAACTAAGCACATAGCGTGCAAACGTGAGCAGTCCTGGGAGGACAGTATAGCGTAGGTGCAAGAGCATGAACTTTGGAATAAGCTGATATTAACTCCTGGCCCTGCCACCCAGTAGTTATGTGACATTAGCAATTTAACTGACTCATCTCTGTGCTTTGCCTTCTCATTTGCAAAATGGGAGTACACAGTATCTAGCCCTATAAAGCTTTTTGTGGGGATGGAATGAGGTAATGCATGAAAAATTCTTAACATTAAAAAAGAAAAACACAGTTGCCATTGAGTCTGACTCATGGCCACCTGATCCATGTGTGTCAGAGAAGAACTTCGCTCCATAGGATTTTTGAAAATAGCTGATTTTTCAGAAGTAAATCGCCAGGCTTTTTGTCTGAGGCACATCTGACTGGACTCAAACCGCCACCAGCCTTTTGAACACGTTAACCATTTGCACCACCCAGGGACAGCATAGTGCTATATAAAGATTAGTTGTTATCTAGAGTGATGAAAGGTGCGTTTAATGAGTCCCCAGGACTCATTGTGGAAGAGTGATGCATTGTTTGGTTAAAACCAATAACCAATAACATTGTCCCAGGCAGGTTTCCCCAGATGCAGTCCCTGTGACACAGATTGAGTGCAAGCCATTGAATTGGTAACTAAACCCAGGAAGCACCAGTGGGAGAGTGCAAAGTTAGACTGGAAGACAACAAAGGCAGTACAGAGTGTGCCAATGGACCTGTTACCTATATGGATAACTGGGACACATTCCCACTGCTGATCTCTCATAGATCTTAAGGAATGTTCCTCAGAGGTCTCCCTCTTCAGGAGAGAGGAGGCTCAGGTATTTCCCTCTTGATTTCCTTCTCTCAGTGGCTGAGGGCTGATCCTAGGGTTTCTAACTTCCAGGCACTTCCATCTGCTCTGTGTGCCACAGGTGCAGTTTGCAGGAGGGCATCTTGGCAAACACAGGGATAGTAAGTGCTACAGAAATGTGGACTGAGCACCACAGTGCCATGCAGAAGCTGAAACTAACTACCGTATTTAATTTTTACAGCAATCCTATGAGGATTTCTAATATTATCCACTTTTTTCAGATGAGAGAAAGCCAGCCCAGTCATTACTTTTAAATTATGTTCTCCAGGTCATGCAACTAAGAAGTGGCAGGGTTGGAATCTGAACCCATGTCTATGCCCTGTTCAAACAATGGCATAGAACTCAGCTCTCCTGAAGTCTAGTCCAGAGCTTTTTTAAGACCCATCCAAAAATAATTTTAAAAATACAGTTGGACATATCATTTTAACAACAACTTTTACTCGTACATTCTGACACATGAAAATCTACCTTCTGATAAATATATACTTTAAAAGTATATAATAACATATTTGAAATACACAGTTTTAATGCAAACTCTTTGTAAAGTTTTAGAAGAGGGAAAAACAAAACATAGAATCTCTGAGCTGAACATAGTTTTATGTGCTAACTAAAAGAGGCTAACTAAATGGCAAGTAAATGCAAGATCCCATTTTAATATGATTGGAGGGGAATCTGTGTGCAGTTAACAAATGAGAGGCAACAGATATAAACAGATGATGCCATGGTCCTTAAACATCTGATCTCAGTACAGTACAGTGACATCCAGGTTCAATGTCAGCTTCCTTTGCTTATTTTTGTTTTCGTTATATTTTGTTAATAACTAATTAAATCACAGCCTACAGTAGCTTAGCATTAGAGCCCAAGATGTTTAAGACAATGTAGTGGCGAAGGTGAGGCACAGCCAGTACGTGCTCTTCTGCTTTGCTAGCTCAATTGGGAACAAAAATAGAGGCACGAGGTGTCTATGGATGTGACAGGAGCTGATGAATATATAAAACAGAGGATGAGGTAGGAGGGCTTCTGCCTGCAGAACTTGGGGGGCTGGGTTAATGGCTTATTGATAGGGGGTCAGTTACTGGGATCATACGGCTGCAAGTTCAGGGTCAGACAGACTGGCCTGGCAGCTTCACAGACCCTGTGGGGCCTTAGGCAATTATCAAGCCCCTCTGAGCCTCAGTTTCTGAATCTGTAAAATGGGGCTGAACATAGTTCCCATATCAGGGTTGTGGGAGCAAAGCATGTAGATAGGCAGTCATACATCCTGTTTTTCATGGGACGGTCCTAGAATAAATTGTGCTCCCTTTCAATTTAAGAGTGTCATAGTAAGGGTGATAAATTACCTCGTCACCCCGCATATAGGGAACTGAGCACAGGGTGGAGAGTAAGTGAGTCCTTCTCAAAGGTTAGCTCATTTTTTATTAAAGTCATTGCCTTTATTATTATTATACTATTAATACTATATTTATAAATGCTATGCATTTCCTAGATGTTAAGTAAAATGGGCTATTTTGATCATTTTTAATTAATACATGATTTGCGGGCCTTTAATGTTTTTGAAATCTTTAAAGTGGGATGAAATATCTTGCACAAAACCTGTGCGTCCTGATGCGTGTATTTCCGCTGTCAGAGTTCAGCTCAGAGTTGATTGTTTGTGATTCGGACTTGAGTGCAAACATCACTGGGAAATCAGTCAAACTTGCAGCTTCTCTTCTTCTTTGTTTTTATATTATTATTTTGTGTCTTGGGCTACATTGACTACATTTCACCTCACTCCAAACATCATTATTTTTTATATCAATTTCTGATATCAAAATCAGAATTGATAAAGGAAAACTGATGTCCAAATTCTGTTAATAACCTCAATTAAGTCCTGTAATGCATTGTGATGGAATTTTTATTTTATTTTATTGTTGTACTTTAAGTGAAAGTTTACAATTCAAATTAGTCTCTCATACAAAAATTTATAAAAACATTATTATGTGACCCTAATTGCTCTCCCTGTACTGTACATCACACTCCTCCCTTCCACCCCTGATTTACTGTGGCCATTCAACTAGCTCCTGAGCCTCTCTGCCTTCTCATCCCACTTCCAGACAGGAGCTGCCCATTTAGTCTCATGTACCTATTTGAGCTAAGAAGCACACTCTTCATGAGTATCATCTTATGTCCAACAGTCCAATCTGTTCTCCGTCTAAAGAGTTGGCCTCGGGAATGGTTTTAGTTCTGGGTTGACAGAGAGTCTGGGGGCCATGCCTTCTGGGGTTCCTCCAGTCTCAGTCAGACCATTAAGTCTGGTCTTTTCACTAGAATTTGCGTTCTGCACCCCACTTTTCTCTTGCTCCATCAGGGACTCTCTGTCATGTTCCCTATCAGGGTGGTCATTGGTAGTAGCCAGACACCATCTAGTTCTTCTGGTCTCAGACTGATGCAGTCTCTGGTTTATGTGGCTCTTTCTGTCTCTTGGGCTAATGCTTTCCTTGTAACTTTCGTGTTCTTCATTCTCCTTTACTTCAGGTGGGTTGGGATCAGTTGATGCATCTTAGATGGCCTCTCGCTAGCTTATAAGAACCCAAATGCCATTCACCAAAGTAGGATGCAGAACATTTTCTTAATAAACTTTGTTATGCCAGTTGACCTAGATGTCCTCTGAAAGCATGGTCCCCAGACCCCCACCCTTGCTACTCTGTCCCTCCAATTGTTTGGTTGTATTCAGGAAACTTCTTAGCTTTGGTTTAGTCCCATTGTGCTGACTTCCCCTATAGCGTGTGCTGTCCTTCCCTTCACCTAAGATAACTCTTGTCTACTATCTAGTTAGTTAATACCTCTCTCCCTCCCTCCCCACCCTGGTAACCATCAAAGAATGTTTTCTTCTTCTTTTAAACCTTTTCTTGGTTCTTATAATAGTGATCGTGTACAATATTTGTACTTTTGTGACTGACTAAATTCACTCAGCATAATGCCTTCGGGTTCCTCCATGTTACGTTTCACAGATTCATCAGTATTCTTTATCATTATGTAGTATGCCATTGAGTGAATATATCATAATTTGTTTATCCATTCGTCCATTGGTGGGCACCTAGGTTATTTCCATCTTTTTGCTATCGTGAACAGTGCTGCAATGAACATGGGTGTGCATATATCTATTTGTGTGGCGGCTCTTACTTCTCTAGGATATACTCTGTCTTAGGCTGGGTTCGCTAGAGAAGCAAAACCAGTAAAGTGTATAAATATTCATATAAAGAGAGATTATATAAAGGAAACAGCTCATGCAATTGTGGAGGCTAGAACGTCCCAAGTCCGTGGATCAGGGTAGAGGCCTCTCCCAAGTCACACAACTGCAGAAGCTGACAAGCCCAAGATCCGCAGGTTGGAGAGCAGGGCTGCCACTCACAGGCTGTGCAGATGGACGAATCCCAGGTTTGGCAGATAAGCTGACAGCTCAAGTCCCAGGAACGGGAGATGAGACGACAGGAAGCAGCTACAGGATCCAGAGAGAGCAAAAAGCCAGAACGTCTGCTTATATACAGATGTGGGCCACACCCTCAAGGAGACTCCCTTTCATCTGATTGGCTACTCACAGTATATTCAATCATGGGAGTGATTACATTAAAACACTGAGAATCATGGCCCAGCTACGCTGACACACAATCTTAACCATCACATACTCCAAAGAGCAGGATTGCTGGATCATATGGTACTTCTATTGTTAGCTTTTTAAGGAAGCACCAAATCAATTTCCAAAGTGGTTGTACCAATTTACATTCCTACCAATAGTGTATAAGTGTTCCAGTCTCTCCACAACCTCTCCAACATTTATTATTTGGTGTTTTTTGGATTAATGCTAGCCTTTTGGGGGTGAGATGGTATGTCATTGTAGTTTTGATTTGCATTTCTCTAATGGCTAATGATCGTGAGCATTTCCTCACTTGTCCGTTAGCCACCTGAATGTCTTCTTTGGCGAAGTGCTTGTTCATACCCTTTGCCCATTTTTTAATTGGGGTATTTGTGTTTTTGTTGTTGGGGTTTTGCAGTATCTTGTAGATTTTAGAGATTAGATGCTGATTGGATTTGTTGTAGCCAAATTTTTTTCCCCAGTCTGTAGGTTGTCTTTTTACTCTTTTGGTGAAGTCTTTTGATGAGTGTAAGTGTTTGATTTTTAGGGGCTCCCAGTTAGCTAGTTTCTCTTCTGGTGTTTGTGCATTGTTATCTTATGGTTTATATCTGTTTATGCCATGTGTTAGGGCTCTAAGTGTTGTCCCTATTTTTTTCTTCCATGATCTTCATCATTTTTGATTTTATATTTAAGTCTTTGATACATTTTGAGGTAGTTTTTGTACATGGTGTGAGGTATGAGTTTTGTTTCAGTTTTTTGCAGATGGATATCCAGTTATGCCAGCACCATTTGTTAAAGAGACCATCTTTTCCCCAATTAATGGACTTTGGGCCTTTATCAAATATCAGCTTCTCATAGGTGGATAAATTTATTTCTGGATTCTCACTGCTGTTCCATTGGTTTATGTATCAGTTATACCAGTACCAGGCTGTTTTGGCTACCATGGCGGTATAGTAGGTTCAAAAATCAGGTAGTGTGAGGCCTCCCACTTTGTTCTTCTTGAGTAATGCTTTACTTATCTGGGGCCTCTTCCCTTTCCATATGAAGTTCTTGATTTGTTTCTCCATCTCATTAAAAAATTCTGTTGGAATTTGGATTAAGATTGCATTGTATCTGTAGATCGCTTCGGGGAAAATTGACATTTTCACAATGTTAAGTCTTCCTATCCATGAGCAAGGTATGTTTTTCCACTTAAGTGGGTCTTTTTTGGTTTCTTGCAGTAGTGTCTTGTAGATTTCATTGTATAGCTCTTTTACATCTCTGGTTAGATTTATTCCTAAGTATTTTATCTTGTTGGTGGCTATTGTAAATGGTATTGATTTAGTGATTTCCTCTTTGAAGTCCTCTTTTCATTGGTGCAGAGGAATCCAACTGATTTTTGTATGTTTATCTTGTATCCTGAAACTTTGCTGAAATCTTCTATTAGTTCTGGTACTTTTCTTGTGGATTCTTTGGGGTTTTCTTTATATAAGATCATATCATCTGCAAATAGAGATACTTTTAGTTCTTACCTACCAATTTGGATGCCCTTTATTTCTTTTTCTAGCCTAATTGCTTTGGCTAGGACCTCCAGCACAATATTGAATAAGAATGGTGATAAAAGGCATCCTTGTTTGGTTCCCATTCTGAAGGGGAATGCTTTCAAACTCTCTCCACTTAGGATGATGCTGGCTGTTGGCTTTGTGTAAATGCCCTTAATTATGTTGAGGAATTTCCCTTCCATTCCCATTTTGTTGAGAGTTTTTATCATGAATTGGTGTTGGACATGGTTAAATCCCTTTTCTGAATCAGTTGATTCTTGTGGTTCTTGTCTTTTGTTTTATTAATGTGATTGTTTTTCTACCCTGCATACCTGGTATAAATCCCACTTGATCATGGTGAATTATGTTTTTGATATGTTGTTGAATTCTATTGGCTAGATTTTTGTTGAAGATTTGTGCATCAATGTTCATGAGGCATACTGGTCTGTAATTTTCTTTTTTTGTGGTGTCTTTACCTGGTTTTGGTATCAGGATTATGCTTGCTTCATTGAATGAGTTTTGGAGTATTCCTTCCTTTTCTATGCTCTTAAATACCTTTGGTAGTAGTCGTGTTAACTCTTCTCTGAAAGTTTGGTAGAATTCTCCAGTGAAACCATCTGGGCCAAGGCTTTTTTTGTTGGGAGTTTTTTAATTACCTTTTGTGATAGGTTTATTTAGTTGCTCTACCTCTGTTTGTGTTAGTTTAGGCAGATAGTGTGTTTCTAGAAATTTGTCCATTTCCTCTAGGTTTTCATATTTGTTAGAATACAATTTTTCACAGTATTCTGTTATGATTCTTTTAATTTCAGTTGGGTCTGTTGTGATATCACCCATTTAAATTCTTATACTGGTTATTTGCTTCCTCTCCTGTTTTTCTTTTGTCAGTTTGGCCAATGGTTTATAGATTTTGTTGATCTTTTCAGAGAACCAGCTTTTGGTCTTATTAACTCTTTCAATTGTTTTTCTATTCTCTATTTCATTTAATTCTGCTCTATTTCTTATCATTTCCTTTCTTCTGGAACCCAGGGGCTTCTTTTGCTGCTCTCTTTCTACTTGTTCCAGTTGTAGGGTTAATGTTTTGATTATGGCCCTTCTTTTTGGATATGTTCATTTATTGCTATAAACTGACCTCTGAGCCCTGCTTTTGCTATGTCCCAAAGGTTCTGGTATGATGTGTTTTCATCCTCATTTGATTCTAAGAATTTCTTTATTCCGTCCTTAATTTCTTCTATAACCCAGTAGTTTTTGAGCAAGGTGTTGTTCAGTTTCTGTGTGCTGGATTTTTTTTCTTTGCTTTTTCTGTTATTGATTTCTACTTTTATGGCTTTATGGTCAGAAAAGATGCTTTGTAATTTTTCAATGCTTCGGATTTTGTTAAGGTTTGCCTTGTGGCCTAATATGTGGTCTATTCTGGAGAATGTTCCATGTGCGTTGGAAAAGAAACTATACTTGCTGATGTTGGGTGGAGTGTTCAGTATATGTCCATGAGATCAAGTTAGTTGATTGTAGCATTTAGCTCTTCTGTGTCTTTGTTGAGCTTCTTTCTGGATGTTCTGTCCTTCACCAAACGTCATTTCTTGAATCTCCTATTATTATTGTGGAGCTGTCTATCTCTCTTTTCAACGCTGTTAGAGTTTGTTTTATGTACTTTGGAGTCCTGTCGTTGGGTGCATAAATATTTATTAAAGTTATGTCCTCCTGGTGTATTGACCCTTTAATCATTATATAGTGTCCTTCCTTATCCTTTGTGGTGAATTTTACTTTAAAGTCTATTTTTTCAGAAATTAGTATTGCCACTCTTGCTCTTTTTTGAATGTTGTTTGCTTGATATATTTTTTCCCATTGTTTGAGTTTTAGTTTGTTTGTATCTTTAAGTCTAAGGTGTGTCTCTTGTAGGCAGCATATAGACAGATTGTGTTTTTTTATCCATTCTCCCACTCTCTGTCTCTTTATTGGTGCATTTAGTCCATTTACATTCAACATAATTATTGATAGTTATGAGCTTAGTGCTGTCAATTCATGTCTGTTTTTGTGTGTTGTTCACAATTTCTTTGTTCCACTTAATTTTTTGTGCTGAGTCATTTTTCATTATGTATTTTCTTTTCATCTTTTTCATTGCTGTTGATTTTGTATTTGCTGAGTCTTTATGTTTTTCTTGTTTTTTATTTTGATGTGTAGGATTTTTAGTTTCTTTTGTAGTTACCTTAATATTTACCCTATTTTTCTAAGTTTAAACCAGTCTTTTGTTTCTTTATATTGCCTAGACTTCCTCTCCATATGAAAAATCTATGTCTACATTTTATAGTCCCTCTTTTTTGTTTTGATGTTGTCATCTTTTACATATTGACATCTCTTTTTCCCTATTTTCAGTGTTTTATCTTTAATTTATTTTTGTGACTTCCCTATCTGGGTTGATATCTGGTTGCTCTGTCCTGTGTTCTAGTCTTGGGTTGTTATCTGATGTTATTGATTTTCTAACCAGAGGACTTCCTTTAGTATTTTTTGTTATTTTGGTTTGATTTTTGCAAATTCCCTAAATTTCTGTTTATCTGGAAATGCCCTAATTTCGCCATCACATTTGAGAGGCAGTTTTACTGGATATATAATTCTTGGCTGGCAATTTCTTTCCTTTAAGGCTTTGTATATGTCATCCCATTGCCTTCTTGCCTGTATGGTTTCTGCTGACTAGGAGCTTTTTCTTATTGACTCTCCTTTGTAAATGACTTTGGTCATTTGGTTTTGGCAAGTCTGATTGTAATATGTCTTGGTGACTTCCTTTTGGGATCTACCTTATGTGGGTTTCAATGAGCGTCTTGGGTAGATAGCTTCTCAACTTTCATGATATCGGAGAAGTTTTCTGCCAACAAATCTTCAACAATTCTCTCTGTATTTTCTGTTATCCCCTCTGTTCTGGTACTCCAATCACATGTAGGTTACTTTTCTTGATAGAGTCCCACATAATTCTTAGGGTTTCTTCATTTTTTAAAATCCTTTTATCTTATTTTTCCTCAATAAGTTGGCATCAAGTGCTTTATCTTCAATCTCACTAATTCTGACTTCCATTGTCTCAATTCTGCTCCTGTAACTTTCTATTGAGTTACTAATTCTGAAATTTTATTGTTAATCTTCTGGATTTCTGATTGCTGTCTCTCTATGTTTTCTTGCAACCTGTTAAATTTGTCATTATTCTCTTCTCTAATCTTCTTAAGTTCCTCTATTGCTAGGTCTGCGTTTTGCCTGATCTCCTTCCTGGTATCTTGAAGAGCTCTGTATATTACTCTTTTGTATTCTACCTCTGGTAATTCCAAGAAATTCTCTTTCTCCAGAAAATTTTTTAATTTGTTATTTTGGGAGCTTGCTAAAACCATCATGGTCTCCCAATTTATGTTATTTGATATTGACAGTTGTCTCTGAGCCATGAATAAGTTATTATATTTATTTATTTTATGTTTGCTTACTGTATCTTAGCTTCTTGTTTTGTTTTATTTTGATATCCCCAAATAGACTGCTCGTGTGAGCTAGTCTGATCTCCAGTACCTGTGAAGCTCCAACATCCTGCCACCAGGTGGCCAGAACTGCCACTAAGTCTGTGAGCCCAGGAGTCCACCCACTCCTCCTGTATGGATTCAGCTGAGGTGTCCAGGTAGTTGGCCACGAAATGTGTGGTGCAGGCTCTCACCTACAGTCCTAGACAGGTGTGGGTGCTTGGTATAGGCACAGGCATCCGGCTGCAGCAGGAGGTCATATGCTGAGCAAGGCAGGGGGCCAACAGCTGCCCCTGTGTGTCTGGGAGGAAAGTGTGTCCCTGTTACCTATGGAGCATAGGTGGGTGGGATTTGCAGCCCGACTATGAGCACCCAATGCTTTTGGCTGTAAGGACTAGGGGGCACCTCTTATTCTTGGGCCCCTGTTACAATTGGCTACGTGGCATGGGTGGAACCATCAGTCCTCAGGCCCCTGATGTGGGTAGGTGAAGACCCTGCTTAATGGGCAGACTAGTCTCAAATGTCACAAAGCTGCAACTTCACAGGTGAAACAGTTTAAGTCAGACTTCAGGTATATACACTGCTGTACTGTGATAATGATGGCCCGCACTGTTGAAATAGGCCCACACACGTCTCTGCAGGGGGAAAGGCACTCAAAGTCTGTGGACCCCCTTGTGGCTGTGCCTAGGCAAAGAAGCTGTTCCTACCCTGAGTTCCTGGCTTAGGGGAGCTGACAGATTATTTTTTCCCCTGTTTGTTAGTTTGTTCACTCTCCAAGGCCAGAAGAATGGCTCAGGGCCTGTGACAAGTTCTACTTCCAGCCTAGGAGACTTAGCAATTGCTGAAGCCATCCTGGACCCACTGCAGAGGAGGGAGCGAGAACGAGAGAGGTTTTTCCCAAAGGGGGATGTTTTTGATCCACATGGTAGGCCGGACACAAGTATTTATCTTTCACTAATCAAGGGCTGCTTCTCACTGGTTCCGGATAGCCTAGTAGACTCTCTGCTGCTGGGTCTCTCCCAGTGTGAAAAACACCTCCTGAGTGCCGCTGTTTGCCTCACTGCTCACCATGAGCTGATCCGGCCTAAAGGGTTCTGGCTCCCACCGGGTAAGGTCTGGCAACACTTTGCTGCTTCCAAACCATCTCTCCCTCCCCCTGCCACTCAGTCTGATTCCTCAACTTTGTCTTTGATGTTCAGGACTCCTAGATTGCCATATATAATCAATTCACTTGGGTTTTTTTTTCGATCTTTGTTGTTAGAGGGACCACCAGAAGCATCTGACTACTCTGCCATCTTGGCCCCACCTCGGGATTTTATTTTTTAAGTTCTGGACTCCTCTCAAGAAGTGTTAAGCCCCTCGATAGTTAGGTATGTTCCTATTCATGTTTGTCACCCCAGAGCCTAGCACACTATGAGGCACATTGCACATGCAAATACACACACACACGCACACACACATGCACCTCTCACGTCACACCATATACATATGGTTGTTGGATGGAACTGAATATATCTTTAAAAAGTCTATAGAATTAAGGGCTGAGGCAAGTGACTGAGTCCAAAGTAGTAATGTACCTTTCACCTGTACTTTGAGAAAAAGGGATTTTAAAGAAAGGTCCACATAACCTTTTTGGGGGAGCATGCTGATACTAGTCTAGGATCTGAGTAGAGATTAAGTTCTCTGAGATCCCCCTTTCCCAGTCATTTCACATCCTTCTTTTCCAGCAACTTCTCCACCCCTGTAAGCATGGGGAGCACTTGGAGCCCTTGCTATGACTTGGAGAGGGTCTACCTCTGACCCGTGACCTCTCATCCAGCTTCACCTGTCCAGACAGGGCCCTCATTTCCCATTAATTGCCACATGGGCTGCATCATTTTAGTTGGGCTACTGTGTGTGAACACCAAATTACTTAACTTCCTGAGTCTCAGTTTACAATATAAAATAAAAATAAAATGAAAATACCCTCATAGAATTATTGTAAGTTAATGCAGAAAGGACTTACTGCAGTGCCTGGCACCCAAGTTGCATGTTCTCAATAAATAGGAGAAGTATGGGATAGGAATAGTAGGTACTGTGTTTGTGATAATGAAAGTAATTATAACGGCATCTCTTAGAATACATTTGCTCTATTCCAGGCCCTTTTCTAAGCACTTGGCATGTATTGGCTCTTTAAGATCTCTCTATAATGCTATACCACCACCTGTGTGTTAGCTTGTCATAATGGAGTGGCTTGTGTGTTGCTGTGATATTGGAAGTTATGCCACTGATATTTCAAATACCAGCAGGGTTACCCATGGTGAACAGGTTTCTGTTGCACTTCCAGACTAAGACAGACTAGGAAGAAAGACCTCGAAATCTACTTCCAAAAATTAGCCAATGAAAACTTTGCAGACCGCAACGAAACATTGTCTGACTTGCTTGCTTTGAACATGTCATCAGGAGGCATCAATCACTGGAGGAGAACATCATATTTGGTGAAGTAGAGGGCCAGCAAGGAGGAGGGAGACCATCATTGAGATGGATTGGCACAATAGTCACAAGGATGGACTTAAACATCCCAGCAATTGTGAGGATGATGCAAGACTGGGCAACATTTCGTTCTGTTGTACATTAGGTTGCCATGAGTGGAAGTTGACTCAATGGCAGCTGTCTGTCTATCTGTTTATCTGTCACACTATGAAGTTGATCGTCTTATTATTATTTTTATTTTACAGTGAGAAAAATGATGCATATTTGAGTTAAGTAACATTCCAAGGTCACGCAGCCACAGTCTTTGCTTCTGCCAGCAACTATGATGGAGGTAAAGGGCTAGACATGAGAGAGAGAAGAGGGAAAGAAAGGTAGAGAAGAAGGAGGGATAAAAGAATGGGAGGTATATAGGGGTAAAACGTGTTTATCATTAACTGTATTTCTAGACTCAATAAATAGGAATATATTCTTGATAGCAGAAAAGACTAAAAGAAGAGAGAAAAACGTATTTAGACTTCTAGTTAGGAGAACAAAAATGAGGCACTTCACATGTATCCATAAAGTCAAATGCTCCCTTCACAGGGATCTGAGCATTCTCACATTGTCCTGCTTTAATCAGAGTTTATTTGGACAGACAGGAAATGTAACCAACCAACTGTGGGAAACCAAAGAGGGAGCATTTAGCATTTGGTAAGAGGTGGAATGAATTTGAATGTTCTTTGCTGCTGGAGCTGTAATTATAGCTTTTAGCTATATGCTGGAGGTTACAAAGGTAAAGGGGATGGAATGGCTCAGCATGAGTCAAAAAAATTATTGCTGAGTAGGGTTCCAGAAAATGTTTATATAAGAAGTAATCATTCTTATTAACCACTTTTGTCTGAATCAATTTCATAAATGATCGTTAAAGTATAAGCGATAAGATAATGTTTGTGCTTCTCCTGGAAGGAAGACTTCCTCTAATAGTAGTGATATCTGTGATTTATTGTGGAAAAACTTTCCCCTTATCTTCATCCTGGAGCCCTGGTGGTGCAACGGTTAAGAGCTCAACTGGGAAATCCACTCAACAGCAAAGGGTTTATCTTCATCCCCCCTCAGCACCATTTTAGAGACAACTGAACATTTACAGGTCTTGCAAGAGGTATCTGCGTCTATTAGAACAGTATTTCCTAAAATTAAGTCAACAGGCCATTTATGTCAGAATCTCCTATGGGTGGGCAGGGTCACATTATAAATATGTATTCTTGGGCTCCAACAAAGATGTGCTGCACTAAAATCTATGATTTTGGGTCCCAGGAATCTGCATTTTTAATAAGCAACAAAGGTGATTTTTCATTCATTAAAGTATGAGAATCAAATAAGTATGCTTTTCTATAGTAATCAAGGACTTCCTTACTTCAGTGCAGCTTTGTGAGCATAATTTGGTTCTCCAAATAGTTATAGTTGAGATTCTTCTATTTCCTTAGAAACATTTTCTTTCTACTACAAGGTAGTCTTAAGTTTTGAGAACATGAGTTAGTTTTATCAGCTTCTTCTTCATAGTGTTGAACAGCAGAAACACAAGAGTACTGGTATGCCCAATTTGGGTGGAAAGGGTTCAAAACAAACTTGAAGTTCTCATAGACACCTGCAAAGCGTTACTCCAAGGCAGTAGAAGGGAACTAGGGGGCATCAAGATTAATCAGCCTGCATCTAAATCAGAACTCTATTTCCCTCAAGTGTAAATGTAGAGAATAAACTTCATGGTAGTTATTACACACAACGTCCCTCAGGAAGAAAGGAAGTTTACTGGTTATTAATATTATATAAATATTATATAGTTTTTAATAATACAAATATTCTCTCTCTCTCATTTCTCACTAGACATTTTGGAAAGGAAAAGTATGAATAAAAGTTGACCTTCCTATTGGTCTCCATTTGCAAGGACACTCATTTATTAAGTATTATGGGTAGAGATCATTATGATTCTGGTCTTTAGTGACCGAAAGAACTGACATAAGTAACAGGATTATAGTTGGACATCAGGGGAGGAGA
The DNA here is from genome assembly GCF_000243295.1 of Trichechus manatus latirostris. Classification (NCBI taxonomy): domain Eukaryota; kingdom Metazoa; phylum Chordata; class Mammalia; order Sirenia; family Trichechidae; genus Trichechus; species Trichechus manatus. The sequence continues at coordinate 7,406,727 of NW_004443950.1, read as the reverse complement.
AGTAGTATCTGTTGGTCAAAGTACCAGAAGGTGGATTTTTGACTCTATATAAGAAAGAAATGTCTATAATCTAAGACGATGAGCAGTAAAATGGGCTTTCATAACTGATATTGAAATTTCAGCCCATTGGGAGGATCCAAGCAAAAGCCCGGTAGCAAATACTTCCCATGAGGTGAAGGAAATGGCATGGAATATTGGAATATTAGCTGGGAGGATCCATGTTTCTCCATCCAATGACTGTCTACTAACATTTTTTGTTCTATAGCTGTCTTCTTTTTTGCTCGCTTGCTTTCTCTCCCTCTTCCTATTTCTTTCTAATTCCACAGTCTCTTGCCACCTTCCTTCCTTCTACCTTTGGAGTGTTGTCCTGTTCTTTAAAGAGTAAATTTTAGAGATGTGATGAACACAGTGGGGCAGAGGTAAGGAGTGTTTATTTCCCAACAGACTGTGTGTTGTTCACCAAATGTTGCATATTAGTCTATCTTAATCCCCCTACAGTCTGTCGTTACTTACCCAAAAGAATTAGACTGTCCTAAAAACCAAAGGTAAAGATGTGTGAAATGGATGTAATTATGATCAAATTGCGTACTTACATCAGTGCCAATCTAATTCAACTGGCCATAAAGAAGCTGAAATAAACTCATAAAATTTACTGTTATCTGAGAATTCCTATCTCAGATATATCTTTTGGAAAAAAAACCTCTGCACATTAAAAGCAACTTGATGTATATGCATTTTAGTGCATTCCAATAAAAATATTTCAATTGATAATGGATGCCTATAATCAGAATTTTAAATTGGTCTAATCTCCTACATGAGTACAGAATCAGAGATATTTCACTTTTGAAAATAAAAATAGGCATTTAAATTTTTTATTTTTTTATAGATTAAATCAATATGTGATATATTTTAAGATAACATTGCAGAAAATAACAAAATACAGAACTTTTTTGAACCAGTCTAGGGTGATCTATTACTAGCTTAAGTTATCGCAGTAAGGACTATGTTACAAAATATTGAATTATTAAAATAAGCCTTTCTTGAAAAAGTTCAAGAAAGTTTTGAACATTAAAAAAAAAAAAAAAACAAGTTTAGAGTAAATAGTATTTTTAAAGGACCAAAATTTCAACTTATATCTTGACTCTGAAATTTTGGATATCTCATCTCGGAAACTGTATCCATTAATAACTAATGAAATGGGAAAGAACATTCATGGAAACCTAAGACAAGCTTTTATTTTTTATAAGTTTTACACTGTAAATTTTTTTTTGCATTTTTAAGAAAAGAAGATAATGATATTTTGTTTTTCCAAATATATTTAATGTACATGTGTAGCATGAGATTATTGTTGTGTATGTGTGTTTTAATAATACAATTTACTGAGCTATGGATTTTTCATTAAGAATTAAATGCTTATATTTTTTCTAGCTGGACAAGTGAATAACTTCAGGCCCATAAAAGTCTTTATACACAAGCCTGAGTTCTCCGTTTCCTACAAATACCAAGATATTAAAGGATTAGGCCAATGTCTTAGTATGTGACCTATTCTTTTTCTACTGAGAATGTGAGCTAACTTTTTATCCATATGAACTTTCCAAAACCAAAAATAAAAATACATCCACTCTAGCTTAAAATAAATAAAATCAAATTCATTAAATTTCAAACTTACATAAAAGGAGATGACTGTACAATGGAACTCCATTATTCAGTTTTGGCAATTATACAGATACACAGTTTGCTTAAACTAGTCTTATTTACTTTTCCAATTCCTTTAAATATTTCAAAGAGAAGCCCAAACATTCTGGCATTTGACCATGTGACTCCTACTTAACTTTAATACATCTCTAATCTATTTGAAATATATATATATGTATATATGTACACACACATCATATTTTACTCAAATAACATGCGCCTTCTACATTTGTTTGCCAACTGCTCTCTCCCCATGCGAGGTATTTTTGTAAGCATGTTATGCTAATCTTTTTACAGCAACATGTAAAATAAATTAGCATAGCAGCACTTATGAAAATACTTCATGGAAGGGAGCAGTTGGCAAACAAACGTACAAGGCAGGCGTTATTTGTGTAAAAATATGGTGTGTATATATACATATATAGTAAAATAAATAAAAAAGATTTTATACAACAACAATGCCATTATCACACTAACATTTAATTATTGGTAATCAAATTCACAAGACCTAAGCAGTCATACTCGGCATTAACAAGGAGAGAAAACTGAGCATGCTAACAGGGCAGCATCAAACGTGTTTCTTCAACCTCAGGTCTCAGGTCTCGTAGCGGTCTATACAATGGTCTAGGGGCTATCCCCTTTGTCCTTGCCCAAGTGTCAGCTAAGGTATGAGGGCACAAGAGCACACCATTTGGAGACGTCCTGGGTTACAAGCCATGTTTCAAAGGGTCCCAAATGGGGACATCCCAAGTTACAAAAGTCACTTCATTCAGGGAAGACGAAAGCTCTTTTTGCCCACAATGTATTTATGATTTGGAATCCCTGGGTGACGCAAATGGTTAGGTGCTTGATTACTAACCAAAAGGTTGGTGGTTTGAACCCACCCAGAGGCACCTTGGAAGAAAGACCTGGTGATCTACTTCCAAAAGATCAAAGTCATTGAAAATCTTATGGAGCACAATTCTACTCTGAAACATGTAGGATCAGAATCATGAGTCAGAATCAACTCTTTGGCAATTTTTTTTTTTTTTTTTTTAGTTCATTCCCAGTTCCATAAGACCAGATGCTGTCTACCGATCTCAGGGCCACTTTGATTTGAAGCAATGTTTACCAGGAACACAACTCTGACATTTCACTTTTACTGGACTTCCAGAAGAATAGACCTAGTAGCATCTGTACCAAGGCCAGTTTTTTATGTGGAAGGGGAAAAGGATTTGTTAACCTTTTACTCAGAGTACACCTCTAATAGTTAATACCTTTGGCATAGAAAAAGCAAGTCAATATATATTTGACCACTAGAATTTCAAACTGTTTAAGAGGTATTAATGTTCTCTCACTAATCTATTTGACTATATTTGAGGGGGAGGACAATTTGTTTTTATAGGCCCACAATGTCTTTTTTAACCTGGAGATCAGAAGACAAATTTACATCAAATAACGTTAAATGGTAGTGTATAACCAACAAGAAGAGAGCAATAAATCTAACATCGTATATAACATCAGTGTATCTGGGGTTTCATCAAATCAGAAGACACAATTATAGCCCAGTCAAGAAAGAACAATGTTATCCTTCTGGTATGGAGTATGAAAACTCTGATTGTAATTTCAACATTTGTACTCCAGGGCAGAGTTAAATCAGTGTGCAAATTTAGGCTTTAGGAATTACTCTGCAGGTACAGTATTAGCACTCCTGAAGTTAGCAGCGGAAGTTCCTACCTAGGTGCAGTAATGCCTCCATGGATTTCTTAGGACACTGTTGGTGCGCACATCATGAGTGGGGCTTTGGATATTCCACCAAGGTCTAGTTGTGCAATCCCAGAGTTTTGGCATGCTGCTGCTGCTGCCGCCACTGAAGCCCCTTTGGATGTCAGACTGCTGTGTAGTCTTTCTGATATGCTGTAGCACATAGCATATTTTCAGCTTTCCCTTGTCTATCCTCAGCCCTGCGGGGCTCTTAGGTACTTCTCAGTATAGAGCAGAGCCCACGTGGAATCAGAGTCAATGATCCAATCGCTTTGACTGCAGTCCTAGTCACAAACAAGGGGCTGCAGGCTTAAGTGCCCACGTTGGCCTCTCATTGAGACATCATTGCATGGTTTGGCCTGTAGCTACTATAATCTCCACAAATAGCATTTGGCTCATTTGCATCAATTCCCACCAATGGTTATATCACACCTGCCAGCCAAGCTTCAGTTGAGTTACTGGTCAGTTCAAAGTCACGGGTGGTGAGAGCAGTGGGCAGTATTTCTTGTCAGCACCAATTTGCCTCATTCCTGTCTTCTTTCAACATTCAAATTGGGAAGACATTTTGCTTGTCATATGTTGTAGAATTTTTCCATTAAATGTAGAGCAATTGGACTCCATCTCTCCCTCCCCCAGCCCAGGGATCAGTGTCTTATCATTATCAAACTCCCTATCTATTTTTCCTATTCATATGGCGCCTTGGCCAAATTTGGTCAAGTGTGTAAAAGTCTAGCCCACTGCTGACACTTCTCAATAAGATTTAGTCTGGATGGTTTTAGGCTTAACAAATTCACAAGGTCCAAATTGGCCATGCTTGGCAGTGGCTTCACTTGGAAGGACACAAGGACAGAAACACAGTGTGATAGCAACAGAAACCCTCACAGCAGGGTGGTAACAAGGGAGTTTCTTCAATGATGCCAAAAAACCCATTGCAGTAGAGCCGATTCTGACTCATAGTAACCCTATAGGACAGAATAGAACTGGCCCATAGGGTTTCCAAGGAGCTGCTGGTGGATTTAAAATGCTGACCTTTTGGTTAGCAGCCAAACGCTTAATCACTGTGCCACCAGGGCTCCCTTCGATGATAGTCCTCAGGAATTAAAGCTATATTCCAGGGGCTATTCTCTTTGCCCTCTGCCAAGTAACAATACAGGTGAAAGGGAACAAGTTCACATCAATGTTCACATCAATGGAAGTAAAATCTACCTGGCTTAGGAGTCCCAGGTTCCAATGTTCAAAATAGGAGACTATATATATATACTATATATATATAGTATATATGTTGTGTGTGTATATATATATATATATATATATATACACACCATAATTTAAATAATATATAAATGTTCTGTCTCTCAATTCTTACTCGATGGTAAATTCTAGAAATTCCAGAAAATGAAAATGTGAATAAAAGTTTACTTTTATTTTGGTCTCCATTTGTAAAGATAGTCATTTATTACATGACATGAGTAGAAATCATCATGACTCCTGTCTTTAATGACCAGAAGAACTGACATAAATACCAGGACTAAATTTGAACATCAGGGGAGGAGGAGCAGGATCTATGGGTTGAAGTAATTGGAAGGTGGATTTTTGACCACCAAGTTCCAAACAATTCCGTACTCACAGTCTCAAAAAAAAAAAAGGCAAAAACACCTGTTGCCATGGAGTCCATTTCTACTCACAGCTGACCCCATAGAATAGAGTAGAACTGCCCCATAGGGCTTCCAAGGCTGTAATCTTTATGGAAGCAGACTGCCACATCTTTCTCCCACAGAGTGGCTGGTGAGTTCCAACCGTCATTTTGGTTCACAGTGGAGCACTTAACCACTGCACCACCAAGGCTCCTTATAGTTCTAAGGGGTCATGAAAAGAAATACAACCAGTCACAAGGACAACCTCACTCTGGGAAGATTAAAGCTTCTCCCCAGGTAATCCTATTTCACTCATAGGCTTCCCAGTCCAGGTGCAAACTCTGTATCATAGGTCATTTTAGCATAAACAATGGAAATACCTGGAAAAATAGCTGACATTCGACCTTTAAGAGGTTTTCAGGGAAACAGAACTAGAAGCGCCTTAACCCAGGGTCAATTGCATTTTGTAAACTGTTCACACACACAAAAAAATTCTTTTATTAACTAAAACCTAGACCATAATTTTTTTTTTTTTTTTTTAGTTAATAAGGCAAACAAAACGAAGTTTCTTATAGCTAGCATTATAGGCTCTATAGACTGTTGGGGTCTCCCCAAGGACTGCTTTAACTTTGCTCCTACTTGTTCATTGGTAGCCCGCCATCTTACCAAGAAAGAGGTATTGAAAGCAGCCAGGGTTCTCCTGATGAGATGACACTGGATCTAGAGTCCAAGAGCACCCTCCCCAACCCTGAGCTTATTTTATAGTTATTGCAGAATTGGAATACCGCCATTCAAAATGGCCACTGATCACTGTCTCACTTGCCAACCCACACACTTAATAGAAACATTTGATTCTCCAATCTTTAGGAAGCAATGGAGAATTAGTAAGGTCAACTCTTGACTGGATTCTTGACAGTAAGGATAGTCTGGAATTTGCTGAGGTTATGTATTTCACATATGTATTTCTCCTATATTATTAAAGTAATATTTAAATAAATAGTAAATTGAATGTCAAATTAAACCCAGGATCCACAGAGCCACAGATCCTACCATAGGTAAAATGTGTAAGTAAAAGTTTAATATTTGATTTTGTTGATTGATTCCTGCCTTATTTTAATAAACACAGAAGTCATTTATAGAAGAAAATCTTTACACAGTATTTTACTTTGTAACTGAGTTCTATCTTCTCTGGCTTGATTACTTCAAGGAAAAAATGGGCGTCTGGATTACCAGGTGAACCAGATCAGAAGAAGAGTTACTTCATGTGTAGCAAAAATAAGAGTATAAATATTTGGAGGAAAGTTAGATATGCAATTACTAAGAGAACTACAGAATATGAGCAATATATTTTTTAAAAAGTTCTAGAGGCTTTTACTAATTTCATGATTTTTTTAGATGCACTGTACTTTGTCCTGAAATTCTGCTAAATCGCATCATTTGAACACTTGCTGGTTCCAGTTAAGTGTAACTGTGAGCTGTGCTAGCTGCTTTTCCTCAAGAAATTTCAAGAATCACATTTTATCTGAATATAACATTGTGAGCTACAAAGGGCAATGATGACCATATAAAGGTACACGTTTTGATTTTTAAAAATATGGGTTGTTCTTTACATCGATAAAAAAAGAAATAACAATTATTTTTAATTGCAAGACACAAGAATCCATTAAGAATTTCTCAAATATCACACTCTGATTTTTTCCCTCCTTCGTCTTCCCCATGTAAGTTATAATCTCTTTTCTTTGAAAGTGTAATTGCACTTTGTGAAAATTTTAAAAAAACACAAACACACATGACTGTAAAAAATATTAATATAATTATCATTTTTTTCTGTTACTAATACAGATACGTTTGAGAGCAAAACACCAATATTTTCCATTACTATGGCACTTAGTATGTAGCCAATTACATTTGTAGGTTTTCAAAGTTCTGGCCAAGTTAAATTAGGGACGTTTTGGATTATTCCATTTAGTTGGTCTGTAATATATGTCTATTATTTCATGCTTCTTTTCATTGCCTTTGAAATATGAACTGGTTAGTAAGCATCAAAATACATTTTAACTCTGCCTTCCACTAAGTTATACAATTCAAATTAAATCAGCTACATTATTCTCATCCTGTGTCTCCATATTTTAGGAGTTGAATGAAAAGTTTCTTTGCATTCCTCTTTCCCCCTCTAATGTAAACTACAAACCTAACCCGATCTCATTCTACAGATTAAGAATCTGAGAACTAGAGGTTTGATAACTTTCTAAAGACCATGCAGTTAGTTAACAAAACTGGTTTATACTCTTTCATTTTTTTCTCATATTTCCTAGAGTAATTAATGCCATTTTAATTATAATTCTTGCTACATAAATGTGTCAACTGATTACTAGAATGATTTCTATTTTTAAATAATTAAGATTATTTAGCTGATTTTTATTATATTTTTCTGTTATGTGTGTCATAGTATAATGAGATTAAGAGGGAAAAACAAAACTCTCACTAAAGATGCATTTATTTGGTGCAGTGTGATGGATTGCTTTTGCGTGGCCTTTCTAGCCACGGTCTTGTAACTCCCACCCAGGTAATTGGGTGGGACTGTGCAAATAAGGCAGTCGTGGCCCACCAAGAGGATTGGTCAGTTTTGCCTTAAAAGAGAGCCAATTCCAGAGCAGAGAGAGGATCCTGCCACCACCAGGGAAGGATAGCCAGGAGCAGAGAGCGCATCCTTTGGACCCGGAATCCCTGCGTTGAGAAGCTCCAGGACCCAGGACACAGCGAACTGTAACTCTGAAGATGGCAAGGAAAGGTGGCAGGGGAGACCAGCAGGAGACCTCGCAGTAAGCTTCCCAGACCACAGAGCGAGAAAGCTGAATGTCTTTGGGCCAATGCTTACTGGCGGAGTGGTGTGCCTCTGGGCACTTACTGGCAGGGGCTAAAACAGCCTTGTAATACTTGCCCGAGCAGGGCAGAGGCCTCCATCAAGAGAGTGGTATGTTTGCAAGCACAGCTGAAAAGATGCCGTCTTGCTGGAAGAACTATGTCTTGAGTGTTCCTGAGCCTGAATTGTAAACTGCTACTTCCCTAACTCTGCGAGTTCTGTGTGGCCATTGCAATGAATTATTGAACGCAGCAGAGAAGTACAGAATACTGTAGAAGGGACAGCTAGTGTCAGAATTGGTAAAAATGTCAGAAAGAGGGGACATGTCTGACCTCTGCCTCATAGAAATCAGCCTTGGGCTGTTTACCCTGATTCTTCTTCTCTCGCATGAAGTTACAGGAGGTCAGATACCACCCCCACGTCATTTTTATGGTTGGAAAGAGCATCAAGCTTAAATCCCAACTAGTTATTAAAAAAAAAAAGATTACTGTTGACTTGATTCTGACTCACAGATGACCCATGTTTTACAGAATAGAACTGTTCCATAGGGTTTTATTGGCTGTAATCAGATCACCAGGCCTTTCTTCCCTGGCACCACTGGTGCATTCAAACCACTCACCTTTAGGTTAGCATTCCAGTGCAAATCATTTACATTAATGTTAATCTTACACTTTTTAAATTTTAAAAATTTTTCCCTCCAAATGAATTCTAAAATTTAGTGTTAATGACTAAAATAATGATGGCTCAACATGTTTACTGCTTTTATATAAACATTCACTGATACAATCAGGTTATTTAAAATACCTATACTCCATCTTTTTTTTTTTTTTTTACCCCGGAACAAATGGAAGCTTCCTTAGCATATCCCACTGCATAAGTCACATTGTATTGCTTTAACCAACTGTTGCTCCTTATGTAAAACCAAAAGGCAGCTTTTAGGCAATTACTTTTCACATCATGCCAGGCTAAAACTTTACCAGTGCAGGTGGGTTCTTAAAGGCCAAAATCAGATACCGATAAAGTAAAGGAAGGGGAAGAAAGAACATTCATAGCATACAGTAGATTTTTTTTTTTTTAATCGGAGTACAGGGTTTATTTGTATCATTTTTCTCCCTGAATAAAGGTGTTTTGTTTTCCCTATGTAGAAGTGTTGTCAATTGTCTTCCATTTTATTTATAAGTAATCATAAACCTGATTTGGATAAATGAACATAAAATATTACTAGATAAATGTTTATAATTAGGGTGTGATATGTAGGCAGATAGATAGATACATACATACATAATACAGATATAACTAAATTCATCCTGGAAACTACGTATACAATGACAGCATTTTCCATAACAAACACACTGAGAACTTGGCAAGTTTGTTCTTAATTTGGAGACCAGCTCCATCGACTGTTGTTGGCTAAGCTAGAGGTCTCACCCAAGTGGAAACAAGGTGCTAGTCTTGACACCATGTCTGTTTTTCAAGGTACAGCTGTTGAGCCATGACTTTGTTATTCATTTTGTAAGTTTCAGGGTAGTTACAGCACTTTGTGGTGAGGATAATGCTTGTAGGAAAAAAGTACAAGTTATCTATTCCTTATATTTTTTAAGGTGGGTTGCTCTTATCAAAATTATTCTCCGCTTGTTTGTTAACATCACTAAGATAAAGTGCAGGTCACTTCCTTTATAAATGAATGCTCCTCCAATAAAAACATATTTTAACATGTTTAATGGAAAATTAAAATATCTGAAGAAATTTTATTCCCCAGCCTTTTTGAGGAAATATATTTAAAGCAGTGTATTGTGTTTCTTTAAGTAATGACCCCATTTTGACATTACAAGGAGCATATCTGTGAAGAATGTAAGTATTCTCTGTTCAGTGACTAGTGTTAATAAAATGTAAATACAAGCTTATCTAAATGCACTGATTAGCATAAATATGGTTCTCTGTAGTATGCATTGGAGGAAAAATAAACATATAAAGAAGTAAATTTACATTGATTGACTCAGAGGTACCTCTTGTAATGTGATAACAATTCAAGACCCTTTCCCCTATAATTCAAGTGTTCAGAATGTTCTTAGGTGCAATCCAATTAATGTAATGCACATGACATTTTAGATTCATTTCAAAATGGCAGTGCATATTATTGAACTGCCACTAAAACAATCAGCCTCAAATTCTTAGAATGTTCTTTTCTGGGGTTTTCTGAAAAGATTTAATTTTTCTGGATTCTTAGCCATTAAATTCCCTTTCCCAAATTATGGAACAGTAAAAATGCAACAAAGAGGTTAAAAATAAAAGCTAGTATATGTTCATGCAGATGACTGATATTTTCATTCTCCAATGCGAGTCAGGAAACCCAGGAGGTTATAAGTAAATATTTACCTCTGCTGAGTAAAATGTGAGCCAAAGATTAGGCTCTGCCAAAGATTAGAGACAAAGAAGCATGTTACGGATAATTTGCATGCACTCATTCAATCTGCAAATTTAGATCCTGGAAATGAGACAAATCGACGTCAACAAAGTTTGGTTGTATATTTTAGCTGGAATGCGCAAAACCCTGGCAATGTGTCTTAACTCTGAATAAACAGCATTATCTCCAAAGGTATCACAGCAATTCCATTCCTCCTCCCTCCATTTCTTTCTTCCTTCCCTTATATGTTTGCTCCTTCCTTCCTCCTTCTAATTCATTTCCTCTCTCTCTCTCTCATCAACTGGGACAGATTAACCAATAAGCAAGGTATGCCTGGGCTTACTTGTGCTTATTTACTAATCTTTAGTGCACAGTTTCACCTGTGTGGTAAAAAAAAAAGGTAAAATTGTGCATTACAGATAAGTAAGTAAGCACAAGTAAGCCTGTGTGTGCCTTGATTACTGGTTAGTCAGCCTCTGCTTGTCAAAGAAGGAAATCCTGTACTCTGTTAGGAGTAAAAGAAAAAAAGCTTATTAAGGAATAATAACAGCTGTCTCTATTGAGTTAGAGATTTTTATGCATAGAGAACAAAGGAAAGGTAGAGGGTTAATGATTGATTCAGCTTCAGCTTTGGAGTTCTTTGAAATGTAAAGGTTGGCCATTTGGGTATGGAGGAGTGAGTTTTACTCCCTAGGTGAGTGGAACCAGCAGATTTGGTTATACATATTCTTCCTAGAAACAAATTGTTTACATCCTGACACATTCTTCCCAGGAACAAATTGTTTAAATCCTGGTCCTTTGCTTCCTGGAAATCCATGTTGATCCTGCCATTCCTGCCCTGAGATGAGTGTCTCCACGTTTGAAAATTTCCATCTTCATATTTCCTGCTTATGATCATGCCTCTGCTAGGGGGCACTGATCACCCACAATGGAGTAGCCTTTCTTCTGCAAGGACTTTGTTTCTTGAGGAGCTTTGGTTAATAAAAATTATTTTCTTCATCTTGTCAAGCTAATAGGCCTCATCTTCAGGGTGAGTAGGTTTTATGGGGAACATCTTGACAGATAAGACCACATTTGAGGAACATTTCTTAGTCAAGACAGAATGATAGCGATCAAGATGAAACATGCCCAGGGAGACAAAAGGAAGGTGATTACACAACACAATCATCGGTGAAAGCCAGTGAAATAAGCATCATTTTATGTTTATTGAAGTGCAGCATTTCATGGGTAAAATGCATTGAACCAAAGCAAAACATCAGTTCATAATCACAATAATAGAAACAATGAAGGATATAAAGTTTCCAAAATAATAAAAAAAAAATTTTCACTATCCATCACAACAGGAAAACCAATTACTTATAATATCAGTTAAAGAAGGAACAGGATTATTAAGGATGAGATATTACATTTTGCATATGATTGACATAGAGTGTAATATTGGCACTATCGTCAGGAATATAAACACAGTAGAGGGTCAGTGAAAAAGAGAAAGACCCTCAATGAGATGGATTAACACAGTGGCTGCAGCAATGGACTCAAGCAGAACAACAATTATGAGGCTGGCGCAGGACCAGGCAGTGTTTCGTTCTGTTGTGCATAGGGTCACTAACAGTCAGAACAACTCAACAACACCTAACAACAACAACATAGACACAGCAATCAGATTTTATCATGGCACAAGTACCTCCTTGGGCTGCAGTGAGAATGTCAAGGGCCATTCTATTTTGGAGTACTACTTTTCTCATCATTGCTATTTTGGTATTGATCTCTTTTTTTATCGGTATTGATCTCTTGAAGCCCATGGTCACTGTCATTTAGGGCAGTTTATATATACTTGGTTAATATTTCTATATGTGCCATAACATCTTCAAATCCTGTCTGAGGTATGAATATAGCTGTTAAATGATCAAGCTAATTAAACACTGATTGAGGACATCAAACTCTTATTATGGGTACATTAGCTGGTAAAGGAAGTTTAGTTAAAATACATTCTTGAGTCCATCTCAGGCCCAGAGTGCATCTTGTAATACACCCTGGCAGTAGCCAGGCCCGAAGGTTGGTTCCACATAGCCAAAATGTGCCTTTAGGGGCTATCCAATAGATACTTGAGCATCGTAGCCAGTTGGTGGCAAACCAATAAGTATATTGTAAGGTGATAACTGATGCACATTCAGACATTGGATGCCATCCCATAGGTCTTGTGACGGCTGGGTTATTCATATGGGTGTGGTTAGATTATTCCCAGCAAAAGGGAACAACCTGACTTGACATCCCTGCTTGGGGTGTTAACCATATGAATCCATCCCACAGTTGTTGATATAGACCTACAATACAAAGAGTACTGCTTGTAAGTTTGGAAGATTATGTAGCTAGGTCTTCTTGGGCAGCTTTATTTAGCAAAGTAAGGGTTTTGTTAAGACTAAAGTTTAAGTTATGGCCTGGAATTTGTTCAGATCTGAAAAAAAGATGATTTACCAATGGAAAATCGAGTAATAGTGATTTCTTGTAGTAATGAACTATTTCCCTGTTGTTCTTGTATCCATAGATGAAAAGCAACCCAATCAGATACCTGTAGTGCAGAGATCCACCAGGGAAGGTCAGACTGGCTTGAGGTTGGGAAGGCAACACATAGCCAACAATTAGACCTCTTAAAATGATGAGCATAAGCATCTGCCCAATCTAGGAAAACATTAGTAGAGGCATGACTACAGCAAAGGTAAAAAGAAAAAAAAACATAAAGAGGTGCATTTTCAGTCCTGGTCCAGGGTCTTGGGTCAGACGTCTGCCTCAGATATCATCTGCTTCTCACCATAAGGAAAATTAAATGTAACCTTCAATTCCCTGATGGGTTGTGTCATGGATTGAATTATGCCCCCCCAAAAAATGTGTGGGTCATGATACCCAGCATTGTATGATTATACCTTTTATAATCTGATATGATTTCCTTATGTGTTGTAAACTCTATCACTATGATGAGGTTATATGTGATTTCCTTATGTGTCATAAATTCAATCACTATGATCTAATGTGATGGATTAGCGGCAGTTATACTGATGAGGTTTACAAGATTAGATAGTGTCTTAAGCCAATATATTTTGAAATATAAAAGAGAGAAGCAAGCAGAGACACAGGGGAACCCAATACCACCAAGAAAGCAGTGCTGGGAGTAGAGTGCGTCCTTTTGACCTGAGGTTCCTGCGCTGAGATGCTCCCAGATGAAAGGAAGACTGATGCATCACAACGACCTTCCTCTGGAGCCAACAGAGAGAGACAGCCTTCTCCTGGAGCTGATCCCCTGAATTTGAACTTGTAGCCTACTGGACTATGAGAAAATCAATTTATCTTTGTTAAAACCATCCACTTGTGGTATTTCTGTTAGAGCAACACTAGATGACTAAGACAGGTTGGCTAGTCCAAAGAGGAGTCTTAGCCTTTTTTAACTGTGACAAATGGATCCAAGGTTTTATTCCCTTTAATTTGACTGCACATGGATTGGTAAGGAAAGCTAAGGATACTCCCTTCCAATGAGGTTCTAGTGAGTCTTTTATGTGATGACTCTTCCAATATACATATTGTCCTTTGATAAATGGGAAAAACTTGACACAGTTCTTGGCTGATATCTGTCTTAGGCTGGGTTCTCTAGAGAAGCAAAACAAATAAAGCATATAAATATATATAGAGAGAGATGTATATCAAGGAAACGGCTCATGTGATTGTAGAAGCTGGAACATCCCAAGTCCATGGATCAGGATAGAGGCTTCTCCTGATTCACATAGCTGCAGAGGCTGGCGAACCCAAGATTGGTAGGTTGGAGAGCAGGGCTCTTGCTCACAGGCTGTAGAGATCAATGAATCTCAAGACTGGCAGGTAAGCTGCTAGCTCAAGTCCCAAGAACCAGAGGTCAGATGAACAGGAGGTGGCTGCAGGACCCAGAGCAGGCAAAAGCCAGAACATCCACTTATATTTGGATGCAGGCCACGTGTCCAAGGAAACTCCCCTTCAACTGACTGGCTATTCACAGCAGATCCCATCATGGGGGTGATCGCATATAAACACCTAGAATCATGGCCCAACCAAGTTAACACACAATCTTAACCATCGCAATGTCTTAGCTATTTAGTGCTTCTATAACAGAAATACCACAAGTGGATGACTTTAACAAAGAGAAATTTATTCTCTCACAGTCTAAAGGTTAAAAATTTGAATTCAGAACCCCAGTTCCAGGGAAAGTCTTTCTCTTTCTTTCGGTTCTGGGGGAAAGTCCTTGTCATCAATCTTCCCCTGGTCTAGGAACTTCTCAGTGCAGGGACCCTAGATCCAAAGGACATACTTTGCTCCTGGTGCTTCTTTCTTGGTGGTATAAAGTCCCTATCCTCTTTGCTCGATTCTCTCTTTTATATCTCAAAAGAGATTGACTCAAAATGCAATCTAATGCTGTAGATTGAGTCCTGTCTCATTAATTTAACTGCCTTTAATCCTGCCTCATCAACATCATAGAAGTTAGGATTTACAACACATAAGATAATCACATCAGATGAGAAAATGGTGGACAACCACACAATACTGGGAATCATGTTCTAGCCAAGTTGACACATATTTTGGGGGGCACAATTCAATGCATAACATTCCACCCTTTTGCCCCTCCAAATTTATATTCTTGCTACATGTAAAACATTTACTCCATCGTATCATAGCAAAAAGTCTTAAATCAACTCTAAGTCCAAAATGTCATCTTCTGCAAAATCCCTCTTCATCTGTGAAATCTGTAATACAAGTTATCTGCTTCCAAAGTACAGTGATGGAACGGTCACCAGGTAGATATTTCCATTCCAAATGGGAGAAATTGGTGGGAAAGCAGGGATAAGAAATACCAAGCAAGTCAGCAGAGTACATTACATTAGCTCTTAATGCTTGAAAATAATCCTCTGTTCTCTGAGACCATTTAGGCAATGGTACTGTCCTCCAGACTCTGGGTGTTGACCACACTCTCCAGATTCTGGGCAGAGGCCCCTCAGCCCTGGGCTTCAGCTCTGCCTTCCGATCCCACTGAGACACCAACTCTGCTTCTTCAGCTTTGGGCGGCCCCATTCTCCTAGTTCATCTGAGTGGTGACTCCATCCCTTCATCCTTACTAAGCCCCATTCTTTTGCTCCTTGGGCATTACAGCCCCACACCCTCAGCTTTGGGCAGTGGATCTAGCCCCATCTTGCTGGCACTCATAAATGGCAACCCCACACTCTGGAGCTTAGTTGGTGAAGATCTAACTTTTTGAAACTTAGAAGGCTGTGGCCCCACCCTTTAAAACCCCAGAGGCTATGGCTCCACCCTTTGAGACCCCAGAGGTCGTTGCCCTACCCTTTGAGATTGAGGCAGCTCTGCTTCCTGTGTTCCTTGTCTCTTCAGCTTCTGCTTCTTGGTTCTTCGCTCTTGGCACCTTGGGCTTCTTGGAACGGCTTGGCATCTGCCCTGCTCAGGCAAGTGTTCCAAAGATCTTTAGCTCTACAGATAAGTGCCTGGAGGTACCCCACTCCACCAGTAAACCTCATCTAGAAGGCATCAACTCTCTTGCTCTATGAGTTGACAAGCCTAGTTCCACCAGTAAGAGTCCAGAGGCACCCCACTCTTCCACGAAAGGCTCTCAGCTCTCTCACTCCGGTGGTTGGCTCCCGTGAAGTCTTATGCCAGTATCCTGGTTCTGCTGCTGCCATTCCTCTACTGCTGCTTCTCATCAATCTATACCCTCTCCAGTGTTACATCTCACCTCACTTCCTTCTAAGTCCTCACCAGAATTGTCTTTGAGGTCCATAATTCCACCAACAGTCTTTTCAAAGCAATCTAGTCTTTTTAAAACTCTTCCAGCCTCCACCCATTACTCAATTCCAAAACCTCTTCCACATTATAGGTGTCTGTTAGAGCAGTACCCCACTCTTCTGGTAGCAAATTCCGTCTTAGCTCTCTGGTGCTGTTATAACAGAAATACCACTAGTGGAAGGCTTTAACAAACAGACTGTGCTCTCACAGTCTAGGAGGCTACAGGTCCAAATTCAGCATGCCAGCTCCAGGGGAGGGCTTTCCCTCTCTTTTGGCTCTGAGAGAAGGTCCTTGTCTTCAATCTTCCCCTGGTCTAGGAGCTTCTCAGTGCAGGGACCCTGAGTCCAAAGGATGCACTCTGCACCTAACACTTCTTTCTTGGTAATATGAAGTCCCTATCCTCTCTGCTCCATTCTCTCTTGTCTATGTCAAAAGAGATTGACTCAAGATGCAACCTAATCCTGTAGATTGAGTCCTGCCTCATTAATTCAACTGCCTCTAATCTTGTCTCATTAAATCATAGAGGTTAAGATTTACAACACATAAGTTAATCACATGAGATGACAAAATGGACAACCACGCAATACTGGGAATCCTGTTCTGGCCAAGTTGACACATATTTTTGGGGGACACAATTAAATCCATAAGAGATGATTTGACCAGTGAAATGAGTTCTTGACCATTGCGAATAGTTTTTGACTTGCCACCCCCCTCCCTGACGTAAGTATGATGTTTTCAAGAAATTTCTTTACTACAAAGGCTGCAGTAGCATAATGGCAGGGAAAGACTTCTATCCAATGTAAAAATCTATGAATCATTACTAATATATATTTATAACCATTTGAGGGTGGAAGCTGAATAAAATCTAGCTGCCACTCAAGCATAGTTGCAGAAGGTAAAGAGTATTGTCCAGGTAAGACTTTAAAGTGTTTTCTAGGACTGGAGCAAGGGCACATAGGGCAATGGGTGGCAACATGTTTGGCAGCCTCGAAAAATTTTACCCAACGATTTTTTTTTTTTAAGGTATCAATCATTTTATCTCATCCCATGTGGGAACCTCCATGTAAGGCTTGCATAATAGGGACACGCAGGAAATCGGGTAAGACATTTTTCTTATTAGGCCCAGTCCACAACTTAGTGGCAGGATCTTGGTAATAGCCTGCCTTTTCCCATCCCTTAATTTCATCTGTTTGGGCTAATTGTTAATGTTTTAAAAGTTTCTCTAAAGTTAATTCATAAAGTTTGGAGTTATCAATAGACAAATTTGGGGAGTGCCTTTATCATAAGTGCAGAAATAACTTGAGAAGCCGCTTGTTTAGCTGCCATATCAGCAAGATTATTTCCTCTAATTTCTTCACTTTGGGATACTCCTTTTGGTTGATGAGGTTGTATTTTTATCACAGCAATTTCAGAGTGGAGTAATACAGTATCTAGAAGCTCCACTACTAAAGTTTTATTTTTATGAAATTCTCAAAAGAAGTTAAACATCCTCTTTGTTTCTATAACATGCCAAACTTATGTACAATCCCAAAACAATACCTAGTCCCCGTAAAAATAGTAAGAGGTTTTCCTGAAGTAATTCTACAAGCTCTAGGGAGGGAAATTAATGGGAAAAACTTGGCACAGTTCTTGGATAACTTGATGAGTGAAATAAATTCTCCAATCACTACAAAGAGTTTTTGGTGCTCCCCAGGTGGGTATGATGTTTTCAAGAAGTTTCTTTGCTACAAAAGCTGCAGTAGCATGACATTAGGGAAAGGCTTCTATCCAATTTGAAAATCTACAAATCATTACTAATATACTACTAATATAACTATTTGAGGCTGTTGGGCTTATTGGTCTAAAGTGGCTTCAGGGAAAGCCTGACTTTCAAGGACTTCAGTAGAAGTTGTAACAGTGTATCTAGCTTGATACTGAGGCCTAGTAGGATTAGGTTTTAAATAGGAACCATCCACAAACAAAACTAAATCAGGATTTTTAAGTCTTTCTGAGGGGTTAAAAGTTGCTCAGTCATGTCTAGACAACGGTATGTAGGACAGTTGTTCCCATTAGTTGCAGGAAGAAGAGTAGCTGGATTTAAACAGACCACAGAATGCAGTCTAATGCTAGATACAGCCAGAAGGAGAACTTCATAGGAGATGAGCTTGCTGGCAGAAAGATGTTTTGTCAAGGGAGAGTTAAGTAAGGCAGACACAGCATGGGGCACATAGATATCTAAAAAGTTTCCCAGCACCATGTCTGTGATTTCCACTAGTTTGGCAGTTGCAGCCACAACCCTAACATAGAGAGGGTATCCCCTGGCTACAGGGTCAAGTTGTAGGTTATAATAACCTATACATCTTTGTTATCCACCATGTTTTTGAGTTATACACCTAAAGCATTCCCAGATATTTCATGTACAAATAAGGAAAAATTAGGTAGTAATTAGGAAAACCTAGAATGGGTGTGTCTTAGTCATCTGGTGCTGCTATATCAGAAATACACAAGCGGATGACTTTAACAAAGAGAAGTTTATTTCTTCACAGTAAACTAGGCTAAAAGTCCAAATTCAGGGCATCAGCTCCCAGGGAAGTCTTTCTCTCTCTGTCAGCCTTCTTCTCATCAGTGTTCCCCCAGACTAGGAGCTTCTCCACTCAGGGACCCCAGGTCCAAAGGACGTGCTCTGCTCCTGGCAAGGCTTTCTTGGTGGTGAGGCCCCCCCCCCGTCTCTCTGCTCCCTTCTCTCTTTTATATCTCAAGAGATTGCCTCAAAACACAATCCAATCTTGTAAACTGAGTCCTGCCTTACTAATCCAACTGCCACCCATCCTCCATCATTAACATCATAGAGGCAGGACTTACAACATGTAGGAAAATCACACAATACGAGGAATCATCGCCCAGCCAAATTGATACACACATTTTTTGGGGACATAATTCAATCCATGACAGGGTGTATTCATTATAGCCCCTTTTATTTGAACTATTGTCTCTCTCTCTTCTAGTGCATTTTGGAATGAATCTGGCTGAAAAGCTTTTAAATATTTTTTATAAAAGTTGAGCAAACAAAGAAAATTGGGAATCCAGGTTTGATAACAGCTGTTTCTTTGTTTTGGGTATAGGAAAGTAAAGTATAGTTTCTTTCCATTTAGGATCAATAGAGATGCCTTCTGCAAAAACTGGTGGCCCAAATATTTAACAGAAGGCTGAACTAATTGTAATTTTTCTTTGGAAACCTTATGTCTACCAGCATCCTGATGTTTAAATAAAGCTGTATTATTGTAAAGATAGGTCTGCTGGACGGTTGAGAAAACTAGCAAATCATCAACGTATTGCAGCAATATGGATTTTGTTTGTAAACTATAATAGCTGCAAATTCACGTGCAGAATCTGAGAAAAATAGATGGGAGATCCAGTAAAACCTTGGAGCATCACTGTCCAGGTAAATTGTTGATTTTCGCAGATAAAAAGCAAACAAATATCGACTTTCTGAATGTACAGGAATACTGAAAATGGTGCTGCAAAGATCCACAACTGTAAAATGAGTTGCATCTGAAGGAACATTGGAAAGAAATAAATGAGAATTAGGGACTACTGGGAATCTAAGAAGAACAATATGGTTTATCGCACACAAATCTTGACCAAATCTCCAGCCCCTATTTTTTTTATCTGAAAGAACAGGACTATTACAAGGACTGGTACAAGGGACAGGAGTCCAAGATGGTGGATCCGTGCTGCGTTAGTTGATGGGGGACAGCTGCATGTATCTCTCCTCACTTTCTGTTCTCTGTCAGTTTCTTATTCCATTTGGTGCTTGGCTGAGTTCTTTAGCTCTTCATTTGATGCTTAGGGTTTCAGGATTGACATTTGTCTCTGTTTGACCTAGATTTTCTGATCTTTGCTGTGGAGGGATGGCATGATTCTTCTGTCTATAGTGCCATGTTGCCTGGAAGTCTCTAGAAAGGAAATGTTGTATGATGGGAGCTAGTCCTTCTTTTGCTTTCCGTTTGAGTCGATACTGGAGATTTTTGGCAGAGGTATAGATAAATCTATTTGAATTTTGATTGACTCAGCTGACAAAACTCAACTTACATTTGTAGATGTGTTGACCCATAAGGTTTCAGGAACTAAGGAAAAGATGACAGAAGGGAAATGACTAGGCTGAGTTAAATTTTGATGATGCATGACTTCTTCCTAAATATTATTTAATTTAGAACCTATTTGTGTTGACTTAGGGATATCAGGCAGATGCAATAATATTTCCCATTTCATTAAATTGTAAATGGAAATTCCATTTGGATAAAAGATCTCTCCCAGTAGATTTACAATGGTATCAGAATTGAGCAAAAAAGGGTATAAATCTTCAGTATGACCAAGAGATACCTGAACTGGTTGGGAATGAATCAATGTTTGTTCCTGATTGGTGACCCTCACTACTTTTGAGGTTTTGGTACTCTGGAACAGGGGCTTTTGTAAACAGATGGGATTAATAGCATATAGGGTAGATCCAGTATCAATTAAAAATTGGCAAGTTTCTCCATTAATATATAGTTTCTTCTTGTGGATTAAGGTCTATCACAGGAAAAAACTTAGGGATAGCCTCTAGCAATATTTTTATTCATGGCTGGAGAGTCTTCCAACAGCTCAGTGGCTGTTTTATCAATATTTAAGGCTAAACTATCCTTGGGGATCTTTTCATTCTGCCTGTTCTAGATGTAATTGGGCTTCCTCTGGGCCAGTAATCATATGAACAAGATGATATTAATCAGGGAGCCCAAGCTGGTAGACTTCAATAAGGATTTTAAATTCTTCAGAAAAATTGTAAAGGTCCTCATGGAGTTTGGGAAAATCTTTCACGATGCTACATAATTTTGGGCGTGTACATGGGACAAAAGTGATATGAGAGGAAACTTTGGCATCGCTCCTGGGGAGAATTTTAAAGAGCATTTCAGGCAAAGTTTATTTGTGTTTTTTTTTTTTTTTAGGGAAAAGGGCAAGTTCAGCCAAAATGTTATCAGAGGAGTAGGAAGGCAAAGAAGAATATAAAGAGGTAGCTTCCAGCAAGGGAGCAGAAGAAGTGAGAGCTGAAATTTGACTTTGTAATTCTTTATTCTGTTTAGTTAATTTGGAATCAGTGTCCTCAGGGAAGCAATTTTGCTGTCTGGATGTCTGTTAGAGGCCTCAACGTGCCAATCAAAATAGGCATCCCACTGGGACTGTTTAATCTGGAAACCTTGGTTCTCTAACTTACTGTGCAGAAAAGTTAACTTAGAGAGATCAAAAGAACTAGCCACTGATGTTCCAAGCTGTCTCAAGTGAGATTATGCCAGACAGACAAGAACATGCACTGTAAGGGACCATAATGTTTGTTCATGGAGAGATCAGGAGTCCAGAAGGTGTCTCCAAATCTCCTTTAGACACAGCATTCCCATTTTATAATGACAATTACAACAAAATTTACTTGCAAGAACCAAAACAAATCTACAATATAACTTGAAGAGCTATCAACAAAAGGGACCAGAGCTCAGATGCAAGAATTTTTGTACCTTAAATGATTCCCAAGACTTTGTGGAGGTGGAGAGCCAAAAATAGCTCAGCAGCTACCATGCCTGTGTCTGGAGATCATCAAAGATAATGCAAGTTTGAAATCCTGTTTCTGACAGCAGAAATGCCAAAGAAGAAAATCCTGTAATTCTGTTATGAGTGAAAGAAAAGGAGTTTTATAGATCAAGCTGGGCAGCGCTAAGTAAAAATACAAACCACTCCACTGTCTCTATCGAGTTAGACATTTTTACATATAGAGAACAAAGAAAAGGTACTGGGTTAATAATTGATTCAGCTTCAGCTTTGGAGTTCTTTGAAATGTAAAATTTGGCTACTCCCTGGTGAGTGGTGCCAGCCGATTTGGTTATACACATTCTTCCTAGGAACAAATTGTTTACATCCTGACACATTCTTCCCAGGAACAAATTGCTTACATCCTGATCTTTTGCTTCCTGGGAGTGCATGTTGATCCCACCATTCCTGTCCTGAGATGAGTGCCTCCATGTTTGAAAATTTCTATCTGCACTGTCGTCCCTCCCCCTCCTTCTTTCTATTCCTCCCTCCCTTCCTCTCTCTTTGTCTCTTTTCTATGCTAGAGAAACCTTTAAACTTATTCATTAGAGTATTAGACAATGAGGTAGTCTACACTGAGGTTTAATATCTTTACTATCAAGCCTCAGTAGGTTAACCAGTTTGTGTTTTGTTTTTCCTTGATCTCTTTATAGGTCCAATGCAGGCTGGGTGGATCTTTGCTCCACATAGTCACCCAAGGATCATCCAACAGAGGAACCACCATTTGGAATGTTGCAAATTCCCACAGGAAGGGGGAAAACAAGTGGGAGGACAGAGCATTAGCTCTTAAATTCCAGAACCCGGAGACAACACCTCACTTCCACTTATATAATGCTGGCCCCTACTCCCATTACATTAAGCATTTTGTATGCCATATTTTATGTAATCCTAACACTAATTTTATGAGTCTCTTTATTTGTGCTATGTTTTGTTATTTTTTTTTATTAAATTGCAAGTGTATTGCATTGTCATTACAGAGTGTAATGTATAATTTGGATTTTTAATATTTATTGAGATTGTTTTGTGGCCTTGTGCATGGTCAGATTTTCTAAAAATTTTAAAACCTATGTGCATTCTCTAATTCTTGAGAGAGGGCTCTATTGGAGTCTTTGAAGCTCAAGCTTCATGATTGTGTGGTTTACATTTTCTTACTGGTGAGTTATTATCTCTCACTCTGACTAAAAGTATTCTATTTTCTACTCTGACTCACAATGTATTTCATCTCCCATTTTGATTCCAAGTGTTCAATATTTTTTAGGACCCTCACTCAGACCTCTATGTACTCTAAAACGTACTCCTCTTAAAATTATTTGATGTTGGAGGTATTTTCTTTGTTGTACAACTGATGAAACCGAGATTCAGAGAAGCTAAATGTGTTACTTAACCTAAACAATTAGAAAGATTTGAAAAGAGATCTATTTAACTTCAAACCTCTGCATTCATAATACATAAAAATTAATAAATCTGACAAGATGCTATTTACTAAATTTCCCTAAAATTACAAACTTAGCAGGAAATTAACATTGATTTTTCTTTAATAACATTTTAATATATGTCTCAATTTGAGTATGTATGTTTCCCTTAGCCAATTTAACTTCAACATTCATTTTTTTAAAAATTCAGTAATAAACATGATTGAATTTATTATAGTATATGAATTGTCATAAAACATGCAAGCCAGTCAAATTAATGTGACAAGGATACAAAAGAGACTAACAAATAAAATCAAAATATGCCATAATACTTCATCATGTTCTAAATATTACATGTTGCAAATGTATTAATGCTAGAATTAAATTTCTCAGTATCACTGTCATATACCACATTTCTTTGTATTTTTCCACTGAATCTAGGACATAGACAAAATTACACAATTAAAAATCATCATAATTATAGAAAAATAGATTTTACTAATAAATTCAAATGATTTCTATATTTTTTGGCAACTTTTAAGTAGTTAAAGAAGGAAGAAATTTGCAGGGAATTACGATCGACTACTTTGTAACAAATTAGTATTATTTAGGAAACAGTTCTTGCCTTGTACACACACATGCACACACACACACACCCCCCAAACCCTTAATCTTTAAATCTGTATCATGTCACCATCTTTGCTTCATAGGATTTATACATTTGTTGTACCTAAACTTCACCAAAAATTATTTTGCCACTGACTTCATATGTCTCTAAAAATTTATTGGTTGAAGCAGTAAAGTCTAAATTTCATAGAAATACTTTTCATTGTATATAAATAATAAGAATAATAGATCTCATATTACTTTTGTTTGATAACATTTATTTTTAAGGTAATTACTATAGAATAATAAGAAAGAGAATATATATGCATGTAAATACATATAAATATATATAAAATAATTTTAAGCAAATTAATTTTTTTCTACAAAGAGTATTGTTTAACTCTAATTTTGAAATTTGACAGCTCCAGGCAATTATGATTAGGGTAAGATAGTGAAGGTTTACTTGCAGTTTTCTCAACAGTTCTCCTTGGGGGGTAGCAAACACCTTGACACAATGTATGCTTTTGGCTAAATTCCAAAATAGAATAAATATATCTATTTTCCTGTTATATCCTTATTCTTATGCCATTCCCCTACTTACAATGTCGTCTGTGGAAACCCAATATCTTCATATTTTCTCTCTTTCTTTCCTCTATTAAAACTCTGCCTTCCATACCACAACAGGAATGAAGCTTGAAAATATTATGCTCAGTAAAATAAGTCAGTTATAAAAGGACAACTATTGTATTATATCACTAATATGAAAGCACATTTAATAGGCAAATGTACAGAGATCAGAATTTAATAGTGGTTACCAGGCGAGGGAGGGAGGCCAAAAGGGGGAATTAATGTTTAGGAGGCATTGAGTTTCTGTCTATGGTGATGGAAAATTTGGCAACAGATATTGGTGATGGTTGCAAAACATGATGAGTGTAATTAATCTCACTGAATTGTACACATGAAATAAGGCTGAATTGACAAATGTTGTGCTGTCTATAGTTTTACAACAATTTAAAAAAATTAGGCAAAGAAACAAACAAAAACTGTGCCTTCCACATGCTTGGTAATAATAAATCTATATGTGAACATTAGATGAAGCTAGATAAAGAGTGAATGAGAACACTATGTACTCTCTTTGCAACGTTTCTGCAAATGTAATATTATCTCAAAACAAAAAGTTGTAAAAATAACTATGTTGCTGTTGTTAGTTTCTCTGGAGACCTGTGAAACTTAATAGGTGATATCTTAGAGGTGCATCTATATTTTAATATGGGACAGACTTCACACGAAAAGAATTTATTACATATTGTGGAAAAGAAGGTATCAGTTTAATTAGAAAAGATAGTTATTTTAGGGGTTAATATATGAATGTACGTATTTGCATATGCATGACCTTGCGTGTGGGGGGATGGGGACCAGCGTAAAATATCTTCAAAATCTTCTTTCAGTATCTGTGTTGAAAATTCACACAGACCAAGATAACTACTACAGTGGGGTGGAGCCAAGATGGCGGTGTAGTCAGACGCTTCCTATGTCCCTCTTACAACAAACGCCTGGAAAAACAAGTGATTTGATTATATATGAATATCTAGGAGCCCTGAACAAGGCAAAGTTGAGGAATCGGACTAAGTGGCTGGGGGAGAGGGAGATGGTTCAGAAGAAACCAGCAGCACCAGAGCAGTGGCAGCGGGATGGCAACACTTCAGCCATGCCAGGTCTGCAGTGAAGCAGGCAAACAGTTGTGCACACACTCGGAAAGCAGTTTCCACATCAAGAGAGATCCGGCAGTCGAGATTCTGCTTGGACACTCCGAACCAGTGAAAAGTAGCTTCCAAGTGGCTAAAGATAAGCACATGAGTGCAGCCTTTCACAGGGATTTAAAAAACAAAAACAAAAACAGCCCATGTGGGAAAAACCCCTCTCCCTTTTACGTCCTCCCTCCACGCTCTGCACCAGGAGTCCGTTGGGCTGGAAGTAGATCCCAAAAGGCACCCTGACCCATTCTCCTGGCCGTGGAGAGGGAAAAAAATCAGCTACTGGCTCCCCTAAGCCAGGAATACAGGGTCAGCACAGCTCCTTTGCTAGGCACAGGCATAATGGGTCTGCAGACTCTGAGGGCCTTACACCCCTCTATAGACTAGTGGGGACCCATCTCAACAGTGTTAGCCCTCAACACCACAGTACAACAAGGCAAACATCAGAAGTTTAACTTGAACTGTTTCAGCTGTGAAGTGGCAGATTGGTGACCTCAAAACAGCCCTGCCACTTAAGTAGGCACTTTTATAGGTCTGCAACAGGGGCTTGAGGACTGGTGGCATCGCCTAAACCTCCAAGTCACCTGCTACAGGAGTCCAAGAAAAAGTGGTGCCAACAGAGTGGGGTGCTCATAGTCTGGCTGTAAAACTCACTTACCTACTCACCCTAGAGAATAGGGACACACTTCCTTTCAGACTCTCAGGGACAGCTGTCAGCCCCCTGCCTGGCTCAGTGCATGATCCCCTTCCACAGCCAGAGTCCAGGGCCTGCACCAATCTCCCATGCGTCTCTAGGACTGTAGGTGAGAGCCTGCACCACACACTTGGTGACTGACTGCCTGGTCACCTGAGCTGAACTCATGTAAGAAAATTTAACCAACTCCTCTGGGCACGTAGTTACAGAACTAACTACCTGGTGGCGGGAAGTTAGAGCTTCAAAGATGTCAATAATCAAACTAGCGCACAAGAGCAGCCTATTGGGGCATAGCAAAACGAAACAAGAAGCTAGGACTCACTAAACAAATATAAAATAAAATTATAATAACTTATTGATGGCTTGGAGACAACAGTCAATATCAAATCACATAAAGAGGCAGTCCATGATGGCTTCAGCAAGCTCCCAAAATAAAGAATCAATAAATTCTCTGGAGGAAGAGAACTTCTTGGAATTACCAGAGGCAGAATACAAAAGATAAATATACAGAACTTTCCTAGAAATTAGAAAGGAAATTCGACAAAATGCAGAAATGACCAGGGAACATATAGACAAAGTAGTAGTGGAACTTAAAAAAGTTATTCGAGAACATAATGACAAATTTAATAAGCTGCAAGAATCCATAGAGAGACAGCAATCAGAAATCCAGAAGATTAACAATAAAATTTCAGAATTAGACAACTCAATAGAAAGTCATAGGAGCAGAATTAAGGCAGTAGAAGTTAGAATTACTGACACTGAAGATAAAGCTCTTGACGTCAACTTATTTGAGGAAAAACCAGATAAAACAATTAAAAAGAATGAAGAAACTCTAAGAGCCATGTTGGACTCTATCAAGGGAAATAACCTACGAGTGACTGAAGTACAAAAATGAGGGGGATAACAGAAAATACAGAGAAAATTGTTGAAGACTTGTTGACAGAAAGCTTCCCTGATATCTTGAAAGATGAGAAGATATCTATCCAAGATGCTTATCGAACGCCACATAAGGTAGATCCCAAAAGAAAGTCACCAACACGTATTATAATCAAACTTACCAAAACCAAAGATAGAGAGAATTTTAAGAGTGGCTAGGGATAAAAGAAAAGTCATCTACAAAAGGAGTCAATTAGGATAAGCTTGGACTACTCAGCAGAAACATGCAGGCTAGAAGGCAATGGGATGACATATAAAGAGGCTTGAAGGAAAATAACCACCAGCCAAGAATTATATATCCAGCAAGATTGTCTTTCAAATATGATGGTGAAATTAGGGCATTTCCAGATAAACAGAAGTTCAGGGATTTGCAAAAACCAAACCAAAATTACAAGAAATACTAAAGGGAGTCCTACAGTTAAATAATCAATAACTCCAGATAACAATGCAAGACTAGAACACAGGAAAGAGCAACCAGATATTGACTCAGATACGGAAATCGAAATTACATCAAAGCTAAAACATTGAAAATAGGGAAACTTGTCAATATGTAAAAAAGGACAACATTAACAAAAAAAAGGGAATTAAAATGCAGAGATTGATTTTTCATATGGAGTGGAAGTTAAGGTAATTTAAAGTAATAAAAGACAGGTGTAAACTTAGACAAATAGGGGTAAATATTAAGGTAACCACAAAGGAATCTAACAATCCTACAAATCAAAATAAAAATGTAGAATAACAAAGACCCAGCAAACACAAAATCTACAACAATGAGAAAGATGAAAAAAAAAATACATAAAGTAAAACGACTCAGCACAGAAAATTAAGGGGAACAAAGAAACTGTGAACAAAACACAAAAAGAGACATCAGCATGACAGCACTAAACTCATACCTATCAAGAATTATGCTGAATGTAAACGGACTTAATGCACCAATAAAGAGACAGAGAGTGGCAGATTAGAGAAAAAAGCATGATACATCTATATGCTGCCTACAAGAGACACAGCTTAGACTTAAAGACACAAACAGGCTACAACTCAAAGGATGGAAGAAAATATATCAAGCAAACAACACTCAAAAAAGAGCAGGAGTGACAATATTAATCTCTGACAAAATAAACTTTAAAGTAAAATCCACCACAAAAGATAAGGAAGGGCACTATATAATGAATAAAGGATCAATACACCAGGAGGACAAAATATTTCCGCATCCAAAAACAGGGCCCCAAAATACATAAAACAAACTCCAACAGCTCTGAAGAGAGAGATAGACAGCTCCACAATAGTTGTAAGAGACTTCAACACACCACTTTCAGTGAAGGACAGAACATCCAGAAAGAAGCTCAACAAAGACATGGAGGAGCTAAATGCTACTATCAACCAACTTGATCTCATAGACATATACTAAACACTGCACCGAACAGCAGCCAAGTATACTTTCTTTTCCAATGCATATGAAACATTTTCCAGAATAGACCATATATTAGGCCATAAAGCAAGCCTTAACAAAATCCAAAACACTGAAATACCACAAAGCATCTTTTCTGACCATAAAGCCAGAAAACTGGAAATCAACAACA
>NW_004443950.1:7371703-7374604 GCF_000243295.1 Trichechus manatus latirostris | reverse complement strand
TAGATGGTGCCTGGCTACCACCAATGAACGTCCTGACAGGGAACACAACAGAGGGTCCCTGATGGAGCAGTAGAAGGATGGGGTGCAGAACTCATATTCTAGTAAGAAGACCAGACTTAATGGTCTGACTGAGACTGGAAGAGCCCTGGAAATCACGGCCCCTGGACTCTCTATCACCCCAGAACTAAAATAATTTCTGAGGCCAACTCTTCAGACACGGATTGGACTGGACGGTGGGACATAAAGTGATACTTGTAAAGAATGTGCCTCTTAGACAAGTAGATACAAGAGACCAAAGGGGCAGCTTTTGTTCAGAGATGAGATTGGACGGCAGAGAGAGTTAGGAGCTGGTTGAATGTTCATGGGGAATCAGCGTCGGAAAGGAGGAGTGTGCTGTCACAGAATGGGGTGAGCAATTGGGGTCTCATAACAACGTATGTAAAAAACATTTTGTATGGGAGACTAACTTGAAATGTAAACTTCATTTAATTACAACAATTAAAAAAGATAGTTGCTACACACACACTTCGCGTATCTTGCTTTCCATTTCTCCCTTAGAAAACTCTTACCTATGCAGTTATTCTTTTCCCACTCTCTCTCTGATGCAAACATCTGAATTTTAAAGGACAAAGCACCAGTTCAGGTAGAAATCACTTTAGTCAGCTGTCTGGATTTTCCAAGACCAAGTCTGTTTTTCTTGCATTTCTCTCCATTTTTCTGTTTGGCACAATAAAAGTCTAATTAATCTCTGAAGAGACTAACTCTACATCCTCCTTAAATGCGGAGGAAAGGCAGTAGGCCCTGAATACATGCATTCATTTAAACAGTTTTACCTTTGTCAAATGATTTAGTGTGAGGATTCCCATTCTGAGAATCAAACATGGCTTCTAACCTTGAGAAGCTCACACATTTCTTTGTATCCCTCAGGGGTGAATCCAATAAGGTACACTGAACTCAAAGATAGAGTTACACAAATCCTGTCAGAATAAGGATTACTTTCCCCCTGTTTCCAGATTAGCAAATTACAGTTTTCTGGGTATTTTATCTCATTGATATTTCCAAGATTTTAGGATTTTAGAAACTACTATTAGTCAAGTATGTAGAATATACAGATCTGATGAAATAGATCTGCAAAGTTCACAGAGTGATTGTGAATTCTATGTGGAAGTAATTTTATATATTGGACATTAACTATTGATGGTACTCCACTTTTAAAGGGTATGTAGTGAAACAAAGTGGTAGATAAATGGGCTAAATTTAACTTGTTCTACATCCATTCATAAAATAACTGATTCCAATAAATGGCTTTGTGGTAAAAGTCTAATAAGTCTGCAGTGTGGCACAATCTTTCTGGCTTTTTAATCTTTTTCCTCATGAGGGTCAACAAATTGAATAGCTCCTCTTCCCCCAGTTATGTAGTTAGGCTCATAGATAGATACAATTTTAAAGACTGTTTTTTGTAGGGCAAAGAAATAGCCTCGGAAATGATTATCTATGCATCATAGTAATTTTTATTGAAATCTCAAAAATGTGAGAAATAGATGGCGTGCAAATTATAAATACACCAACATACATGCATTTGTACAAAATGGCCATATACACAGGGTTGTTAAATAAAAATAAAAGATTATTCAGGACCAAAGCAGGACATGGAACATGAAAATGACAACTATATTAAATTAAGCTCTCAGGCTCTTAGGACACATAGCATTCAGGGTTTTATTCATTTACTTATCCATTCGTTCAATAACTCAATACTGTCACATATGTATTATCAGTGATAGGATAATATCCATACTCCTACAAGGAAGACCAGTTAATACCACTATTATTCAAATTTACACACCAACCACTAAGGCCAAAGATGAAGATATTGAAGATTTTTACCAGTTTCTGTAGTCTGAAATTGACTGAACATGCAATCAGGATGCATTGGAATTTGAAAGCTAGAAACAAAGAAGAAGGATTGGTAGTTGGAAATATGGCCTTGGTGATAGAAACGATGCTGGAGATTGCATGAAAGAATTTTGCAAGACCAATGACTTCTTCATTGCAAATACCTTTTTTCACCAACATAAAAACAGTGACTACACACATGGACCTTGCCAGATGGAATACACAGGAATCAAAACAACTACATCAATGAAAAGAGACGATTGAAAAGCTCAATATCATCAGTCAGAACGAGGCCAGGGACCAACTGCGGAACAGACTATCAATTGCTCCTATGCAAGTTCAAGTTGAAACTGAAGAAAATTAGAACAAGTCCATGAGACTCAAAGTATGACCTTAAGTATATCTCACCTGAGTTTAGAGATCATCTCAAGAATAGATTTGATGCCTTGAACACTAATGAAGCAAAGATGGTGAGACTACGTCTTACATACTTTGAACATGTTTTCAGGAGGGATCAGTCCCTGGAGGGGGACATCATGTTTGGTAAAGTACAGGGTCAGCAAAAAAGATGAAGACCCTCAATGAGATGGATTGACACAGTGGCTGCAACTATGGGCTCAAGCATAACAATGATTGTGAGCATGGCGCGGGACCAGGCAGTGTTTAGTTCTGTGGTGCATAGGGTCAGTATGAGTCGGAACTGACTGGATGGCACCTAACAACAACAACATGTATCATGGACCACCATAAAGAACATAGACATGACCACTTGCCTTTAAAAGTTTTTATTCTAATGAGTCACTTTGTTTCATCTTATCCAGAATTATTTCCTATCAATAAATTATGGGGAAAAAATGTAGAATAGTATTATCAAGCAATTGAATTTTATCATATGGCCATTAAATATCTAGAATGAAGATAATGGAAAATGTTCATGAAAGCTTAGCTATGTGACAGGTATTTTGTATATATATATATATATATATATATACACACACACACATG